>NC_089285.1:3745193-4110193 GCF_963678975.1 Dysidea avara | reverse complement strand
TAATTTCCGTAGCAAAGGGAAGCCATCACGTACTACCGCCAAATCGACACTTTTTGCTGTCAGCAAAAATGAATGGGACACAAAGGAGGACACTGGTAAGTCCATGAAGAATGTATTGTACGTTCTGCGGTATGCCAAAAGGCACCTGTTGGGCCGAAGCGTCATCGAACAGTGAGAAGGTCAAGTTTATAGCCTTAGCCGTTATTGAGTTATGCTTGTCTGAAGGCATCAGTCAGTTACTCAGTCAGTTACTCATTCAGTCAGTCAGTCATCACTAGAAAATTCCGTTAAATAATTTTTAAAGTAATTCCATATATAGCAACTTGTTGAAAGTGTTTTGGGCTGATCTGAAAGCTTGTCGTTAGGGGAAATCGAGGCTGATTTTTGCGAGATGTTATTTCGTGGACCACGCCTACTCCTTTGTGGTCCCTACTATACAGTACTATCATACTGTATGATATATATGTTTGATTTTACATACTATTCGATTATATGAACACCCTTTCCCCACAATTAGTTCAGAGAATCGAGGTTCCGCTGTACATGCATATTGTTATACAACATTTCCTTACATTGCAGAGCCTTGATCCAAAAAGCTACTTCTTTCCCCTTACTGAAGATGAGTTTGAATGCATAGCAGATGAAGATGCTGATAAGGATCTCCCTACTATTGGTAATCCATACAGAGTAAGGATTGAACTACGACACAATCAAGTTGGCGTTGTGTTACATGCATTGACTAAAAAAGATGCTGATGATTGCTATCAATCACTCAAGCAACACATATCATCTAGTCTAAAGCTAGTCGATTACATTGAAATAACTGCTGCACAGTTGAAATTTCTGCAGCTACATAAAACAGGACTGTTAAAAGCTCACAATATACAAGTTGAAAAGTTTGTAAGTTCATCTCCAAAGTTGAAACTGCAAGGTAAGAAGCACAACATTAGGAAAGTTTTGAAAGAAATAAAAGAAACATTAAATAAAATTATAATAAATTCACACAAATGTGAGCATGGAAAGTATTTATTAATGTGGAAGAAATGTTGGGAAGACATCTACACTAAAATCTCTGATGATGATGATGAACTCTTTACAGAGCTAATCACTTCAGCATCAGGTGACACTATCACATATGAAATAGTTGTAGTTGGTGAAGATGTACAGAAGGTGAATGACGTAATTTCCCATGCTCAAACAATTGATGGCAGTGTCAAGCAATGTGTTATATCCACAGATAGAACAGGCATTAAAATAGTTAAGGAAGGTTTAAAGTCAGGAGAAATTGGATTGAGAAAAGACATGATATATCATTGTGAAGTGAGCAACTATGATATAGTAATTGTCTCTCCTTATTGCACACAAGCAGAAGAGGCACAAAATATTATTGAAGCGTTTATTATTTCTGGAAAAAATAAACTGAAAATTGTCAAACAATTTTATGAAGTTAAGTATTCATTTTCTATCAAGAAGATGCAATTGCACTGGAATGAAGTTCAAGAAATAGCTAGGAGTAATAAAGTCCTTACCATCAAGTTGGTAACTGATCCTTGTGGTGGTATTGAAGTGAAGGGAACTGAAGCTGCTGTTAAGAAAGCTGAACCTCATTTTTTGAAATATATATTTTCTATGGAAGGTGATATAACTTGTTCAGAACTTGCTGTAGACTACCTCTCACGTCCTGCATTGAGATCACCTGAGTTTGTTCAGTTGTGTAAAGAATTACAAAGTGATCTACCAGTGTCACTCACAGTACAATTTCAACCTGAAGTATTGTCATCAGCCAGTGTACCTGGTTGTGATATAACTGTAGAGATTTGTGAAGGAAGTATTGCATTGGAGAACAGTGATGTGTTCATTAACTTTACAGATGAAAATCTCACTGCTTCTGAAGAGCTGAAAACTGTGGTAGCCAAATGTGAACCAGTAAGTGGGAGACCAGTGTCAGTGGAGAATGCTGCTAGTTCTCAATGTGGTCAAGGTGAAAATCAGAAGGTAATTCACGTAGTATTACCAAAATGGATAGACGGTAAAAGTTGTGAAAAAAGTACCATTGCTTCTGCTGTTAATGACAGCTTGACTAAAGTAGAGAGTTTCAAAGCAACATCAGTATCATTGCCTTTCATCAGCTGTATTGACAGTGACCTTCCAATGGATGTTCTAGCTAAAGCTTGCCTTTCTGCTATGTACAAGTTTAGCAAGCAATCCTGTTCTATCAAAACAGTGCGAGTAGTTCTTCCTGTTGATATGGCAAATAGTTTTCAAACTGAGTTGATGTCTAGATCTGAGCAATACACTGTGACAAAACCATCATGTGATCATCCTGCTCTTAATAATACACAAAATACACCAAAGAAAACTGTTTCTGCATGGCTTTGGGAAGATGATAATGGTAAGTATCGATTATACCAAGCAGAATACAATAGATTTTTGAAACAAAAATATTTAACTGATACTTCTTGCAGTATGAAAATTGGAAAATTTTATTACATAGTAGACTTTAAATCAATGACTCAAACAAATACGAAAACAAATAAAGTTAGAAAAGTAAAACATGTCACAAATGAGCATGTTTGGATGTTCAAAAATGACCAACAAACATGGCAGGAATTTCAAGGAGTTGAATCCTTAATAATGGAAGCCAGCTATGTTACAGGAACTCATTTTGCTTTGAAAATTAATGGTCAAAGTGTTAAGAATAACTTTCCTGACATGACACAGTTAAATGAAGTTACATGCAGTAAAACTGAAATTAAACGAATTTTCAATATGTCTGCAGTTACCTGCCATGAAACTAGTACTAATAAATCAAGGATTCTAATTTTTGGCTTGCCCAGTGATATTAAACAGGCAGAGACGAAATTACAATCAGCCATTAAACTCCTTACTTCAAAAAAGTCAATCACTGTTCAGCATAGAATGATTCCAACTCTGAACAAACACATTAAACAGATCATGCAAGATTACAGGGTAGAAATTAAATCTGCCAGTTCTGCCAGTAGTCAAGCAAAATACAACATCACTGGTTATAAAGAGTGTGTACAAGGAGCTGTTACTGCAATATATCAAGTATTAGCTACTACTACTACCACTAGTACTCCTGTACAACAGTCATCTTCTAAACCATCAGAATGGGAACCTCAGACTGATCCCATCGAGCTAAAGCCTGTCACTGAGGGATCATTGGAGTGGAATAAGATTTTGAATCGTATCAAACAAACAATACCATTAGTAAAGTTGGTCTCCATTGAACGCATTCAAAATGAATTTTTGTGGGAAAAATACCGTCAGCACAAGGAACGGATGAGCTACAAAGGACCAGAAAGAGTAAATGAACTAGAACTATTCCATGGATCATCATCTACTGCCCCAGAAGAGATTTATAAGTCTGAAGAAGGTTTTGACATGAGATTTAGCCACCAAGGAATGTGGGGCAGAGGAAATTACTTTGCAAAAGATGCCAGATATTCTTATAGTTATGCTTACGAAACAGAGAGTCATGGTCTGGACACCATCCAGGGTAAAGTGAAGCAGATATTTCTTGCAGTAGTTCTGACTGGAGATAGTTATGTTTCTTCTCCTAATAAGAGTCTTCGATTGCCTCCATACAAGCCAACAGAATCCTCTGAGAAGATTTGCTATGATACAGTAAATGGTGTGAGTGCTGGATCAAGAATTTATATTACATACTCGAATGACAAGGCATATCCACTGTACCTTATTTCTTTTTGTCAGAGCTTGTAATAGTTGCACACTTACGATACGTATAATTTGTATATCATAATAAGGGCATTTAATTTTTGTAATACTGTAGGCATAATAACATGCACACAGAATACATTTGAAGAAGTTATTAATCCAATATATTGTATGGTAGTTGCATAACTCTTAATTTTAGTTTATCTACTAGTACATTTATATCATTACCATTGCATGTGAGCCTATGTTGTAAATTTTTTTTTACATGATAAAAATGTTCATGTAAAATATTTCATGTGATTTACACCGAACTAAAAGTATTTATATGACTGCACATTAGAGTGTCTCAATTATTTTGCATGCAGCTACTGAGCTATTGTACTTGTTATGTGAGTAAGAGAATTTCAGACCCTGTTGAAGTGTACATAAGAAATTTCCTCAAAAATCTAAAGGATCTTTTCAAATAGGCTATATCTATACTAAATAAAGTTTGGAAACTGGTGGAAAACCTTTTTATGCCAAACTTCAACAGATCAGAACCCATTTTAAGTACAACTGCATACTGTTGTATACAGTAATTATATTAGTACTCAATTAGACATTAACTATAAACTTGAAGTGACTTCCCAGGAATAATGATTAATGACTTATTTTGCACCAATTCTTGACAAGATCTTGCCTCCTTGCACAACCTTGCAAGATTTTTGGATGCAAGAAGCCTTTTCTTTGCACTAATCTCTCAAGATTCTGTACAACCTTGTAAGAATTCTTTTACCATGTTATACTTTGTTTTTGCAATCAGATCCTATCATAGGATCTGGTTTCACAAATCAATACTCATGACACAACCTTAAATAACTGACTATCTGCAACCCAATTTTAGAAAACCAGTCTTAATGTCATGTGTGAAATAATTAGAAGTTTATAATGCACCGTGTTACTGTTAA
The DNA here is from genome assembly GCF_963678975.1 of Dysidea avara. Classification (NCBI taxonomy): domain Eukaryota; kingdom Metazoa; phylum Porifera; class Demospongiae; order Dictyoceratida; family Dysideidae; genus Dysidea; species Dysidea avara. The sequence continues at coordinate 4,105,547 of NC_089285.1, read as the reverse complement.
GACAGTTTGGCACCTGTTAGATTATTTATCAGAATTCAAGGTATTGACTAATAATTGTAACCATTGTAAAGCTGATTAATTATTGTTTGGAAAACTTAATTTTGGTCATAAATATTTGAGTTGTCAAATGTGACATTAAGACTGATTTTCCAAAATTGTGTAGAAATCACTCCCAAAATTTTTGATTCCCCGAGAAATCCTAGAATAAATACTGATAAGTAAAGTCACTGTTCTTCAGTAGCTTGAAACTAAGCATCACTTTAATTTGATCACGTCTTGTGTCTTTCTTATACAGGTGACATCAAGATGAGTCCAACTGTCAAAATCATAATACAGTAAACACTTTCATAATAAGTACTAACACTAGTACTTATTATACCTTCAGCTGAATTCCTTTGACATAGGAAGACAGATGTATAGCTGTTGCCACATTGTATTTTTATTGGATGTCACCGTGAGTAGAATTGAGAGCTTTGACACAGCTAGTAAAGCCACCCACTTGAAAATATCTCCCCTAAAAATGTATCACTAAAACAGTAAAGAACATACTCATACTTCCAGCCATTCTAGTGGTTCTAACTTGTCTTTTCTGAACCGATAATTCACATAAATACTGCATGCAATCAGCCAGGCATTCATGTCATACACACTTGATACTTAAACATCACATGAAGCTACAGCAGAAATCAAACGTACCATTTTGCATCAAACTGTACTAGTCTTGCATCTGTGGTTACTAGGCTTGCACCAATTATTTTATTTTTTAAATTATTCATTAAGGCTTTGCAGTACAAGTGCTGAAGGTCTCTAGGACACCTAGTCCTACAGCCTGTTTAAAGCTGTTACATTAAGTTGTTGAAATTATTGAAATTAAGTTGTTGAAATTATTCCAGCATAATTTCAAGCATATTAAACATCAAACATTATGCCAGAATATTATAGATGATTTTCAAGATTTTTGCGTAATGTGTATGCCAAAAATATAGCAAAACATGAACACACTAAACCTTAACACTATATTTCATATCTTTCTTGGCTGAATATTCACACTTTGTGGAAATAAGATTGGGATACTCAGAGAGCAATCACTCAATCTAATACAGTAGTCAGGAAAGGCTGATATACTCTAATAAAACAGCCAACTCTAGAGCATAATCTTTGAAAGCATAATTTTGACTGGATTTTTGAGCAGCACTCAAGAGTATAATGCCAGCATAATTGGCTCAAACCTAATGGAGTAATGCCGGTTCCATATATAGTTCAGTCTGTCAACAATCCTGAATGTCCTGAGGGCTTAGGAAATCTTGTATGCCTCATCCAAAACTGAAACCACACTAGAAATCATGAAATCATGGACTTGAATGAATCAGTAATCACATTATTTTCATAAAATGTCCTATAGTTTCAATAATATATTTCTGTACAATCTACTTCATCATTAGCAATCTCACAATATGTAGATTTTTGTGTAACCACTAAAATTGTGGATGTGCATATGTCTTGTGTATATCATTTGTAGGTACTTCTGTGTGACCTTTGAACTCAGCTTAACTCCTTTTGTGGTTAAATAAAACCTACAATACATGAATGTGGTCCAATGTGTATGATATAGATTATAATGTAGCTACATATAAACTAATACACTGTCTGGTATAGCATACAGTGCATGAGTCTATCTAGCATAACTTAGAATACAATATCCTTCTCTGACATGCTGTTTTTCCCTATTAGTACAATTGCTTAGCTTCAATTTCTGAGTATTTGGGAACTGAGCAGACAAAAGTACCATTTTTTGTAGGGAGGCAGTATACATTCCTTAATTGTTATTTCAAGGTAGGAGCCACCCTCAAATATGCATATGTGCAACATAGCTATACATTACTCTTTACCAACCTGTCTGAGTATTTCAAATTGCCTTGGTTGTCACATTAGGACGTAATCACATATAGCCACATCACTGAGCACTGAATAGTTATTGTGAATTAATTATTCATAAGTGTGTTGGTATGATATTTGTTCGAGTGTATAGACAGAAAACTTTCCTTATGTGAAATCTTTAAACATATGTAACCCAATTTTAGAAAACCATCCTTTTGGGCACATGCAAAATTTGTAGGAATGCTTAATCACTCACAAAATTCAATGCATTAATATCAAAAGTTTCTTTGTAATGTATCAGTATATTAGACAGTAAATTGACCCCATATCTCTGGAATCCTTCAAGATATCAAGCTGAAATTTTGACAAAAGATAGATAAACACGCAGTACTTCATTTTAGCTACAAAAGGAAAAATTGACCAATGTGCCAAAAAGGATGATTTTCCAAAATTGAGTCACATATATTATTAGTATACACCTTGGTTCTTATAGTGTTTGATCAATGATCACCAAGGGTTCTTGCTGAGACAGTCACACTTATCTGTGAGCAATGAGTAATAGCTACCAAAACTATCAGAGTTCAGAGTCTGTTACAGTGTCCACATCAAAGTTCACTCAGCATACCATTGTCTAATTTATGCATACCAATGATGTGTAGTATCTTCATTGCATGTTCAGTTCTGTTTACTTGGCCAGGGAAGAGCAACAATAATGCCAGGTGGATTCCTGACTCCATATGCCCTCATCAATACATGAGTAGTTTGAGGAATGTGGACACTACATGGATAATTCAGAAAACTGCTATTATTTCTACTCTTTATCTAGCATCAGAAGTTCTACATTATCATGTAACAACAGATTGCCCTATTCCTTGATAAACATGCCACTAACTAGGTATTTTGTTTGCTCTTTCAATGACTTTGCACTCAGAAGCTTTGCAATTGGTTATCAGACACTCTCATTCATCAACCTGGCCAGCTCTGGTCCACCACCTACAAAATGCCAAATGGTTTTCAGTGAGTCCTACAGCTCCACCTGATCCCTGAACTATTTCATTATTTTGTTCATGACATTAGTCCATTGGCTGTCCATATATGGTGTAGAGAAACTGAGCACTGATCAGTCCAAGGGCAGAAGAGATACCTTTATTTAAAGGGGGCTGGAGTCTATAGATTGGTGTGCCATGGCCTAGCTGTAAGTTGAAGACCAAAAAAGATCACTCCACCTGCTCAGTGGCAATATTTTCCCTTCACCAATTAGACTATATCTCAACATAACTTGCTACACTGTTCCTCTAAGAATACCGTGACTGCTCTATTAGAGTACCTCGAATTACTGATGCTATTGAGCTAGGCTCTCCACAACAGCTACAGACAAATTTAGGGGCGCTAAGCCCCCATATTGTTTTCACAGGGGATACAGCCCCCTTGCTCCTCCTCGTTCTCTGCCGCCCCTGCTGATCATTTGTTATAAAAATCTATTATGAAACATGCCAAACAATACTTGAGTGATCCAAACAAACAATGTACTTTGCAAAGTCAGAGATGCCAACCTCTCAACAATTTTCAAACATTACCAGCAATGTTGACTAGACTCGAAGTGTAGCTCCAGGATTTTTAGCAGTGAAGACCAAAGAAAATAGGTCACTGCATGCTCTAAGTACATTAGTAGTGTGGTGTGTAATGCAGCTCAGTCTACACTTATAGCTACCTCTCCTTTCCCCCCCTTCTTTTTAAAGGGAGCTGCTTTTGGCAGTGTCCTCAACATACATACATACATACATACATACATACATACATACATACATACATACATACATACATACATACATACATACAATAGTTAAATAGACTACATCTACCTACACATATCACCCCTGCACACCAGACTTTTTAAAGGGGGGTTCCATTCTGGAATTGCAACTTCAGCCTAGCTGCAGCTGTAAGTCAAAGACCAAAAAAAAAAAAAACAACCCTTACCATAGATACCCTCAACAGGGGCTTCCTTATTTATGCACCTATCTGTTATCCCCCACCTACCCCCTCCCGGGCGTAGTGGGGGAAATGGTGGGGATTTGACTTTTTGAAAAATCAAATTCTCCACCCATGAGGGAACGACTAGTGGTCAAATCTCCATGTAGTATGGCTGTTAGGTACTTTAGGAAACAGGTAAATCCCTTTAGCTTGCAAGTTAAAACAAACGCCTAAAATTTCGAGCGGTCAAATGCCTCACTAGTTGGGCAGAGTTTCAGATCAAATCAGGTCAAAATCCCCCACTAATCCCCTAGTAGGCCCGGGAGGGGGGTAGTGGGGCTTAACATTGATAGGTGCATTATAACTCCACATGTAGCCTACTAGTACTACACTGCTCCTCCTAACAATACTGTGACTGCTCTATTAGAGTATCTCGATCTTGACTGCTCTATTAGAGTATGTCGAGGAAGAGAGGCTCTTTCAAAAGGGGGGTTCCATGGAACCCTTTGACCCCCACCCCTGCTGCATATACAGTTAGTACAATGATTGATACAGCAATGACTGACTCTAACTGTACAATTCTTTTGCTATATTGCCACACACCAAGACTGTTACAAAAATCTATACCTGAAGAAAACGAAGCGCGTATATACACCTTTTTTTAACAATCTTATTTTAAGCCCAGTGCTAATTCCGAAGAGAGATCAGGCGTGAGAACTAAGCTGAAAGAGTGAGAAACAGTGGGTAAGGCGTGGGAGCGTGAGATTAGTGATACTCAACTCACGCCTAATGCGTGAGAGTTAGCATGTTTACAAAGTAGCCGCCCACGCGCTAGATTACGCGAAGACCTCGCGTGATCGGATATGTGGGCGCGCGGCAGTGAGGGGAAATGATTCTGCGTGTGGAACGAGGTGCGGAAGTTATTTGTAAGTACACAAGTGATATACATGTACATGGTCTACGTTCAGGTAACAGTGGATGAACGTCGGTAGTTGATGTGAAGGCACACTTGGCCGGAGTAAGCTCCCTCCCGTATGACGAGCGAGATGACGAGGATAGGTTTGAATGGATTATTGGTAAAGTCTAGTGTCATGGGTGTATGTGTAACATTACTTTGGTAGTACGCGTTTTTTACAAGATATTGCGTTGTAAAAACGTCTTTGCTACAGTAAATGCACGCGCGTATGACGAAATGGGTCAGTGTTGCTGCATGTAGTTCATATTCTGTTCTGGAGTGTTTAACGATCAATACTACACTGACCAGTACAGTGAACTTGCAGTATAAACCGAACTTTTTGGCTTGCTATGTACATTATTAGTGGATGATATTTAGCAAAGCACAAGTAACTGTCACAGAGAAGTAACTTCCTTCAGGATGAGTTTGCTAGCTAGTGTTAGCTCAACAGCTAGTTCCATGAAAAGTGCATTTAAAGCTGTGTATCAAACAATGCATGTGTCATATTTGTGCATCAAGTAACCAGCAGTAGTGTGCATGTGGTGCAGTGTACATGTGTGTGGTGTGTCATGTTGTGTTATGTGTATGAGGTGTGTCATGTTGTGTTATGTGTATGAGGTGTGTCATGTTGTGTTATGTGTACTAGGTAGGTTAATACTATACAAAGAGTAGAATAATATTATATGTAGAATAATATTATATGTACCTTGTGGTAATAGTTCAGCTTACAAAAACAGGTAGACCACTCCCATGCCACCTAGTGGCTGACCAACAAAGGGTGGTGTAATTTTGAGGTGTTAAATCAGTAGTGACCACTGTGATGAATTTTGTTGTCAGGAAGTTGTGGAAGGTGTAGGGGGCTGTACAATGGCCACTGCTGGTTGTTACAACTTGAAGCATTTGTTCAGTTGTCAATTACTGCTTGTTTTATTCTTTTTTGCTGGCATCTGGGGTGTGTGATCACTGCACACAGCCCCTAGGCATACCTGACAATTATGATGCAATAAAAAAATTAATCACAGTGTAGTTGTAACCATTCAACACCTCAGTTTAGCCACCCCTTCACTAAGGTGACCTACCTCTTGTTATGCTGAGATGTTGAATACTAATAAGGATATGTATTATTTTGAAATTGTGCTGTTATGCTTGGCTATACTCTAATAATGTGCACAATGTCACGTGATTTTTTGTAATATTAAAAGACTACACATTGCAATCATTCACTTCTTACTAAGGTTTGTACGTATTTAAATATTGTTGGGTTTTTGTGTAGGTTCTTCCTTGCTAATAGCTATCTAGGTCCTACATAGTGTACAACATAGTTAGGCTGTACAGTTATTCGTATGTTGGGATTGTTATTCCTGTCTATCAAACCTAATAGTTGACAAGTGGCGATGAGGATGACTCAATCTCAGACACCAGTGTTAGTGCAAATAGATCCCTTCAATCCAGACACCAAACAATGATCTGTATAGACCCTTTTCAGGTGAGCTGCTGCCATAGCAACATCTGCTATCTTGGAGTACAACCCATTTTGCAACCCTGGTAGTGTTGCTTTCTATAAGTAAAACAATACTCAGGAAGTAGAGCTTCTTTTTCTGGTATTCCACAGCAAAGGTTGACCAGGTTAAACGTACACTTTCTCCCACGCTACCAGGGTTTCAAAACGGGTTGTACTCAAAATGGCGGATGTTGCTATGGTATCAGCTTACCTGAAAAGGGTCTATACACAGAAAGAAGTTTGAAGTTATTTAGTGAGAAAGGTGACTGTGGCTAGTCTGGGCAGACAAACTTCCATCACTATACTGACACAGAGCTGTTGATATCTCCATAGCTAATTAAGAAGTACCCGAAATTATTAGTACCAAGTTTAGTTGTAGTTTAGTTGTAGTACAAGCAGGGAAATTTTTTATAGTTTAGGATTAGTTTTAGTACTGGTAGAAAAAATCTTGTAGTATTAGTTTAGATTTAGTAAACTTTAGATATGAACTTTTAGTTATAGTTATATCCGGTATGAGGGTGATATCATCCGAGTATACGGGATATAACTGTTTTATATCCCAGTGCGCGGGAGTGCGCAGAAGTTTACGGATAGTAAATTAAGTTCCGGTTTGAGTTCCTGTCACTGTGCTCAAGATTTCGTCCGAATTGTGTGGAGATTCTACTTCGTAGCCACAAGAGAGACCTTACATACTGCCTACAAACTGTAGCGAAGGACGGTGTTATGAAGCAGCGGTTCCAGGTATGATTCGCCTTCGTCAGAAATTGGTATAGTGTTGTCGCGTGGTGTGCAAGAGAAAAATAAAGACCAACAAGTGGCTACAAGATAGAACGATGAAGCTAGAGGAAGTTAGTTCTTCACCATAGTGACCGTTGGGGGTGATTGCTGGAGTGAAAATCGTCACGTACTATTCTTGACATTTGTTAAACTATCGTATTGGTAACTTGTAGTGTTATTGTGTAAAGGATTAACAGTTTTCTTATAAGATTTAGGTAGTTTTAAGTGCTGTATTGGTGTGTTTTGTATCAATATTTCCTTATTTGGCTCTTTGTTCCATCGGTAAACAATGCCATTCGCGGTTATTATGATGTCATGAAAGAGACTGAGTGGCTCCGCAACAGGGTGATAAGTTAGTTATCACTGGGTGATAACTAATATATCGCACAGTAGCAGCGCCGCTCTGTCTAGCTGTATGGTAGTTATAACCCAGCGCGGCGCTTTGATACTCCCACGCACTGGGGTTTAAGTTTAGTTCTAGCATAGTATGATAAAAGTAATTTACGCTTACTAAAATAGTTTTAAGTTATAGTAACTAAAACAACACTACCTGAGTTGATAAAATATATAAGACTGATACAGGACTAGCACTCTTAGTTTAAGTATATGATATACAGCACATAATACATCATTCACCAAGCTATTGAGTAGCTATCTATAGCTGCAGGTAGTTAACTCACCAGGTGTGTGCATTTCCGAGCTCAGCTTCTACCGGCTACACTGCATGGTTTGCACACTCTACTTTAATCACATATTTCCCATAGTTTAACAACCTGGCACCACACTGTTATACGCAGAGCTGTCTCCATCACCTATCATCCAGTGATATCTGGCACCATGCATGGATTGGATAGGAGGACCCCCACCAAAACAATGTCAGCCTCCTGTTAGTAACACATGCATATTACTTTCTTGACCATCTTGTGGTATATCAGTGTTATGTTGCACAGCTATTTTTGTGTAGAATTATTTATATCTTATTAACTTTGTATCTTGTTAATAATGTAGATTTCATCTCCTATCTTAGCTGTAAGAACTGCAATCTGTCATAAGCATACCCACCACTTGTATCATTAAGTATGGTAGGAAAACAACCGCACAGCAGCATCACTGTAGAATTCATTTCCTGTTTGCAAGATCCAATTCTAGCGTTTGTACAATATCAATTATTTCTTATCTTAGAGTTCTTTAGATGAAGATATCTGCCACTCATTTACCAGTGCTTTCATGGTCCTCCTGATTCAGTATATATGACTAAGATTTTTCAGTAAACCATTCTTCAAAACTGGTGGCATTCATTTCTTCATGATAGTCTGAGTACCCTTTCTTTGATTTAAAGATCCAGTCACATGCTGAGTGAACGTAACATTTAGTGTATGCTTTATACGGTCTCCAATCACCATCTATCTATCCGTCTTTGCCACCTGCATGTAGTATGATTAGACGTTCTCCTTTCCCAGATGGCTTGCTGTAACACAATTGTGATTACATTTGTGAAAAATATAGTGGTATCTAACAAACCCTGAAGGTCCATCAACTGTTCCACCTTACATACAGGATAGAGTTCTACCCAATTCATAAGCTTTCCATCATGAACATTACACCGTGTTTCATCCAAAAATACCACCAGTCGCCCTTCATTATGATTAGCTCTCATTTTCCTCAAATACACATGGTGCTGCTGGACAATATTGTCTGTAAGACTAAATAGGCCAGGTTCTAGAGATAGGAGCGACTCGTCGGGATCACCACGTTGACGACTGATAGAATTAAAGCACGTGACATACGCTAGATTACAAGCACATAAACGCACACCATACACACGTGTTCTAACTATAGTACATTACGTAATAATATTCTAAATACTAAGTCAGTTCTAGACATCCTCCGGGGGCGGGCCGAGCAAACCATTCCATTCTTTCATCTTCTGGATTGCCTTAGAAGCATTGAGCGTGTACGAATTGTAGCTGTGTTCTGGACATCTTCATTAACTATGTTATTAGTTGGTGATTCAACATCCTCTGTGATGGCAGGGCCATTCTGTTCTATGTCCTGTACTTCCAGAGGATATAATTTGGAAACTGGTCTCGTTGTTGCATGAGTGCTTGTTCTTATATGAGCAGCTCGCACTTGATCATCATTGCCCTTGATGAGGTCTGTAACCATGGCTAGTTTCCAGTGTAATCTCGGTTTATTGTCTTCATGTACAATCACTATATCCCCTTTACTTATCATCTGTTTACTCTGCTTGCTCTGCTTGGTGCTCTTGTAGAATTCTCGTAATGATGTTAAATACTCTTTCTTCCATCGTGAGGTAAAATGTCCAATCAATTGTGTCAATTTGTCTGCTCTTTTCCTGAGGTCTATGCTGTCAACATAACTTGGATCATTGATTTCTTCATCATCATTGAGGGGGTGAGGAACTTGCTGTATTCTCCTACCATAAAGTAGGTGGGATGGTGTTAATGGTTGAGGGTCTTGTATATCAGAATTAACATAAGTGAGTGGTCTATCATTTAACATACTCTCGACTTCTACTATGACTGTCTGTAGTTGTTGGAGGGAGATAAACGTTCTGCCAAGTGTCTTTCTGATAGCTTGTTTGGTCAGTCCTATTAGACGCTCCCAAAACCCCCCATACCATGGAGCACGCTTTGGAATAAATCTCCAATCAACGCCTTGACGTCCAAGGGTTTCCTTGATGTCATTGGATTCAAACAGTGTCTTCAATTCCTCGGCGGCGGCAAGATATGCAGAAGCATTATCAGATAGAATAACAGATGGAAAAGATCTTCGACTGGAAAACCTTCTGAAGGCTAACAGAAAGGTTTCGGTTGACAAATCTGTGACTATTTCCAGGTGGATCGCTCTTGTACTAGCACAGGTAAAAAGACATATGTAAGCTTTACTCTCACCAATAGGGTCCTTGACATAAAGTGTCCCAGTGAAATCTATCCCCGTTACATACAGCAAATGGTCTGGCTGATCCAACACGGGTCTTGGGAAGTGGAGGTAGATCAGGAGTCTTGTAAGGTTTCCCCATTGCTCTGGCACATGCAACACATTTCCTCAAGATGCTTCTGATCCGTTGTCTAATGATGGGGATCCAGTAAACCTGTCGAACTGCTGTCATAGTAATAGCTGTTCCACCATGATGGAGCTTCTTATGTGTGTCTTGGATGATCATGGTAGTTAATGGATGTTTAGGTGGTAGCAAATAGGGAAACTTTGTACATTGGTCCAAAGGAGCATTATGGATCCTTCCTCCACATCTGATCAGGCTGTCTTGATCCAAGTACAAGCGAAGTTGTCTCACTAGATTAGGGCATGAGTCCTGTTTCTTCAGTAAGTATGAAAGCTCAGTCAAATAACTAGTGGACTGACTGCTGGAGATCCAATGTTTCCTGGCACTGTTCAATTCTGTTGCAGTCAGTGGACCATTAAGCAGTGGTTGTTGTTTATGTGAATTATGAATGTACCTAAGCACATATGCTGTGACGGCTAACAACTTGCTAATACTACTAATGTGTGCAATGTCAACGATGTTATGAATACCTACTATGGTCTCATCACTGCCCTGGGGAGTTGAGGTTGTATTCTCAGAATCTTCGTCTTCGTCTACCAGTTGTAGTAGGGCTTTAGTTGGTACCCATTGTGGCCAGTCTTGTCTGGATATCAGCCATTGCGGTCCATGTAACCATAACTCTGATGAGAAAAACTGTTGGGGAGAAACTCCCCTTGTTAGAAGATCGGCAGGGTTGTCACCAGACGGTGTGAATGACCATGAATTAGCTGGGAATGCTCCAACAATTTCTGTAACACGGTGTGAAATAAATGGCTTGGACTGATGGTGTGACTTGTATATCCAGTGGAGAACTATTTGGCTGTCTGTCCACAAATGTATGTGGCTGGAGGAATCATCATGTTGAAAGTGGATGGCTGATTTGACAAATTGCACAAGCCTTGTAGCCATAACAGCTGCCATCAATTCTAATCGAGGGAAGGGTAACAGTCTTGATTGGAGCCACACGACACTTTGACATAACTAGGGAAATCTCTTGGTTCTGGCAGATGTATACAACAGCACCATATGCTTTAGTACTGGCATCTGAGAAGGCGTATAGATGACAATTAGATGTAATTGGTGTAGAGAGGTAGGTTCTCGGAATGATAAACTGTGGTAGCTGCATCAGGTCAGGGAGAATACTAAGCCAGTTATCTGTGATCTTTTTCGAGAGAGGTTCGTCCCATGTAAACTTGGTCTGCCAGATCTCTTGAAGTAAGATTTTGGCTCTGACTGATACAGGGTGTTACAAAACCCAAGGGGTCAAATATCTGTGATGAAGTTTGTAGAACATCCCTCTTGGTAACAAATGTGTTAGCTGGTGAGAGCTGCCTTGGAGCAAGTGACAACGTGTCAGTGGTGGTATTCCATCTGAGTCCCAGAAGTCCTATGGTTGGATTGGGATCGCTTGTTTTGTCCCTTGCTGTGATTGCTTGAAGACTGCGGCTATTGGATGACCAAGAACGGAGATTAAAGTTTGCTTGGTTCATAAGATCTCTAGACTCCTTGTAGTAAACTTGTAACTCATCCTCCATGTTGCAGCCAGACAAAATGTTGTCCACATACATGTTCTCCTTCATGCCTTCTGCAACTGGGGTTCCAACTTTACTAAGATGTAAATCGAGCACTGCTGCAAGCATGAATGGTGAGCTAGATGACCCAAACGGAACGACAGTAAAACAGTATGTAGCAAACTTGTCTGAGTTCTCTGACGGAGGTGTCCATAAAAATCTGGTGAAGTTCCGGTCATCAGGATGCAGCTTCACGTGCAGGAATGCCTTCTCTATATCTGTTGAGAGAGCAAAAACATGACAATGAAATCTGATCAATATGCCACACAGGTTGTTCAATAATGGAGGTTCAGTGACCAAACAATCATTGAGGCTAGCTGACTTACTGTTACCACGATAACTACAGTCATAGACAATACGGATGGGAGTTGTGGCAGAGTCCTTCTTGACTGCACGGTGGGATAGATAATGGATGTGTTCTGCAGTATCATTTTCATCAACTCTTTCAATGAAACCTCTCTTCTCTTGATCCTTGATGATGTTGTCATTGATGTTTAGTAGATCTGGTGTTTGTCTGAGTTTCTGTAGCAATGTGGTTGTTCGCTTCTTACAAATGTTGATGTTTGAGGGTAAGAAGGGTTTGTCCTCTTTCCATGGAAATCTTGCTATATACATGCCCTCAGGTGTTTGAATGATGGAAGACTCTTGATATGTGTGAAGGAACGTAGAGTCTACAGCTGATGTGTTGGTATCTGCACCAACTGATTCAATGGACCAAAATTTCTCAAGATTTGGTTCTTCAGGTGTTACCGTGGAAGCTATTTGCAGTAGAATAGAAGTGGCTGTCTGAGAGAATGAGTACGGTAATGGCCCTGACAAGAGATAGCCTAGTTTGGACTCCTGAGCTGTGGGACCATCTCCTCTAACAATTGTATCTTGTACAAATTCCCAGTAGAAGTCAGTTCCAATCAAGATTGAAATTGTAAAGTTCTTGTCTGATGTAATCGGGTGAGCTAGCTTGAGTCCACTCAAATGGGGCATAGCGCTGACAGACATGGGAACAGCGTTCTGTATTGGAGCAGCAATCGTTGGTACAATGAGCACTGATATAGAAATTAGTTCTCCACTGATGGTTTCTATCTTCACTGTGGTAACTCCAAGTTTCTGTTGTAATCTAGATGTGCTACCAAATGATGCCAAGGAAATGTCTGTTGTACCAGTGGGTAAAATGCCTAGTTCTTCGACCATCTCTGTAGATATGAATGACCTTTGGGCACCTTCATCAAACAGAATATTTGCCATGGTCTTGATGTTTCCAGCTATAACAGGAGCAACAGCGGTTTTAAGTAGGCATGTAGATACTGTCTGTGGAGCTTTACAAGGTGATATCGGTGTAAGAAGCCCTGTAACATCAGTCAAAGAATTGGGTGTTGGTGGCTTAGTATCAGCTGTCTGGTCCTGTGTACTAGGTCTCGAGGGTTGTGTCTCACCGTTGCACAAGGTGGTGTGATGTTTCTTTTTGCATTTCTTGCAACGGAATCTTGACTGGCACTGTGCTACATTGTGATGTGCCAAACAGTTGAAGCATAGGTTTTCCCTCTTGACAATCTCTAGCCGCTTCTGTTGGTCTGTGACAGATTCACAAGTGTGAGTAAGGTGTGGCCCTTTGCAAAACACGCACACCGGTCCTTTCTTCTTGCTAACATTACCACGGGTAGTTGAGGGGTCTCTATATTTAGCATTGACTTGAAAGGCGGCTGTGGTTGAGGTGTCAGTAACTGGATTGTACGGAGTCTGTAGACCAGATTCAAGTACTCTGATTTCCTTCTGCAGAGCAGCCATTAGATCTGAGAGTATCCACTGGGTGTTGGAGTGTTCTCTAGCAAGGTTGCGTCTAACTTCAGTGGTGAGCTTATTCATGACAATTGGCACTAGCAAATCTCCGTACGATTTCTCTGACTTTCCGAGTGATGACAGGCCACGGATGTGGCTTTCCACAGTGTCATAAAACATTCGTAGACTCGACAAATTGTTTGTTGGGGAAGTCATGCTAACCAGAGCCTTCATGTGGGCGTTAACCAGTTCATGTGGTTGGCCAAAACGATCTCGAAGTAGTGTTATAGCATGTACATAGTTCCGATCTGTAAGAGGCAATCCACCAATTGCTCTGGCAGCATTACCCTGCAATTGTGCCTTAAGATAATTGAACTTCTGTATCCCACTGAGGTTGGGATTGGCATCAATTGCAGCATAGAACGAATCCCAGAATGTCTGCCAAGTTAAGGGGTCACCTGAAAAAGTAGGCAAGGACAGCTTTGGTAGACAGCTAGTGGCAAACTGTTGGGTGCTGGCGTGATATCCAGCTGCTGAAGTGGGAAACAGACTATGATGTGTAAAGTGATCCACTGATGTCGTGTACAAGCTTCTAGCATCAGGTACTGACAGCAACACTGAACTTTGATGATTGGCAAAACTTGTGATGGATGTGGTGGGGGCAAGTGGTATCAAAGGTGGTGGTGCAACATTGCTAATAACAAGGGTTTCTGGCAGTGATAGAGAGGATACCACATTACTGGTTTGCTGAACCTGAACAGGAGGTGTTAACAATGTTGTGGTTACTGAATTTGATGACACTGCAATATTATTTGCCCCTGCTACACTATCCAACTGTGGTGGGCTGGTATCAGATGGTAAGTTTGCACTTATTTGTGATTCACTACTGCGTGATACTGTGGTGACTGACTGTGGTGGACTTGTACTATCTACAGACTGACTCACTTGTGGTTGGTTTGTTGGTGGACCGGTGTTCTTTGGCTGTTTCTGTATATCTATGAAGGTTTGAACTCTTGTTAACTTGTCTGCAATATCATCCTTAAGGTCCTCAGATTCCATAATGTAGTCTTCCAGCCCTTGAGGCTCATCAATTAGAGTAGTAATCTGTTCATCAATTTTGTTTAACTTGTCACACTTGTCCTGGAGTTGTTCCATGGCTTTAGTGAGTAGTGCGATAGAGTACTCGTCCACTTCCTTGTCAACAAGGTCATCGATCTTGTTGTAGAGTCGCGTCACGTGGGACTTTAGTCCTTTGCGAGAGGCTTGATGGCGAGACAATTGCTCCATCTATCCAGTGTGATCCGCTATTAACACAAAAACAACGACGGTATCAAGTGGGTTCGTGGCTTGCCTTAACGGGTACCGTTATCAACGATTTGCCACGGTACAACGACTTCTTTGGCTGGGGTTAATGTGTTCTCAGGCGAATTCCTGTCACTGCACCAATGTCTGTAAGACTAAATAGGCCAGGTTCTAGAGATAGGAGCGACTCGTCGGGATCACCACGTTGACGACTGATAGAATTAAAGCACGTGACATACGCTAGATTACAAGCACATAAACGCACACCATACACACGTGTTCTAACTATAGTACATTACGTAATAATATTCTAAATACTAAGTCAGTTCTAGACAAATATGTGGTTGTTCATAGTATTCCCTAAAATTGCTAAATTTGACATACAGGTTACAATATAACCATGTGTGTTACCTTCTGTTGCTCACTTATTTGTATCTGAACCCCATGTCTTTCAGTACACAGTACAGTGACGTTCTGCTCCCTGAAAGTATTTTCAATTAATAAATCTATCCTTCAAATGATGCTGTTAAAGCAGTAACCATGATTTATATTTAAGCATTACCAACCAGAAATGTCATCAAAGGATAAACTGAATTTTCCCTTTCTGTATACAGTTTATGTATTTCTGTTCTAATTGTTGCTCTGTCAAAGTTGTCAGCGTCTATTCGAATCCGTGACTTTGATTATCTCTTCTGTGGAGTGGAAAACATTCTTTTATTGGACAGCTTAGCACATGTCCCAAGTCTTCGGTGAACATGAATGTACTTATAACTTTAAAGTTAAACAGCTTTATGATAAAATTTTTGCTTATTTATCAATCAGATCCAATAAATGTGGCAGTTGTAATGCACAAAGTCAAGTGATCGGCTTATCGTTTCTATAAAATGGTTTACTGTAAGGAGATCATGTGTTCTTTTTAGTACCACCTTCTGGCATCGTGATAGAACTGGCATCACATTAGTTTATAAAGTTATTTCCACTGGAGTCAAAGCTATTACCTGTCTTTATCAAGTAGCTATCCACTGCTGAATCTTTTTGTGATAGATCTACAGAGCTGCTTGTAGTTTCCCTTGTAGCTGCAGATGACATCTCAAATAATAGTCTACTCCTCCAGTAAGCAACTCACTGCCAAGTATATAGTAGGAAATTGCCAAAAATGGCAGACAAAAAATGAACACCACTGAGTTGATTAATATGGTACACAAATCTAGCACACATACTCTTAGAACATGATCATCACACAGAGTCCAGAAACATGGACACGTACCTCATTACTTGGTGTGCTTTCCTTGCATGAACTAGAAATATTAATCCTAGATCATTTTGGCAGCTACTTCCTCTTTCTTAATGGAGTAACAAACATCCACTAAGCAATGTGCTAAGATTATAGGGTCTTTTGCAATGTAATTCATCACAGGATAACATCACTGCTAATAGAATGGTTTATATACCACTTTTTTGTACTAAATTATGCATAACTGGATACATGAGAAATATATTAAGCACTTCACACCACTTAACACCAAGAATTCTTGTTAGTAAAAAAAATCAAAAACAAAAAAAACTGGTGTTGTAACCAGGATGTGGCTTGACTGTGTGGCTTTATGATGTTGGGACCTATAAGAAGACTACTTGGACCAATTTGAATTAGAGACCGCAAGCTTATATCAAAATGGCCAAGATGATTCTGAACTCAAGTAGATGGTACTGACTTAGATAAAGAAGAAACGAAATTGGATGGCCTTATCCATCGATTTTCAATGAACTAATATTACTCTTCTAGAGCAAAGTAACCAGGAGTGGACCACGTTGCTGCACATAATGGAAAGTGAGGAAAGAGCAGCTGAAGAGAAAGAGTACCTGTGGGCTACAGAAGGAGATGGGGGCTTATTTTTTATTTATTTATAAGGCTTTTCAGCATGGGTACAACTACATACAGATACAGTGGTTATACATTCATGAAAACAATATTAGTCCATGCTGAGGGTCCACTAGCAACCTGTGCTAGTGGCCTGAGTATGTTACAAAAATTAATTACTTAACTACAGTAAGTTACTTATTTATTTAATTATAAATCAATTAGTATGTAACTACAAGAGATCAAAGTTCATGACAAGATGATTGCTGACACAGTTACCACACGGACAGAGATAGTGATATTTGTGTGGGTCAGAGTAGAATTGAAGTTTGTGATAAAATGATTCCAGAGAAGAGATTTGATGCGTCTTGGTGGTTTCTATAGGCAAACTTATATCAATGATTGGTAGGGAATTCCAAAGGCGACAGATTCGGTTGAAATAAAAATGACGCTCTTTATTAGTAAAGCATAGGTTGTGGTGGATCTTGTAGTACTATGGGAGAATGAAATGTAGAGGTTAATATTGAAGCTTGGAGTGGGATGTTTCAGAGAGTTGACAAAAAAGATTATGTCTGATATTTCAAAGATGTACATTAATGGAAGCAAATTGAGTTTTGTCAGCCGTGTTTTGTAGTCTGAGGAGAAGTCTTGTAAAATATATTTAGTTGCCCTACGTTGAAGTTGTTCAATTTTGGAGATGTCTTTTAACCCTTAAACGCGCACGCAGGTTTTGAGAAATGTGTGTTTACCAAAATTGGTTTTATATTGAAAGTGGTGAGAGTTTGCTAAACTGAATTAGCCTAACACCTTATATAAACAGAAAGTTTATTCAATAGGCTATCAGGGGAAGTTTAAATAACCACTGTAACAACAGGCGCTCACTTGTTATGAAGCGATGAAGAACAGCGTCTTGACTTTTCGCGATTTCGTATTCCTTCCGGTGGCAGCCATATTTGTAATTGGCTGAGTCACGTGACCCATATATGGCCTGAGGCATAATTGAATGGCAAATCGATCGGCGTTTATTGCAGAACAATGGAATGAACTGGGAAGGAGATACGAGTCTTTTTCCAAAGGTATGTAAACAGTTTTACGTGTTCATTTCGTAAAAAGTTAGTTTCATGGCGAGTTTTGGCCCTGTGTTTCAGTGTAGGGTAAAACCCTACATATCATTTCATTCGCTATTACATCACAAATTAAATGATGGCAGTTGCGTAGCCATAGGGACAATGGTTCGGAAGTTACAGCGCTTTGTTTACTGCCATGTGTGAGGGCCACTATAATGGCCTTTGCGCATTTAAGGGTTAAGAGATGAGGTCGCCATACTGGTGCACAGTATAGGAGCTGCGATCTTACTAAGGATATATATAGTTTGAGCGTAATCGAAGGCACAATGGTTTTACAAAAGGTTCTACGTACAAGTCCCAGAGTCTTATAGGCTTTCTTTAGAATGTAGTCATGATGCTCATTCCAATTGAGATTATCACTAATCAGGACACCTAGGTCTTTATGCAAATGGGAAGTGTTTATAGGATTGCCATTGATGTTATAAGTGGATGTAAATTTACATTTAAACGACAGATGGGTACTTTTAGAGGAATGAAATGACAAAAGAGATGTTGTGCTCCAATTTGATAAGCAGTTTAAATCATGTTGTAAGAGCTGCATGTCGCTTGGTACTTTGATATGTTTAAAGCATTTTGTATCAACATGAACTGCTAACAATACCGCTCCACTTTAGGACAAGTCAGCTAGTTAGTACACACTGCCTGCAATACCGCACCAAGGGCAAGTCAGCTAGTCAGCAAACACACACACACACACACAAATTTTCATTCATGTACTCAACAAAACAGGTTCATGACCTCCATCAATTTCTTACCTGTTTGCTTGAGTGCGCACGGATACATCCTGAGTCCTCAACTAGCTTGAGACTTTATGACGGAGTAGCTATATACGCATGTTAAAGGTCACCCTGTGATAAATCTGCTTAATACTTCTTGGTTTACCTTGATTCTAGTTCATAACACCACTACAACAGTACATTGTGTCTGTTAAAACGAGTGCTGGAAGCATACGAAATACGGTTGAACACAACTCGAGGTAGAAACAGAAATCCCTTTCTCTTTCACTGTTGCATTCCGGGTTGCATCATATGATAAAGCCCACGTACACTTGAGCTACACTTTGAACTGCACAGTAGGCACGAGTGAATAAGAACTCGATGAAGAGTGTAATGATATTACTGCCTGTGATGCTCTTGTCATCATGTGACTTTCTACAGTTACGAGTGATGAGAGACTCTTATATGAGGCTTTTGGTGATCTGCATTGCTAACTTCTGGACACATACGACTGTTGGAAGAATATTGTGACTGCGTGTACTAAACTACTGGTAAATCACCATTGTTCCCCGCTATTATGTCTTTGTATTTCGTTGCTTGACAAAGTGGGTTTTAGATCACAACACTATAATGCTGTGAGACCACAAAACTTCATTTGATGTGATTGAAAATTTACAGGCATGGTTATCATAGAGCCCACTAAAGTTTAAGTTTACTATGTTTATTCTGTGTATTTAGTACCAAACTGGGAATTACACCTTGATGTTACATCTAATAAGCTTTGTTCAGGAGGACCGGCATGTTGCTGTGAATCACATCATGTTTGCAAGGTCAGCTAAAGTAGAGTGTATATGTGGGTAACTGTTGTTCCCAATGAATCACACCTCATTGATAAAGGAACTCTTGGAATTATAATAATTTCTGATGTGGACCAACCAGCTAACTCATTGTGCTGATGTAGCACTGAATTTTGCAGCGGTCACTAATTGGGTGATCTGCCACTTCTCTCTCCAAGGTACACCTATGTGAAAATTCATAAAAGTGTTGCAAATGTTATAACAAATTTAGTGGATTAGGTGAAATAAAGTTCAGCAATGAAAACTTGCACAGGTACAATGACATTGTTTCTCACACAATGTGTAAAACATAATAATACTTTATGTTATAGAATAAAAGCACTAGTCCCATGATGCTACAAAAATGGGCTACATCACTAACAGGTAAATGTGTTGATGTTATGTCATAATATATTTCTTGCATGGCTAAAATAATTTCAGTCAGACTAAAGGTCTTTTAGCATGTTGGTACTTACGACTGGAAAGATTTCTCCCAACAGTCTAATTAGAGTATAAGCCAGGAAGAGCAAATGTAGTAGCAAATACTCTATCCAGAGCTCCTCTTGGAGAGCAGAAGTACATACAGTAGTAGTGAGTTCAGAGTAAGACCCTTTAATGAAGAAAATTCAAGAGCAGCAAATAGTGATGTAGAAGTAAAACAACTATTGGACTAATGTAGAAATGAAGATACTACCTGATGATGACATTGCTGCTAAGAAAGTAATGGGTCAAAGTAACAGAGGGTATTATGTGGTCGATGGAATTCTGTATCACGGAGATGCCATGATGCCATCCAGAAAAAGGATTGTGGTTCCAACACGACTGAGAGATCAAGTACTATCAGAAAGCCACGATGTATCATTTGCTGGACAGTTTGCAGCTAAGAAAATGTATGAGAAGGTGAGCCAATATTACTATGATATGAAAGGTGATGTGTATAAGAAGTGTAGTAATTGTGTTACATGTGCATCAGTACAGGGTCTGGGGAGAAGACATAACCTATCACTGAAGAGTATACCTGTTGGGAAACCATTCGATTGTATTGGAATGGACTTCAAAGAGATGGACATCAGCAGTAAAGGTAATTGTACCAGAGAAAACTGCAACCACAATAGCAGATTGCCAGGCAGATGAGATACAAAATGGTCCTAAAATATAATCTTAGAGGAAAATATTGCTACAGTATAAATATCGGTAGTGAATCGATGCTCCTGCTCTTCTGCACATTGATAAAAATTGCCATATCGGTCTCTGGTATTATAGCCAATCCAATTACCTCATCTTGTTGTTTCATGCTGTACCTGCATTTGCAGGAAGTGTGTATAATATTTTGTAACCCAGGATAGTATGAATAAAATGTTAAACAAATAACTATTCTAGGGTAACACCTTGTCTGCATCAAATCAATTTGGTTTTTAAGACCAAAGCCAAAACATTTACTTTTGGAATGCCAAAGGGCTTATTATTGCTTATTACAAACATGGCTCACTGAATGAGCATCAAAAAGCAGCAGTGAACTGTGACAGCCAAAAATGCAACATTTACAATACTTTCTCCAGCAGTTTCATTGATAAAGTACTCACAGGCTCTAGTGGACATGTGATACAAATTGTACGTAACTTTATATTTCTTCCTTACAACACACATACTTCTGAGTTTTGTGATGCATGTATGTATGTAGGGTTGGCAATGAAAAGTCGACCCTGTTTAGGTTAACTTATAACTCAGGAGATGGAGCCTACCATTGGTCTAGTTTTAAATGGTGTGTTCAGTAGTAAACAAATGCCTTAAGTTTGGAATATAGCCATGTCTTAAATTTTGACGGATTTTGGATCATTTTCATAAAAAAGGGCAGGAACATCTAGAACGTTGTCCATTCTGTTTTGGGCTATTGGATGAGGTGCCACTTACTTAAAAGGTGATTCGCTGTACTTCAATTTTTGCTAAAACGGTGCTTGACAGGTCCGCAATGAAAAATCAACCTACCAAATCTTATTTAATGAAGTCCAAGGTTGGTTTACTAACTCCCAGGCACCTTTTTGGACCATATCAAGAAGTTTGTGGAGATTTGGTCCAGCTACACCAATTTGTTAACTATAAGTTGCATAGTTTCTATTGTACTGACACTTTGTACTCACATATCTTTTACTCAAAAGACGAATTTCAGATTCGCAAGTACCATAAGAAAGAGCAACTCTTGGCGAACAGGATGGTACCAAATGAAGCTCAGTACACAAAAACTCCGCTCGTTATTTTCACAATGCAGGAACATAATCATCTGCAATACATTTCCAATGGGCATTTTGATAATTCTAATAGATTCATTCATATCTCATGACACGTTTAGATCATCCCGGATTTGCTGCTAGATTCGTTTAGCTTATTCTTCAGTGATTCCAAAAAGCCATAGTGAGAACTTATAGCGTAAACTATCACTCGTCAAAATGATGGCAAAGTTGGAGGCTAAATATGTGCGTGATTCTGAGTGAGACTATTGCATTGATTTGGCTTGGACTCCATCTGGCTAGGTGTGCTCAGCAAGGCTTGAACTATAAATCACTCCTTAAAATAATACAGAGCTTTAAAACGATTTTATTAAAGAAGTTCTGTATGCGTACCAAAGTTCTAATGTTCCGGCCTAGATTCAGTACACCTGTGATGAATACATTCTACGCAGCACAGGCAGCCTTTGACAACTCCTTTAAGCAGAAATGTCTCAAAACCTACAAAAGTGAAAAAACAGCAACAGTAAAGCCTTTAATGAACAAAATATAACAAGTTAAAATAATTGCAGCTGCTAAAATGCTTTGATTATAATTGGACAAATCACTTGCAGCTGGCCTGAAATTTCCGTTTTTGAGCCAAACTTCCTGATATGCTTATTAATTGGAGATCTACAGTGTTTACATGCCAACGCAAACTGATGCTCTTGATCACACTATGATTTAGAAATTTGCAGCATCTGTTTCACCAAGAATATGCATCCGTTTTTGATACCATGTAATGTACCATCCATGGAAACATTGAAATGCTGTAAACAGCATCACTGATGCTGCTGCTTTTAATTCTAAAACCTGAAAAATCACAAAAAGTTAAAATGCGCGCTACAGAAACAGCAAGGGAAATCACTGTATTATTACCCTACGGTTTTGATGTAGACTTGGGTAGGATTGATCACTCATGCTCAGAGTTGAAGGAGAAACCATAGAGGTTGAATAGTCATGCAAGATTGAACGGTGGCTATCAGTGATTTGTTTGGTAATTTAGTTTTGTAACTTCTTTCAACATATACATATGCAATGTCCTGGCCAACCCAATTTTCCCCTCTTCCTGCCCTGACCTTTATCATAACATACATGTAATGACCTATATACTTTTTTTATAATGAAAGAAGTTAATTGCTACTATATACTTAGTTTTTGGAATACTTACGGTGAGACCAAAATCACTACTAGTAGACTGATATTCCAAAGCAGCTTTCTCTGCACCTGCCTTGAAAAGGAAAGAAGTACCCCATCATCAGCAAATAAACAATCTATTATGTTCAATTCATCAGCATTCTTTGTGTATCTTCTTCTAAAAGTTTTCTATCCATTTTGAACTTCACAGTGACTCCTACTCAACTGACCTCATCTAGCCTAGTCTTCCAGCATCCAATCAAAAGGGTGGTATAGAAATTGAGCAATAGAGGTGCTATACAGCAGTCTTGCCTCAAGCCATTCTGAACACTAATTTCTTCTAAAAGTTCACCATCTAATCTAACATTTGCCTCCATGTCACTATGAAAAGATTGTATAAGCTTAAAGTTACATAAGCTTCTTCAATGCCATCCACAATGCTCTTCGGGGGACTGAATCGTAGGCCTTCTTAAGGTCAATAAACATGAAGAAAGACTTTGTTTGATGCTCCCATGATTTCTCCACCAACTGACAAACAACAAAAATCATATCTGTACAACCCCTGCACTTTCTAAATCCACATTGACTTTCAGGTAGTAACTCCTCTGCCAGTTCTTGCAATCTCTCTTGAAGTATTCTGGCCACAACCTTACCCCAACATCAAGTAGTGTAATTCCCCTCTAATTGTCACAACATCATAGATCTCCCTTTTTTGGAATGAGAATGAGTACGCACACACTAGACACACACAACACACACACACGCAATACGCATAAAGCATACATGGATGGTTGCATACTATACACAGAGGGAATACATCATCCATAAATTTGTGTTGTATATGAAAATTATAATCTTTTGTACAATCACTATAGTTGGTGACCATCCCCAAGAAGTGTGTATTTGTACAGACATGTCAGGGATCAAGTTTGTTCCATTAGTGGAAAGGAGACATGGTGAGATTTAGGAATTGAATTGCAATCAGGAGATATTGTGGCATTCAACATCAGAAAAGGTGACCATGGCAGTGACTTGCTGTCCAGAAAATTAATGTTTAAGTTATGGCTTGAAAGACAACCAGCAGCCAGTTGAAGACAGCTAATTATAGCATTGAAGCAACTTAAATTGTTCCAATTACCCTGCAACATTGAAAGGTTGTTGTTGTCATCAGATAAATAATATCTTTAGGTAATCAGCAAGCAGTTAATGTTTTCATGCAACCTAGTGCAATGCACATGCCTGGTAGAGAGAGTATGAGTGTACAGCATAGCCATCGGCAACCTGAGGAATTAGAATCACACTTAGGTCGTTATATTCCTGTAGGCACATGTGATAGCCAATCACAAACTAACAATAGTAGCTGGATCCAACCGCAACGTGGTTATTTAAGTTCTTCTCTTCCAAATGATTGTATCCTGTGATATACATGATGACAGATATTGTGGTGCTCAACCATCTTCCCAAGTGTATCCACACCCAATATTCAACAAGGCTGCATCACCGAGGTATAAATACAAGTATACAAATGTGTGTACGTTAAATGTGCACTAATTTTACCTTGTTGCATTTTGTGTATAATGTGGAAACATGCACTTTAATATTGGACATAGTGCATGAATATTGTGATGCATTGAAACATTTTGCATGACAACTCAATGGCAAAAAAGGATATAGTCATAGCAAAGAGGGTGGTTGAAAGTGACTTTGTGCTAGTTGTAAATGGTGATAGGGCTAGTCGTACAAATTAGATGAAAGAGCTAGTTGCACCGCTGAGCAAAGTCAAAGTTTAGCATACGTGTGTTTTTATGGTCTACAAATTGACTTAAAACAACATGATCCCAGAGACCCAGATCCTCCTACCTGGCATGCTGGCACACAGATGAAAATTCCCTTAAGCCCCTCTTCTACCCAGGCATTTTACTACATATACCCTATCTTCATTAAGTACTATGGCTGAGCATAATATTATTGTTTTAGCGATATATTGTGATATTTTGAAAGTATCAATATTGCGATATTTTATTATCAACTATCATGATATAAAGCCTGTACATTTAGCTATTTTCATTATAGCTAAATGATAATTATATGGGCACAATATGGAGTCTATGAAATTTATAAATCTGAAGGTCCAAATCTGTAGCGCACTAGTGAAGCAAGGGCGCTACTAAGGGCCTAAGGGTTTATAAATTTCATAGACTCCACATTGTGCCTAAAAACTGCTTTAGACTCTATTTTACATTTTTACACTTAGATTTTGAGATGTTGTATTGTGCATGATGGCATGGAGTATATTAGAAAACAAGGATAACAGCCTAAATAGAGTATTAAAACCATTTGTATGGCTAAGAATCCTTGTAATTGATTAATCCCACCCTGGTTAACCATAAATTATCCCTGCAGAGAGGTGTTAACACCATAATATAACTAAAAGCATGTGTTACAATAACTGTTACTGTAAATAAGAATGATAGTGGCTAGTTTGGTACTACCTTTAAACGCTTCTTGCAGGAAAGCTGAGTATGATTGACTTAATTGTAAGTATCGTGAACTATTCAGTATCGTGAACTATTCAGTATCGTGAACTATTCAGTATCGTGAATAGTGGCTTTAATATCAATCATGATGTTGTAAAAATGGTAGTATATTGCTCAGCCCTAATACTTACATGCATGCACATTTTCAGTTTAAACCACAGAGCACAAAATGCAAATGCATAATAATTATTATGCAAATTACTAACCATGTAGGAAATGCCACCTTCCCTGTTCTTTCATTTGCCATGCATTCTTTAAGCTAACTATATATAGTGCAAAATTACATAACTCATTACTGCTGAACCAGCATATACCACAACAAAGGAAAGAATGACACACATCCAGAACTTGGAAGACCATAACTTACTTGCCAGTGGCAATTAGAGAGTAAGGATCCACCTTATCCGATGCCACAAAACTATTTGAAGCACTTAAGTTACTGTAGGTGGAGTAGATACATGTAGCTGCACTTATAAGACCAAGTATAAAACGATTGCTGATCTGACCATACCCCTAAACAGTCAGAATATGTGCCTCATTCTTAATGATCAATGCACGCTGTGACTACACCTCTTGATGATCTAGCTGTCGTTTTCCTGTAGAAAGTAGACATGCCACTTATGTAACCCATTTAGTCTGGCACCGCCCACACTTTGCAAAAGTGTCTGGTGAAATACAGATCCTGTATTACTTCAAAAGGAAGTAGTTAGACAGCATACGTAGCAGTTGGTTACTTCAGATGATTGTCTTTAAATTTGAACAGAAGTGTTGTGTTGCCAAGGCAATTTGTGTGTGAATGTCATTGGCTACTGCCGAATTTGAGCATTAGAAATAATTTGCAAACTTTTCATGTCTAAGATGTTATAGAAAGAGAGTCAACACCATGCTTATGCCATGTAGGCATGTCATACTGTGTATCGTTTGTGCGTGTCAGATAATACAATACTCATCTGTACTCTTGTGTAGATGTCCTCGTTGTGTTGAAGGGGTCAACAGGTGTTAAGGATATAATGGATGATCGAATCTCTTTAAACCTAACACCCAAAAATCCTGTATTATTACGATGGCTGTACTATTTCATATATAAACATGACAGGTATTTAACAATTTCATTTCATTAAAAAAATGAAGAGGTTCCCAATAGGAGATCGCAGAAGCTTCAAACCACTGCATGCATTTAATTGTAAGAGGAAAAGCAGAAGGCCAATACAGTTCACATTTGGAAAAAAATTGATGTGTAGGCCAAAATGTGGCCCAGAGTGAGCAAAACAAGAAAAGAAGATAGCATAAACTCAGGAGACAACTTTCACTAGGCAATAAGCTGATCAGAATAGCAGAGGGCCAAGTGGATCCCCCTGCTGAACACCTGTGGAAGCATGAATAGCCCCCACATGGGATTCCAACTCCAATTTGGCCGTGTGGCATAACAATATCAGGGAGAAAAGGTTGAATCAAGTGATAACACAGATAACTGGCAAGGTAACAGAGGATCTCATCAACCATCATTCTTCTTAAGAAGTGCTGTCAAAGGGGCATAGCACAGCCAGGGGGCTAGCAAGGGAGAAGCTTTACCAGACAGCAAAAAACCCATCAATTTAGTGAGAGCATGAAGACAGTCTTCAGCAGATGAAGTGGTGTGGCCACTGACTGCATCAAGGTGCTGGGCATGCAAACCTGAAGCACCATGAGATGCACGGTTGGTACCTCGAGGAAATTCCTTCAAACACATGGGCACAGCAGATTCATCAACAATCAAGGAGGCAGACTTGGGAGCAGAACAGGCACCAGTAACTAGCTAATTAATTGTTTCAAAATCAAAAACCTAGTGACTATTAGCTAAAATAATAACATAGCAATACATTGTTGGATGAGATAGTTAGCTGCATGGCACCTGATTTTTAAAAGCAGCGTACTTTGGTTTGTTTGTTTTCTTTCTAAATCTTTAGTTAGGAAAAACAGCTTCAGCCACGCAACTGTACTATTTGTAGAAGGCATGGAAAAACATATGCTGCCCTGGAATCACCACCACTTCCGAAAATTAGAGTTCAAGATGTCCCACCATTCTCTATCACTGGTGTGGATTTCATAGGAGCCCTCTATGTGAAACAGAACAATGAGGAAGTCAAGGTCTATATATGTCTATTAACTTGTGCCACTTCCTGGGCTGTGCACCTAGAGGTAGTGACAGACCTTACTACAGCAAAATTCCTGCTTGCTTTCCATCATTTTGCTGCCCGGAGATCATTACCAATTGTTCTGCAAAAAGAAAGATTTTACTGTAAGTGATGGCACAGGAGATATCATTCATGTAAATAATGAATAATAAAGGACCAAGTATACTACCTTGAGGTACTCCTGATTTAACAGGGAGAAGATTGGAATTACAGCCATTAATTGATACAAATTGAGACCTATTAGTAACATATGCCAGAAACCATGACCAGAGTTCACCGCCACTATCGAACATACGAAGTTTGTGAAGTAGATGTGAATGAGAAATAGTATCAAAAGCCTTGGTGATATCCAGGTAAATGATATCCAGCTGATGACGAGAGGTAAAAATGTCAGATAAAACTAAAAGGAGTTGTTGTACTGATGAATGATTCTGAATAAATCCAAACTGGGCAGGATTTATTCTGCTAGTAACATGTCCAATAATTTTATCGTGCAGTATTCGTTCCAACACTTTAGAAGTATTACTGAGTAAGGATATCGGTCGGTAGTTGTTGATATGGGTAGGGTCACCAGATTTAAACACAGGAATTATTTTGTGAACTTTCCATTCACAAGGAAGATAACCAAATTTTAATGTCAGATTGAAAAGATAGTGAAGAGGTTTATAGAGGACCGAAGCACACTTAGAAAGTAGAATGGGTGGGATGCCGTCTGGGCCCATAGCCTTGGATGTGTCTAAGCCTACCAATGCTTCATAGACATCAGCTTCAGTGATTGTAATATGACAGAGTGATACAGGACAATAGGAGTTAAAAGAAGGCGGTAAATCAGTGGAAGTGTTATTAAAAATTGAGTAAAAGTAATTGTTGAAAGCATTGGCTTTATCATTATCACAGTCGAATGTCGTAGAATTGTGATACATAGTGGAGGGGATAGATTTGGATTTTGTAAACCCTCTGATATATTTGTAAGTTTTGAGATTGTCAGATGTAGTGACTAAATTGGATTCATATGTCATTTTAGCATTGCTGATCTTTGCTTGAAGCAGGTTTTGGGAGGTTTCCAGCTTATTTTTATTGTATTCAGTAGAGTTGTTGTTAAATTTACGTCTAAGAGAGCGTAGACAGTTGATGTGGTGTCTAATGTCGGAATTGAACCACACGGGCTGACTATTAGGTTTAATTGTAGTTATGGGAATAAAATGTGGTAGAGCATCTTTAATGGTGTTGCTAAGGTATGACCACACAAATTCAATATCTTCAGACATGAGACCAGGTGTGAAATCAGAGTTATATAAAAAGTAACACAGGTCATTGTAGTTACCTTTAGAGTAATTTAGAAATGGTGTAGCCCTTTGGTTACTGTCATTGTTCAATGATGAATGAGAGTCAAAGGTTATGACAAAATGGTCTGATGGGATAGGTAAAGGAGGATCACAGTGTATTCTTAGGTTCAAAATATTGTCAGGAGCATTGGTTAGGACTAGGTCAAGTATGTTACCAGCTATATGAGTAGGTTCATCTATCATTTGAACAAGGTTAAGGTCAAATACAACGTCACAGAAATTCGATGAAAAGGGGGATTGACCACATAGGGAATCCCAGTTGATATCTCCTAGATTGAAATCTCCCAGTAGAATTAAATGGCCAGTAAGATCCCTGAGGGTGTTAATGTAGCTCAGAAATTCTTGGCAATAATCGACCGATGAATCAGGAGGAATATATCCTAAGCAATACACAGTTGGTAAAGTAGATCCAATACTGATAGTTAGCATCTCTAGGTTGGTAGGGGATTGTAACACTTGATATGGTTTAGAAGATTTAACAGTAAACATTACTCCACCACCAAGAGTTTTGCGATCTTTCCGAATGATTGTATAGTTGTTAGGTAAAATTTCATTATCAAATATTTTTTCAGATAGCCCAGTCTCAGTTACTGCGATAATATCAGGAGAATTAGAGTATACATAGTTCTGAAACAAATCCATTTTATTGACTATACTACGAGTGTTCATTAAACATACATGATCTAGTCACTTGGGCTGGCTACTGGTAGCGGATGGGGGATCAGAAGATACTAAGATTATTAATGGTGTTTGTTGGTCCATAAGTTGTGAGGCAGCGACAGGTTGGTCTGCAGGGGCTTGAGGTAGACTGGTGGGACAGGTCTGAAAGACAGAGTTTTTGACTTGGCCATATAATTGGTTATTCACAAAGATGCTGTTGTTACGTATCCTGATGATACTTCGACTGTACCCTTTCTGTAACAATTCCCACCTTTCCTTCAGCAAGACTGCCTCCCTTGTCCTTTCCTCCGGAGACAGGTCAGGTTTTATAAAAACCGGAGTTGATAAGGATCTCTTGTTGGCTAGGACTTAGTTGACGTGAATAACACTACGGAATTTGACAAGAATAGGCCTTGGTCTTGGCAATTGTACTTTGAATTTTCCAAGTCGATAGCAGTCCATAATGGTCCCAGGGTCAGGAGTAACACCCAGTCCACTGAAGATCGATGACACAGAGTCAAAATCTTTTTGGAGACGAGCCGGTCTGATTGTATTAGTAGGACATTCTTCAATTCCGTATACCACAACATTAAATCTACGGTCATTTGATGAGTTCATATTGGAGGTTGAAGCCAAAGGCCTGCTACTGGCTGCAGATACTATGGCTCCCTTGTCAGTGTCGACTGATTTGCCAGCAGAAGTGCTGACGTTTTTAATAAAAGCAATTGTTTCTGCTAGGTCTTTTTCAAGCTTTGCACTACGAGTAGCAAGGTTATCGACCTTTGAAGAAAGGTCGGAAACTTCAGGTTGATCACAGGGACCAATTTTAGAAGCTAGCAGCTGTTTGAAACGCACATTGCACTTGTTGGTTTTACACAAGTAGATAATGTTATCGTTGTTGACTGATAGGATTTCATTAAGAGACTTGAAATGGCTTTTTGAGATACCTTCACAAGTTGCGTGTATCCATGAGTAACATAGGTCACACTGTATTGCTTCGCTGTTTTTTCCCGTACTAGTACAATGTTTATTACAACATGCACACATATCTACGGTCTTACTTAGGGCCTGAGCCCTTAGAGTATCAGGGGAGACGTTATCATCAGGTTTCTTTCGCTTCACGCTATTCCTGTCAGTAGTTGGTGGCTTGCTCATGTTGACCTTTGTCACTAAACGTACGATAGAGGCGACTCTGTTGATGCACCCTTCGTATTAGAGGTGTCTCGTCGATATATATAATCACAGCAACGCAAATCCCGGGTCTTAACTCTTCTTTGCTCAGAGAGGAAGACCATATTAGAACTATTGCTGTAGACTCTAAGGAGACTGCCTCTCATCTGGAAGGGCACTTGGCTTGAGTGTTTGGATAGCTAGAGAGGGTTGCTGGACAACCTATTGGCGAGTCAACTTTTGACCTTGTTTGTACCCTCTGGAAGCCTTACAGTTATCCATGATAACAAACAACAGTGTGAAGATAGAGTTCCTAAGCTTATCCTTCCCACATTTGATGGAAACGTTTCTGTATTAGTTTTGGCTTGAACTGAACAAGATATCTAAATTCAACTATTTAAAGAATTCAGTTCGTGATGCTGCAGTAGCTGTGGGATCTTTCTATATTTAGTTTGTATAGAGGCACGTGTCAAAGACTAAATGTATAGGCTTACCAGATTTAAAGGGATAAATGATTCATCATATCTGAATTACAAGCTACAGTCAACTGGCAGGCAATGTACAATCCCTACTCCAATAAACGTCGCACCCAAAATGAAGGTCAGGGGTGCTAATGTATGAACCTGGCAATTATAGCATGCACCTTATGCAGGATCAGTGCTTAGTAAAGAATTCAGTGTGGTCTCACTGAAGTATAACAAATGCATGCGTTGCATAGTAATGTTGTACACTCACAATCTTTAAGAGTGTACACTATACTCAGTAATTAAGGTCTGTACATTAACTCCAAATTAAAATAAACACAGTAGACACTTAGGACTCAGCATTCATGAGGTCCACAGGAGAAGATAAGTTAGGGTGTCCAGAGCTTGACCTAGAGCTACAAATACACATTATTGATGACCTCAATAGTAAAAAGCTTAGACAACAGCATAGCCAGCTCATAATGGGAGAGTAAGAGTTCCTTCAGATGGACAGCAGTATGCTCGAACACAAAAGAAGTAACTTTCCTCATGCCACCAGATGATGAAATAACAAGTGGAGTAAAGCAACCATGCTCCACCTCCTGAACCCTTCTCTCATATACATGTCACTTCTCCTCTCATGCCTCCAAAAGTAGCATTTGAGGACAAAGATCTATTGGAGGGAAGTTAAACACACGGCTGTCAAAGAAGACACATTGATGGCAAGTACCTCAAAAACCTGTAGCCCAAATATCAAGATGGGCGTCATTATCGCCGACAGCAGTCTTATAACTTAGGTTAGTTGTTGAAGGACATATTCAATCTTAACATACCTAGGCCTCCCAAATGGGTGAGTGGAGCCAGCAGTGATCACTCAACATCACTAGAAAAGTGTTTGCTTCTTTACCACCCGACTTCATCAGTGGCGTACATGCCTTGATTGTATAGCACTTTCCAAAGTAGACTAAAATACACTAAACATCATAGTCCGAAATCTCTTACTGGTAGAATCCGACTGACTTTAATATCTGTACTTGAATTGTGGAAGACTTCGACTTCATTTAATTAATTATTAGAAATAAACTGCATGGCATGTGCATCCATTGGAGGTGTGTAAGGGACTTTCCAAGGAATTCCCCCCTGAATGCATCACATGATTATCAGTTGGAGTTGTACTTGTTCGTAGTCTGGCTCAACAATGTGATTCAGTACTATACTTTAAGACTTTATTTAGGCTGTTTTGGGTGGGTAATAAATCTCATATACTCCACCTTGTTTCTAATATACTCCACGCCTTCAGGCAGAATATAACATATGCTCAGAATCTAGCAATCAGTAGGCATTTTTTGATGTAACGAGTGCATTTATTTTGTCACGTGAGCATGCATAGTTGCCATGATGCTAGTATTATTGCAAGGAAACCAGCCACTTTTGCAGAGTCTACAGCAGAAATAACCATGGACGATGTGAAATAGAGTCTAAAGCAGTCATATAGATTGTCACTGAGTTGTTTGTGCACTGCCATATATCTAGTGTATTGTAACTAGCATTGAGCTTGCTACTTGTAAAGGTTAGGTATAAGTTGATGATGGTCAGGCAAGGAACTGTTATGGTTAGGAAAATGCCCACCCTTGGTAATGCCTATGTGCAAATGTTAAAGATGATGCCATGTAGGTAACTAAACAACACATTAAGACAGTCAAACTTGCTTGAGGAGGCTATACTAACTTCTTGAATGATTATTCCAATATCCTGCATTCACACACTGATAGAAATTGATCACACTCTGATCACACACTGATAGAAATTTCACACTGATAGAAATTGATCACACACTGATCACACACTGATAGAAAATTTCTCGTGGATGAGCCAGGTAAACTTAAAAGAACCAGAAGCAGCTAATACTCTGCATTGTTGAGGAAACAATCTTTCTCCCATAACCATCAACAACTCTAGACTGTTTGTTAAAACCCTAGTGCAAAGCACCGCAAAGGCTGCAATTTAAGCAATGCAGCTAAGTAGTCTTCTAGTTGTCCTTTATTGACATGGACTCAGAAGTTTCACTACAACCAGCTAACTCCTTTGTTAACTCATGAATGGCTAAGTTTACTAAATACTTGTAGTTTTCTTTTGCTGATTATTTCCACCCTAGAACACAGTAACATCCACCAACCTATGATTTATGCAAGCCCACATAGAATCACACCAGATGTTATAAAACTGCTCCCAGCTGAATTGAATTCCTATTGTATCTATAAACTATAACATGGCTGAGATCTTTGTTGTACACAAACCCCTTGCCACATAAATGGGTCACTAATTGTTAGGATGTCCTTTATTGGGTATTCTTGCTTTTTCTTCATCCAACAACATTGTTGGAACCAAAGGATTTAAACTTGGATGTAAATTGTTTTGTATAAAGACTGATATACCACACGTGTCTTTACTAGCCACTCAATTGTAACAATGTCTGCTCACTTGTAGCAAAGATATTGAGTTATTAACTAGTACAAACACATAAATTCTTCCCATACCACAACAATCAAACAGTTTTTGACACCTCCACCACACATATGTAAGCATGGGAACATACCATCTCCTTCTTCTTTGACTTTTCATTGTAACGGGGCCACCCTCCGCTTATGATCAGCCTTATTTTTCTTACAGCTATCTACCTTTTTCTTTGCCTTAATAACAGGGCCTTTGCTAATCCAGTTCAGCTTTCTCATATTTAACAGAGTCACTGCCTTTCTACTTGCCTTCTTAACAGGGAGCTCAGCCTTGGATTCACTGTTTTACAGATGGATACATTTCATGGAGCAATTTGTTAATTGTCTATGAATCAACTTGTAAACCATGATATCGTAAATGCATTGCAAAATGTCTTCCGTTTCCATTTAGTAGCTCTGACCCTCCCACTTCGTTGCTCTGTATGGAGTAGTACATTATTATAATATTAATTACTCATGTGATACTCCTGAATAATTTGAGGTCTATCACTTTATAACATTGAATATGATGGCACTATGACCAGGACCGTCAGCCCTTCCAATAATCAGTTGATTGTTACTTTCCG
This sequence comes from Dysidea avara, assembly GCF_963678975.1. Taxonomy (NCBI): domain Eukaryota; kingdom Metazoa; phylum Porifera; class Demospongiae; order Dictyoceratida; family Dysideidae; genus Dysidea; species Dysidea avara. The sequence goes on along the minus strand of NC_089285.1, from coordinate 4,071,387 downwards.
TAAGTTCCCTTGTTGATGTTTCTTCCAAATGAAGTCTATGCTGGCAGGGGGAGTTTTAGAAGGGATTTCCGAGGTAACCGGAAACCCTTCTGGGGTTGACTTACTTCAGAACAGCTGTATAGCCATTGGGCAACTAGCTAGTTAGCTATTAGCCAGTATTACTTTAATTCTCCTTTAACTACAGCTAAACCACCCCATAGCATGAGATATACTCAGCAATACTCATCAGCTTATTGACTAACACTCACTTTTCTTGCAGCAAGACTAGGTTACCAAATGGTACAGACTAGGTTAGCAAATGGTACAGACTAGGTTAGCAAATGGTACGGTCATACCGTTTAAGTAGGGATTCTGGTGAAATTTTGCATGCCACTCAAAATTCCGCCTTTAAAAAGTATCCTAGAGATATCTTATGAGACGAAAATCACCTTTACAGAATAGTACTAGTACATATAATGCATAAAACAGCATTAAATACAACACAACACTTACAGGTGGCTGGATATAGAATTTTAAAAAATTGCCAAAACTTGAATTTTAGACTGACTGCATGACTGCCTGACTGACCAGTCGCAAGCCTAGAGGCCAAACAAAGCAGTGCACGGCCACCATTTTACACCACAATAACAAACTCACCAGTGGGATGTGTTTTTTGGGGTTCCGACGAGTGTGTGTCCTGTGCTTTGTCTTTTCTTTTATCTTCAATCAGGCTGCTTGTCTTCTTCATCCAACGAAACCATATTGAGGCATTAATTTTACATATCAATGTTTTCTCTAAGCAGCATAATAGATGCCACAAGATCGTTTAAGGCGTTTAGACTATGTGCTACTGTATGGAGGTACCGTTACTAGATAGCTTTCATGATAGGTCACAAGATCACATCCATTCTTTATTCTATGCATTATCAATTGAGACACACCCCTTTAACGCTAGCTGTATTTCAGTGACCACACACCTTCAAGTTAGAAAGCTGACTCGAGATAATCTAATAATCGATCAAAACCACGATGATCACGTCCCTTTTGGGCAAGCATGCATCTTTGCAGGCTGACTCGAGATACTCTAATACAGCAGTCACCCTAATAGAACAGTCACATGTTTATAGCTACTGTAGTTGTATGCCTTAACAAAAACTAAACAAACTAGTACATTAAAAATTATAAATATAAAAATGAAGTAGGGATCCAAGCGATAAAAAGTAGTGAAACAAGAGATGAACAATGGTAGTTATTACAGCATAGCTCAGTGGGAAATCCCTACTTTGGCATTCAACACAAAATGATTGCTATACCATGCCAAAGTAGGGATTTTCCACTGAGCTATGCTGTAATAACTACCATCATTCATCTCTTGTTTCACTACTTTTATCATTTGGATCCCTACTTCATTTTTAAATTTATACTATTTAATGTACTAGTAGTTTTTATAGTTTTTATATTAATAGTTGTAAGCTTTCAAGACTACATGGAAGACAAATGCAAAATACTTTGAAGAAGCAAAGAGTTCATAAGTAGAGACATAAGTGATGAGCTGTAGGCTAAATAAGCTAACCATTGTGAGGATTCAGTAGATAAGTAGATCTATCTATCCTAGACATTGATGTCCAACTAGCTACATATCTATTGGTGTACAACTAATTTAGCTAGCACTTGGGAAAGAAGTGCTGTAGATGAAGAGATGTTTTAAGCATTAAAGCTCCATTGTATTCAAGATTCTACAAGAATATGGAAAGCATTGATCTTTTAACCAAACATGGTTTAATGAGTGTAAATAGATTGAACACATAGATAGAATGTATGTACCATAAGTATATATTAGGTAAACTTGATAAGCTAGTCAAGACACCATTGTGATTTTGCTTTCTTTAAAGGTCAACTGCAGTGGTGAAATCTTCTTTATATTAACATAGTACCTTTTAGTTTATGTGTTGAATGTGAGTTATAAAATGCTAAAAGTTGCAATACATCACTTCCAAGCAAACCTATAAGCTATTAGTGATGTCAACGAAGGACACACACACATGCACACTTCAAGTTTTGATGTGAGTGATGAAATGAGTAAGGATATGTTGTCATCTGAGGAATCTGTTGATGATGAATCATTCCTTAGTGACTCAGTAGATTACTATAGGGAATGCAGTGGAGAGTTAAGTGAAGAATTGGTTAGTGATCTCAAGATAGAAGACAAGGCGTTACCGTATCGCTTTGAACCAGTGGCAGAAGTGGCTAGAGAGAAATGATTCATGTGGCACTGAATATTCTCAAGCGTAGACAGACTAGGGTATATTGTAATATATATATACAACTATTGTTGTTTAAACCATTGAACATCATACAGCTTGAGTGATAGCTAGTACTGTACATATATTTATATTTTGCAAGGTGCTTATCATATACTACCATTGCGGAGTGATGAATACACCTTGAGTGTATTTGCTGCCAAGAAATTGAGCAGATTAAAGACCTTCTAGTTGGTGGTTCAGGTCCAGTACACTACATTGAATCAAGAATACCTATTAGCTCCTCACACCATGCTCTGGTGTCTTTATCAATGTCCATACTCAATTCGTCATGCTTCTCTAGCACATGATCCAAATGAAAACTTGGATGTGCAACCATGTTTCTTTCCAACTTGAGAGCTGCAATTTTAGCCATAATCCCTTTTTTTGTCTAACTCAAACTCATAATTCAGTTCAATAAAAGTAGTCTAAAGTCAAAACAGAAACAATTGTTTGTGGGGATTGAGCCACTCACTATTTTCTGAGGGTTGTATCTCTTATCACTGTACTAACAAGTTTCACATGGCTAATTCATTTTCTTACTGCTTTATAAATGCTGTATCCATACAGTGATACTGTAACTTTAAAAGAACTGTGCTGTTCATTGACTGCAACTTGCTTAAATTAGGTGGTGTTTTAGCTAAAATGCTTCAAATTGTTCCTTTTAAATTGAACTTTGAGACTTCATGAAGGCTGGACCCCCTACTGCCAGAGATTCTATACTCTGGTCAGCCCCCCTCACCTCAACTACTTCCTCCGCCACTGGTATACCACAGAACTGATGAAGGCCTAACAGCCGAAACCGGTTTTTCTGTTTGAGTGTTTTTAGTTTTTAAAGTAATATTATTGCTATTGTTTGTTGTTGTTAATTATTATTACTGTTTTGTGAAATCCTGAACCTAATACTATATAACCTATGTAGTTCATTGTTTGTGCCTAAAGTAAATACAAAATCATGGAGGTCAGTCAAGAGCAAAAATGTCATGTTTCGAATCGCGTTGCAAGTCATGCTGAGACCGCCGTTAGCGGGAGGAGACAGTATTGAATCTTTTTTGTCTAGAGACGTGAAAAGTCAAAGACCTGGATTGCTATTCAACACTGGAAAGATCACCACCATCAAGGCGATTTTTACAAATGACACATGGTTTCAGCACCACACTCACTTGATTGCCACTGTATGTTGATCAGGCCCACAGAAGTATTCAAGACTATCGCTAAGTTAGGGGTAGCCTGTCAAGGTGGTGAGAAGCAATACCAGCAAGGAGTAAAGAAGTACACCAAAAACAGTTAAGATCTTGTCATTACAGTGTTGGATGAGGCAGACCAGTTGACAAAGTGATCATCTCATAGCTCGACTGGAGAGTCATATTAATCGGGATTGGCAACGCCTTTACTGTCAGTAAGGCTACTGGGGCACATCTACTGCATGTATGCATAGAGCATGCAATGTAGAATGTGCGTGTGCATACATGCGTGGGTGTGTGTGTGCATGCGTGGGTGTGTGTGTGCATGCGTGGGTGTGTGTGTGCATGCGTGGGTGTGTGTGTGTGTGCGCAATGTATAAAACTGCAAACCTCAATTCCTGGTAAAATTTTGTAGCTGTAATCACTCTCATCCATTTGTTTAAAGTCTTGCAACTGATCTCATTCAAGCACACTCTTGACTGAACAAAACCTCACAAGAACAGTGTTGCTATTGAAATTGATACTTTGTCTTTGATCTGTTCCCCTTCCTTGTATCAGTCCTACATAACCAGCAGTATAAAATAAACAAGATATACCAAATAAGACTTTATAAGTTTTCTAATAAAGCTAAGTAAATAGATGATAAAATTTGTACTCCTTGCAACCAACAACAAGAATTTATCATTGATTTTACACTCTTGTATACTGCGTGCATTGGTAATTGTATTGCTTACATCTAGGTTGAGGAACCATCCTCTGCACCTCTTTCTCAAATTATCTTTGTCCTGGTGCTTCTTACACAATTCAGTGTGCCTTCTGTATTCATCCTCTGCAAATCTGAGTCCACATTTTGTAAACTAACAACATTTATAATAGGCTTGATCCATCATATTTGAGTTTGCTATGTACCGCAGTGTTCTCTGTGAGAGGTCCTTTAGACTTTCAGTCTGACTAATTGGTTAGCATCCCACACAGACATTATGGCAGGTTGCAGATATTTCTTCTGATGATCATGAAAACTTTGTTCTTTGGCACAGGCCATGTTAAGGTGTTGAAACATAATGAATGCTTTCCCAGGTGGCTGCTGATAATAAAATACTTAAAGCAGGAGTGTCTTTCACAAAAGGTTGGTTTTTTCATGTGAATGTAAGAGTACTACTGTTTGATACAGTTAATTGACCCCTTCTATTGAGCAACTCTACCAACACAATGTTGATGACACCATCAGTGTGTGTAAATAAGCCAAACAAGTGTGATCGGAATACCAGAAATTTGGTCTCATTCAAGTCGGTCTGAGTATCTTCCCTATTATGTAATGCCCTTGATTAAGGAAATTATACAGAGGAGTTTGTTATCATACCCAGTTGTGTAGTCTTCTTGGCTACAACTGTATGAGACATCATCCAAACCAGCATCTGTGTCGTATTCTGTTTCTGTAAGGAATGAATCATCCAGTGATGGGTGTGGTGCACTAAGTGGTAGTTTCTGCAGAGGAGGAACGACTAGAAAATTACACTGTGTTGCTTTGTTAGAGCATTATTAGAGCATTTCATTAGCTTCTTAGTAAGTCATACAAGATACTGCATGTAGTCACATGTTGATATGATACCTTTGTGTTTTCATTTCATTGGTGCTGTCACTGCAACTGACTTTGTTTCCTTAGCTGGTTCACTTGCGTGGGTGGGCTCATCTTTACTCTAGTTGGCAATTCATTGGAGACTCCATAACAGTCAAGTTGGTATCTGCAGATTCAGATTCTACGCTTTATAACAGAAGTTCAGCAACCAAAATGGCATCCTTCATAGCAGCCAAATGTACATGTAGCTACACACAGCTGGTCTAATGTAGCTAACACTGATTTTTACTCACATTTTTGATGCCGTTTCTCGGAGAGTGGTCAACTCACTGGTAATTTACTGCTAGTGCTGGTAAGCTCTAAATAGTTAACTGATCTGAGATAAAATCATTGGGACTGCATCACGCTTAAGGCATTTGGTTGTGGGAAAGCCCATTTCAGCTCTGAAGTGAACTTGTCCATTTTCAAAACATTATTCTGTAAAATGCTTCGAACACACAGCAGAAGAGTCTGATGAGCCATCCCAATACTTTCTCTGCTGTTTAACAGCACAATTTTTTTCTTACTGCTTATCTATTGGATACTTGTGAAGGCTGCAGCTTTTCCATCACAAATAACGTGCAACGCAATGCCTAATGGCAGATCCAGGATGGGGCATTTGAGACAAATCCCCCCCCCCCCCACACACACACACACACACATACACACACTGGAAGAGCCATACTTCTTTTGATATACACCTTGTCAGACCAAAATCAATTTATATAACTAAAAACTGCATTTTACCACCATTTATTTGCAAATTCACTTGAAAAAAAAAAAGAAACTGCCACCCAGAACCTTTGTACGTACTAAGCTCCTCAAAAAATAATCATTGTGTTGCTAGTGTTAAGACTTTCATAGCCTCTAAACAGATTTTAAGACTTTGTAACCATCTGCAAAAGCTGTAATGACAAAAATCAACCTACTAAGGAGTGATCATTGCTAGAAGAAATTACAGTGACTAACAAGAGCTGCTCTCCTCAACCACCTACAACTTAGTCTGTTTGTGCCCCTCCCCTTGCCAGCTCTGGATCTGCTCGTGACGCCTAGGCATAGCTCTGTTCAGTGTTCAGACTGTGGGAGCCAATAGAATAACTACATGCCAAAAATAATTACGGTACAGAGTTGTGACATTCTATATTGCACTTCCAGGTACAAAACTGAAGCGCATGTTCTTTTTTTTATTTTTATAAAACTTAAACAAACAGTATCAATTGTCACTATGACCAACAGGCTTTTCTTGTGGACAGCTCACCACTGCAGTTGGCCTCTAAGAAATACTGTGAAATGTTGTCTCTGATGGTGTAGTGTGGTAAACAAGCCAACCCCGTGGTAAACAAACCAACCCCGTGGTAAGCAAGCCAACCCCAAAGTGAACTGGGAGGTTTTAAGGTCTCTATGTAAGGGTTATTGCAAAAAGCGGCCTTGTGGCCTTTGGCCTAGTGGCTTTATGGCCTTGTGGCCTTAGATCTTGGTGATAACGAGAACATTAGTAGAGTGTGATACAGCTACTATGCATTATTGTTGCCTCGCGTAGGCTTGTGTTAGACTCCATGTCAGCATAGAACTATAAGAGAGATCGATACTCTCTAATGCACCTATCAATGTTTAGGCCCCTACCCCCCAGTACGGGCCGGGGCCATGTGGGGACAAAGTGGGGATTTGACACCCTGCAAGAGCAATAAACCCACTACTGGGCCTAAGTGTTTGTCTAATCCCCTACCTATCCCCTATATTCCCCGAGGTATTCCCCCACTCCATGATCAGTTGACCTTGAAATTCAGTAATATATAGTTTTAATATAGATATAGCACATGCATATCACATTACAGAGATAGACTCTCTTCTGTTCTGCCATGCCTGCAGACAATACACGTTAAGGTTTGGCTATGGGTCAATGTCACGTGATTATTGCTACACAATTCGATTGTTATAAAAATGCTTGTCAAAAGCCCCACCACTGGGGGTAACTTTGTAGGAGAACCCCCGTATAAACCCTCTATAATCCCCCTATGGATCCTGCACTGGGGGTTACAATTGATAGGCGCATGATACAACAGTCACCTACATGGTTTCAATAAAATACTCTAATAGAGCATTCACAAGTTAAGCTGTATAGCTGCATTTATATATGGCAAGAAATAACAACCTGGCTTGTTTACTCAGTTGAATACTGCTACTGTGACTACCCATAGGTTATACAATCTATGGACTACCTTACTGAACATCTACAATCTACATGCCATGCTCTGTAGCTAGCTACCAGATGATCCATGAAACAGGCAGGCTGCAATATGAACAGGCCAACCATATTGACTCTACGGCATGTGTATATAGCTAGGATTCTACGCGAGACTACATTAGAAATATCGCATAGTCTGTATGTCATGCTTAATTTGCGAATGCTCTATTAGAGTTTTTATTATTAAAACATGTAGATGACTGTTGTATTAGAGAGTATCGATCTCCCTTATGGTTCTATGCTGGCACGGGAGTCTAACACAAGCCTATGTGAGGCAACAATAATGCATATAGTAGCTCTACTAATGTTCTCGTGATCACCAAGATCTACAGCCACAAGGCTGCTTTATGCAATAACCCTCTATGTAGTGCCAGCCACTTGTCTCAACTGTAAAGCAGTAGCAAAATGCATTTAAAACCTGATAAACAAGAGTAACTTTTGCTTGTGGTATGCATCCAACTTAAATTTAAGCTTACAATGAAGGGTATGCATATGTTTGTCTTGCAATAGTTACAGTTAGTTCTATATCGTGATATATGTTCATATCAACGTTGGTGATATATGATATTATAGTTCTTCTATATCGTGGAAGCACTAATTAACATACAGCTGTTAAGTGCATGCACCTAATAAATAAACCTCATTGTAATTATTGTCTTGGGGTGGTGTGTATTGCAGTAATTACGTGTACCAATATTTTGAGTCCGGTTTTTGTGCACTGAATCCTTCGTGTGGAACATACTACAGAAGTTCATTTTGCTTGGTAAGTACAGTAAAGGCACATATTTTGGCATTGTGTTTTGTGAAATTTTGCACTATACACTATTAACAAATCTCTAGCATTTCTTTCTTGTATAGCTTCATCTCATATTGGACCTTCATGTTTGTCCACATGCGCTTATCGACCATGATTAGGTAGGAGAAATGGGTATGCGCTCAATTAACAGGCACTATGCACTTAGTATGTTAATATGCGCTTAGCAACCATACTCTACGGTATTATATGATTTTATTAAGAACACATTAACAGTCTTAGAAACTTAGAACTTCCCAATGAAGTACAGCTGCATTATGCACTAAAAGCTTTACAGTACAACATGAATAGAGATTACAATTACAAGTCTGGTGCCTTATGATTTTGATCATGATACGGCGGACCAAAGCACCAAATTTTGTACAGCGACTCCTTTAGATATACAAAGTAATTTCAGAAGGGATGCCACTTCCAAATCACCCTGCACCCCTTGGTATAGTACCCAACTTTACCAAACCGTGAAAATTAAACCTGCTATATTTGCCTATTCAATTTCCCATACATACAAATAGTGCTAATGCTTTATTATGTTATGGAGTAGTCCTTAGTAGTCAGTTAAGTAGCTTACTTATACAGTTACGATTTAAACTGAAACATACGGAGGGTAACAAATACTTTAACTCCCAGTGGAAATTAAAACTGCTAAAATTAAACTCTTGACTGCTGTATAACAGTGGCTGTTCTCTCTTCTACAAGACATCTCATGCACATTTTCCACTGCAATGGCAAAGCTGTCCAGGGGAGGCCTGCTTCTTGACATTTGCACTTCCTAGAGCACAGAGGCTTAACCTTACAGCCACACTCAATAAGATCTCTGCCACTTCTGGGAGTAATGTCCAAACCAATACACAAGAAACTTCATCTGCCTTTTTCCATCCAAATCCTTCTGGAGATGGTATTGTTCTGTGGAGCTGCATGCAGGCATGTGTATCCAGATACTTGCCTGATACAAAGCTCTATTAGCATGTTGTAGAAGAGCACACTATATGAAAAGGCAAAAAATTAATTATGCATTATATTCTCAGCTACATACGCTAATCATGTAACCTTTCTTGTAGGTAACACAGTAATTTGCAAGGGAACTTACCAGTCTATGCAATGTTGCTATCAGGAAGAAACCGACACAAAAATATGTGTACATGTCAATGATGCTCTCGAAAGGGGGCTCGCAACATCTTAGTCAGTACAGTAGATACAGATGTTGTTGTGTTGCTAGTGAGCATTTACTGTCAACTCCACAGTGCATTCTCTGATTTTAATATATGGATGGGGTTTGGAACTGGCAATCATTTCAGATATTATGACATCATTACATCATCACCATTATACATTAGAAAACAAACATTACTTACTGTGTTGCCTGGAATAGACAAAATTTCGTATTTCTTCAATGCTTTGCTCCATTGCAGCCACTTTAGACTGCAATGCCGTCACCCCTTCCTCTATTCTGGATAGTCGCCATCCTAAATGATCTACAATTAATTACTAATAGTATTTACGTGATCACGAGGGAATACACTTATTCATTCAATGCTATTTAACACCCTCACCATAAATTTTCTAACTTTATATATCTGAAAAAAATTAATAAGTTAAATGAAAACCATAAGTAAAAGTTGGTAATATAATCTGATCATGTGAAAATCAAATACTGTAGACTAGATATACAGCTACTTCTGCTTGAACAAAAGCTAAACTGAGGATTGGCACACATTTGGGTAGAAAACATCTACAGTTTCGTAAAACAGACATATGTAATATGGATTAGATGTTACATCTTTGCTTTCTTCAGAGTGTCCTATTGTAAAGCTGATAACATGTCATTGTACTACTTTATTTGGTGTTAGTCCAACATTTAATGAACCTACAGCAGCTTTGTCCTGACTAAGACTATGTCTTTCCCTTCTAAGAGTATCTCTAACTTAGCAATGGTTCATCAGAAGTCTCTTGTATTAGCTAATTTATTTCAGCTAATGTGTCTCTTGCAACCCAAAACCTGCGCTAAGTAATCCATAGGCTTGGTCACTACTATAAGATTATTGAAGTATGAGGAATTTAATTAAGGATTACCAATGTCTGGAGCATAATACATGCTTCTAAACCACACATTGGTTTCCATACAAATTAGCATGTTTTTAAAATACATCAGTACCTTTTATTAAAGTGGATAGATACACACAGTTTATCATCTATAGAACTGCAAATTGACACAAAGAGAGTGAAATTTACATTTTCATTTGTGAAAATATAGTATATAAACTTTGATATGGGAAAAGGTCTAGTCATGGAAGCATTTTTCTGAAAGATCTTAATGTATCAATGTAGCATGCTACAAGGCAAAGTGACCAGGGTAAAATCTCAATAACAGTATAGCAAAGCAAAATATTTGCTATTGTGTTTGCAGAATCAAGCATTACAGCTTATAACTACTTGAATTGCTGTCACGTTGCACAAGATAAAGCCATCACTACTAGATGGATAGTTTTCAGCCCAAATGTTCATAGCACTGCTAGCCTCCATACTGTTCTGAATGTTTAATATTTTATACTGGTGATCACGAACTGCCTTTGTATGCCCTGGTAGTATAATAGTGTTTGCTACCATTTTGCAAATAATTACCCTAGTGCACCCATACTGGTTATAAGCAAGTCTCTGATTAACCTTGTCAGTTATCCCTAGACCATAATTTCATTAAGGAAACTAGTTTCATAGACTGGTGGCACAAATAATGTACTTCCCACTCCAGTAATGATATCATAGTAATTGACACTCCAAGCTTCTGGTACGGTAGTCTACAAGGTGTACTTCCTACCCATGTAACCATAATGAAAGAGGTTTTCAAGAAATTGTTTTGTGACTTGCATCAGCAAGTAGGAATCACTAGGTGCTTATGGACAAGACTTTTTAGGCTATGTAGCACTTGTAGCTAGTTTGCCATAAATAGTAAAGCATATTGCTATACTTTCATTCATAACAACTATAGTACACTTACAGTCATTTCTTCCATGCTCATGAGATTGGCTACAGTAATCACTGTACTTGTATTGATCATAAGCCTCATAGTTGTCATCAGCATCATAGCCATTGTAAGAATCATAGTCATCATACTGGTCATAGTCATTGTTAGGGTCATTGTAGGTCTGCTCATTGCTCCACTCTAAAAAAGATGGTATCAATGTCACTTAAAAATGTACCACAAAGGCTTACAACCACTAATTCAATTTCCACCAAGGTACATAAGGAATAAATTTAATTTGCAGTCTCAGATATTGCCCATGGGGAAGGTGCTGCATAAACAAGTGCTACATTCAACTCCTACACATAGCTGGTACTACTGAGCATAGTAACAAATCCAATTTCAAGATCAGCAAAGATTTACATTGGCTAATACCAGGAGCTTATAAGCGCCGAAGTAAGCTCCTGCTAATACTGTGCATTATTTATTAACACTAGCAGCACTGTCACATTTCACACTCAGTAAATCCTCAGAAATTTGCTGATGTATCATGCCAACTAAGTGTGACATGGATAAAAGAATTTTAATTGCCTGTTTAAATTTCAGTGGAGACAAGTAATAACAGAATAGAATTGCACTATTATTATGCATATAAACAAATGCAAGGTGAACCTTTGACTGTGCCTGTGTCATGTGCCATAGGACTTGAGCTGTACTTGTAAGCTGTTCTATTGTGTCCTATACAATGAGTGACCTTTTACAGAGCAACTGTGTAATCTCTGGTCATTGTGCAGTGATTTTATACTTCAATTGTATTCATTTGTTTATTAAGACTCCTGCATATCTATTCACCTATTTAGACATTAATACTCTGTGTAGACATAACCTCCCTATGGTAACCAACCTGTCTCTGGTATAGCCACAAGTATGGTCATCCTTAATTCACAGCAATCACATTCCATCTTCACATACTGTGGAGGAGCCAGCCATACTTCTGATTAAAATAGCTACCAAACTTTACGTCAGGCCAAGAAACTCATGAAAATATGCACATTTTGCTAGTAATTTTTTACAAATTCACCCTGAACTTAAAGCGAACCAAAGTCTGTGAAATTGTCACCCAGTACTTTCGTGCATATTAAGCGCCTGTAAAATAATTATCGTGTTGCTGTTGTTTGAGCCTTTTATCAACTTTTAAGACTTCACAACCATCTGAAAAGGCCTAAATGGCAAAAAACCAACAGTGAGACACTACTAAGAGGTGATTATTTGCTGCTTCAAAAATGCAGCACTGGACTAGAGAATCTGGCTCTCCCCAACCACTTACAACTTAACCTGTTTGTGCCCCTCCCCTTGCCAGCCCCCTGGATCCACCCCTGCACACACGCGCGCACGCACACACACTCACCATACAGCACTCACAAACACACATGCACCATACAGGATACACAAATAACACATACCAGTGCTCAGAACATTGCTCAAAACTACCTTGGTAACCTATGGAAAATTAATGGAGAAGAAACGAAGTCTTTATTTTTAGCTGAGCAATATTTCATCACAAAGTATGAGCTCATGAAGTCATAAGATGTCATTGTGGAAAAGGAGTCAATAGGCTTCTGTGAAAATATATCGCTTTGAATTTAGCTTATAAGCCAAACATCTATCATTCAGTTGGATACACTATTCTCCATTACCAAAGCGCAATGACCTGGATTAATTTTGTCCACATAGTTGGACAGGTATACCCCACTCCTCTAACAGCAGTTTAATAAGGCTTTATTTAGCTACATACCACTGTAGGATGATTCTCCGTAAAGCACCTTGCCTCTGTCCCAGCCACTGACCACTGACTCTGTCATCGTAGAAGTATAGCTAGTAGTTGTACTGGTTGCTGTTATAGAACCAGCAGCAGAGATGTACACTGTTGGAGCTACTATTGGCATGATTATTGATTCTGCATTAGTGGTAACTGTGGTAGTTATGGAAGGTGTTGCACTTGATGGAGTTGTTACAGTTGTTATGGTGTTACCCATTGTAGTAGTTGTTGCAGTTGTGGCAGTCATTAGAACTGTCGTTGAGTCTATAAGTATACAGGTAAAAATAATAACTTATGCACTTGTCTCAAGTACATACCTGTCTCAGTTATGCAACTTTGACCACCAGCACAAGTTGTCAGGATTGCTCCTTTACATAGATGTGACAAATATGTAGTATTATATGAAGCCATGCTTAACACTTCATTAATGACAAATACTGCCATGATTAACACAGAACTACAGTATTATTTACATTTGCTGTATAATGCAATATTTTGTGCATACCTTTGGCTTTTTTACTTCTTTTTCCAGACTCTATAATATATGAATAACAATTGTTATCATAATGAACAAAGCACATAGTAAGTAGCGTTTACTGTTTATTGCATTAAATATACATTACCGTGTACTGTATAAATTATACATTACCAAAAGACAATGAAAAGTTCAAAAGTACCTTTTTGTTTTGCTTCTCCTTCAATAGTACTCTGCTTTCCTGGGGTTGTTGCACAAATATTAGTCAATACGCACAGTGCACATTACCTTTTCCAAAAGATTTGATTTTTTTGTTTGTTTTTTTGCCTTTTCTTGTTGTACTACTACAATATGTCACAAAGATAATAGATTCAATATGTATTATAGTTGTGTTAATTTGCCACCTTTGCCCTTAATCAACTTTCTTTTCCTTTTAGGAGGTGGAGCGGCATCCTTGTTGTCATTATTATCTACAATGACAATTTATTTCTGTGGTATTCTTTATCATAATAGCCAACTTACTGATATTCTGTTTAACCACAGCCTGCTGTTCGTCACCATTACTGTCATCCTGTCTGGATCCAGTCTCAAATGGAGTATAGATGCCACTAAAAAACTGCCTTTCTAATCTAGTATTTTCTTCTTTTCTACCTATATAGGTATAGATATACATACAATATACAAAGGAACCCATGAACACCTTGGAAATTTATGAAAATAAATTATCTGGTAGAAACCATTGCATTTTATATTTGCAATATATTCTTAAAGCAATTATGTATTATTGATATTAAGCTTACCTACTGCAGCAATTACTCCCATACATTTTTTTTTACCAAATTGCACTTTGCAGTTAACACCAACAGCACTGGCTGCTCCTTTTCTACAAGTTCACTGTCAGGATGGATGGTGACAGTATTTTCTGCTTCCCAGTGCACTAAGCTCCATAACTCTGTTTAATAAAACCACAGTATGCAGTCAGATCAATCAATATAATAGCATACCATTTTCTTTCATAGTTTGTAGTTTTTCCTTAATAGCTCTTCGTGCAGCCATGTCAATTTAAAAGTTAAATACAATTGAAGTAAATAAGAACAATTGTGGGTTTGAATTATTAAGTGACCGTATCTGTAATATACCCAGCAATTGAACCAGATCAGTGGATCAATGGCTTGACTTACAATCAAAGAGCTTCCTGTAATAATATTATGCAATCAAGTACAAAATTCGGTCGAGATTACATCATAATAACAATAATTATTTTTTAAATAACGATGATAAATAACAGCAATTTAATAAATTGTACCTGAAAAAATTAGAAGATACGAAGGATTTAACGCAAAGCACGATGACAGATGACTGATCTTGCAAGTGGGCGATGGAACGATCGTCGGAACTCGCTAACACAGGAGATTGCAGGTGAGCTAACACTGAAATGAAGTCGACTGGTCTTGCAAGTAGGCGATAGCAACAATCGATGAAACTTGCAGATAAGCGCAGGAACAAAGACGACTGCTCTTGAAAGCAGGCAATGGCGACGATCAACGGAACTTGCTTACACAGGAGCTTGCAACAGTGGAACGAAGGCGACTGGTCTTCCAAGTAGGAAATAGCAGCAATCGATGGAAGTAGCAGACAAGCGCAGGAACAAGAACGACGGTCTTGCAAGTAGGCGATGGCGACGATTGACGAAACTTGCTAAAACAGGAACGATGACGACTGGTCTTGAAAGTAGATAATAACAATGATCAACAGAACTCGCAGCTAAACTGACGCAAGTATAGTTACGAAGATGAGTCGACTGGCTTAGCTTCTGTAAATGAATTTCGGCAGAGAAATCTTGGCAAACGATATAAAAAAGATAGCTACCTTCTACGCAAATGCAAGTAACTGAGCAAGTGAGCTTTTATAACAGTGCTAGCTAGTTATATATTATAGTATCTTTCGTACCGCAATTACGTAGCATTTTGCGCTTCGTTGTTACGAAAAATTACGCACCGCATAACATTCATTAACAGTGTATTGCGGATCGTATCACGATCGTAGTATGATTACGGTACGTAAAGTTTTTCATGCAGTCTACTGTTTATTGAAGATACACTTTTCACAGATCTTGATATGCTAATCAAGGATGTATTCAAACATGTATTGAGCATTCAGTGGCTTCAAATAATAATAATTCAGTGTATCATTTGCATCTGGTTTGATTGCTATGAGACGCTTCTGCTTTTATATTACATACCTGTACACAGTGTGTACTTTCAATTTCATAAATACATATTAACTGCACTAATTGTTTTACAGACCCAAACATCCAGTCAAGGTGCATGTTTGGGCCGGAATCAGCTTAAAGGGGCCAACAAAGATTGTTATCTTTGAGGGAATTATGAATGCAGAGTTGTATGTTGAAATTATCAAGGAGGCCCTTTTGCCCTTTATCAAGGAAAAGTTTCCAGTGTACCACCGCTTCATGCAGGACAATGATCCTAAGCACACCTCAAAGCATGCCCAAAAGTTCCTCAAAGATAACAATGTGAATTGGTGGAAAACTGCCGCCGAGTCACCAGATTTAAACCCAATTGAGAACCTGTGGCATGAGCTCAAGGAGTTCATCAGAAGAGAAGTTAAGCCACGTTCTAAAGATGAATTGATTGATGGGATTAAGAGATTCTGGGCTACTGTGGATAGGAGCAAGTGCACCAGGTAAATGTCTTCATGGGACTATGGTGTTCATGTCAATTGTTGCCATTAAATAAATGCTAAGTATTACATGTTCATTACTTTTAGTTTCAAGTGGTTTTGTGTTATTCAGCCAAAAAGTAGTGAGGCTCTGACCAAACTGGTTGCACCTACTCAGACGCCCATGATCAGTGATATTTTTTCACTGCTTCCACCTGAGAGGTGCCTTTTGGCATGCCGCAGTACGTACTATGCATTCTTCATGGACTTACCAGTGTGTACCATGACAGCAATAAGCGTTGATTTGGTGGTAGCACATGATGGCTTGACTTTGTAACAGAAATCATCAATAAGAAGTGTTATATCCCTACTGTGCTCAAGATACCATAATGGAAATGCACAGTAGGAATATAACACTTCTTGTTTTACTGGCAGGGGTGTATGGAGGGGGGTTTCAAGGAGTTCAGGAAACCACTTTGGATTTTACACAGTACCTGAAACATTAAGAAATTGAAACTTCAGGTTTGCAGAATCCGGAATCTGTCATGGAACAAGACATATTTTAAACTTTTATTTAGTTAAATAATAGTTTCTCACATGATAGCAACACCTATAGCATTGTTCTGAATTATGTGTTTGGTGAAAAGATCGAGATACTCTAATAAAGCAGTCAGGCAATATAAACACTACTCTAATATAACAGTCACTTAGCTGTAGTGGAAACCCCTTTTCAAAATTCCTGCATACGCCCCTGACTGGTGTACTGTTTTATTATAATTATATTGGTAGTTGAAAATCATGGTGTTACTTGGCTTAGCAAAGTTTTGCTGACTAGGTGGTAGCTAACCATACATGGCAAGTGATTGAGTCCCTACTCTATTCCTGAATTTTTCTTGCACTTGTAACACTCTGGGACTTTTACTGTTACTGAGGTCATTCATTTTCAATATAAGAATCTGTACTGTATAGGGAAGTATACAATTCTTAGATATACTGTGCCCTTTATCAGAGATTCCCAGTGTAGTAGCCTTCGCACACCAGAAATTCAAATTCACTACAAAGTTTAATGTAAGAGACTAAGGTAAAGTAGGTGAATATTTGTCTACACTATTCACTAGAATGTGTTGTCAAGTTATCACCAATTTTGCAGGTACATCTGACATCTGTTCAAAGCCATACCTAAGGTGATAGATGTCAATGGAGAGTCCACTGGTTACTAACCTTTTGTGGTTCAACCAAAACGGCTTTTTTAAAAGCCACACTTCACATTTAATATTCACCATGTCAAGATATTCGTCACATCTACATCTGGAAAGATGTCATAATTTTAATCAAAAAAGAAAACAATCAAATAACACAATACAGAACGACTGTACATCACTCTCAGTCAAGGGTATTATTACTACTGCCCACGGAAATTTTTACAAGACTGCCCAATTGCATACCAGCAATCTTTCCAACCAGCCTCAAAGTCAAGGCGTGACTTGTATATTGCAGGGACTGCCTGCCTGTATAAAAATTCTTTTAGTTCATCCAGCTCCTTCTCAGGGATGCGGTGGTATAGTTTGGTCCCCTGCATTGTGCAAGCTGCCATGACATCTGGACCAAAGTACACTTCCTTGGCAAGTTTCACTGCAAATCTACTCAGTTTTTCCTTACAAACATAGCGATCATACTTTAGTCTTGCTGCATCAGCTGAAATCAACTTACTTGTATCGATTTCAGGCAACACGCATTTCTCCACTGCAAATGATGATGATTAGATGATGTTGGGATATTACTATTCATCAGGGCATTACTTGTTGCTTGTTGACGATTCGACGTCGGAATTGCCACATTACTGGCTGGTGCTGTTGCTGGTGATTGTTGGCATACTCCACAAAGTCCAGCTTATCCATCAAAAGTAACTGCTGCCTATTTATATTATCAACTTTGAGTTCAATTGCATTTAGTTGAACTTGTATATCTGTATGAAACAGAACAAAATTAATGTATCAGGGTGCAAGTACATTATATCAAACTCACTTCGATGTCCTGACTGAGGAGGATGTGTGTAAAGGGGTTGTTGTAATAGATTGTGACCCAATTTGGTTACACAAGACCCACCCACACTATAATTGTCATGTAAAAGGGATCCAATTTGTGATCGATGATGGTACTGCTCCAACAGACCCAACTGGTTATCCTGGACTTCAGTTGTTCACTTCTAGAGTTGGGTGCGATCCTGGGTTAAATCCTGGGGTTGGGTTTGATCCTGGAGTACAGTTTGATCTTCATTGTCAGCTATATATTGAATAAACTGATGATAAAGTACAGTGTATTCTATTCCAACCAAATTTTTCCAAACCATTCAAAAATTATTGATTTATTACCATGTTGTAGAATGGCCACATTACCGTACGCAAGGATACTTTGATGTAAGAAAACTTTTGACGAATCGGTTTAATTCATCAAATTTGAATTTGTCAAATGCCCTTAAAAGTAGGGATGGGCAGTATTGACAATTCTGCCATACGATTATTGTCACAAGCCATTATTACGATTATCACAATTATTGTCCACTTTACCGCTATAACAAAAAAAAAACTAAAATATTCAAGATGAATGATTCTTTTTAAAATTCCTCAATTATCATGATTACTACACGATAATTGTCAATTTCAATTATCACTAGTTGATGAAACTTAGATGATATCAATTATTGCCAGCAAAATAATCGCAATTATCATGATAACCGAATAATTGCCCATCCCTACTTAAAAATACAGGTTTTATCCCACAATTTTTCAATTTTCGTCAACATTTAAGTTGTCAAATGTGCTGAAGTATGAATTTGTTAACTTTTCCTTATTTCAAACTTTTTTTTGCGTACGGTAGACAAGATTTTACTGTTAAACTTAACTAACCATAACGGTCCGAATCGACGTCATTATAGTTGTATGCAAATTCAGGATCAACAATTTCCACAGGTCTCAGAGGAGTATCTTGCTTTTCTTCTTCATCAGTATTGCTGCTGCTATCCACCTCTGATAATAAAAGTACATAGCTGTAGTTAAAAAGTTACATGAATTATTCATAATATATATATATATATCTAGGAGAGTATCCAACGCTGAACTGCCCCTTTCAAAATGCACTGGGTAATAATGTTATGCAATGGTTGTCATCACAAAGGTGACTAGTAGACAAAAAATTTGAATTTAAAAGAGGGAAGTAGGGATCTACGCCTCAAAAAGCACTGAAACAAGGGTAGTCTAGCTAAAATAGTGTAGCTAAAATGATAACATCAATCCATGATCAACTAATAAGACAGATGATCCCTACTGTGGTGAATGTATAAATACCTAGCAAAGTTTCAACATGATATGCGCCTTCACCACAGTAGGGATCATCTGTCTTATTAGTTGATCATGGATTGATGTTATCATTTTAGCTACACTATTTTAGCTAGACTACCCTTGTTTCAGTGCTTTTTGAGGCGTAGATCCCTACTTCCCTTTTTTAAATTCAATTTTTTTGTCTACTAGTGTGTTAACTTTTTTAACTCAGCTATTATAGGTGGCTAGCTATGCCTACTTATAAGTGTATGTGTATCCCTGCAACTCTCAAATTAACTTGATGATTCATATTGTTATAATTTTTCTGTTTAGAGTAAGATGATATTAGCTGTGCTACTGGATAAGCCTTGATGGATCAGAAGTCATGCCCCAGGACAGGCAGCAGTGGAGATAACTCTTGTTACAAGGGACAGCTGCCCAAACATTCAGTAGATGTTGAGGCTTCAAAAATATCCCATACATTCAGGCATGCAAACATGTTTATAACACGAAAACATACTTGTTCCAGTACAAAACCATTGGGAGTGAACACATGTTCACCTCTTTGATGTCAGTAGTTTTGGCGGGGGCTCAGGTGAACACATACAGACTATGGAAGGGATTTGTTATCACAACTTGTCCCCAGCCAGAGTTAGGGCATTTAATTTGCAACATGAATAAATTGCTAGTGATTCCCGGGGGCAAAATTTTCCCCAGGGGTCAGGAATTTGTTGCGCAGCAGTTACAAATCCCCATCTATGCCTAACCTGGGGTAGGTGGGGTGTGACTTTGACAGGTGCATAATCATCAAGTGGCAACTTGACAGATAATTATACTTTTAAAAAACACACTTACGTAGTTGCAGTGATGCTTAATCGAGCAACCGCATGGAATGAGCACCAACTATTCAATCCAGGGTATGGGTATTGTAACTATTTAATGCTTAGTTCTGGTGTTAAACTCAAGAAGAAAGTTCATTCAGCTCAGGAGTGGCAACTGCAACTTCAAATGCTGGTAATTCACTGAACACTCAAACAAATATTGCCAATCAGTATTGAATATTTGGACGAACAAAATGATTCCTTAGGGTCAAGTACGAGCTCTCAGTACAGTAGTCCACGTAGTATAAGAGATAACCCTGCTTCGCAGACGCTGTTTCACTGTCAACTTCCAAATATACTTGAAAGCTCAATGAACAAAGAAACTCCTTCACTGAACACTCAAACAAATATTGCCAATCAGTATTGAATATTTGGACGAACGAAATGATTCCTTAGGGTCGAGTACAAGCTCTCAGTACAGTAGTCCACGTAGAGTATAAGAGATATCCCTGCTTCGTGGACGCTGTTTCACTGTCAACTTCCAAATATACTTGAAAGCTCGATGAACAAGAAACTCCTTCACTGAACACTCAAACAAATATTGCCAATCAGTATTGAATATTTGGACGAACAAAATGATTCCTTAGGGTCGAGTACAAGCTCTCAGTACAGTAGTCCACGTAGAGTATAAGAGATATCCCTGCTTCGTGGACGCTGTTTCACTGTCAACTTCCAAATATACTTGAACGTTCGATGAACAAAGAAACTCCTTTTCCCGGAGTACTACCAGTCTGTATAAAGACTCAAATTATTCGCTGTTTCAGCAGCTTTCAAATATATTACGTTCACGTGAGAAAACATTTGGTTCCAGTACTTCCCGTTTTTTGTTGTAAAATTATTTCTGGTTACGTCAATTATCACCAATTACACAAGAAGACGGAAAGGCCAGTACTTGATGAAAGATAAAGGGAAAGAGCATAGCGCAGTCGCTGTATACCAACCAAATGGCCAAAAGGCACATGCCACCAGTGAGTTTATTGTTGTGACGTAAAATGAAACTGGCAGAACACTTCGTTTGGCCTGTAGCCTTGCGAATGTGGTCTGGCAGGCAGGCAGGCAGGCAGGCAGGCTAGCAGGCAGACAAAAATTTATGTTTTAGCGATTTTTTAGAAATAGATTTTCAGCACTTTTCTGGTCATTTTCTGATATATGACGCTAGAAATAAAGTTAGAAACATGAAGACTCTTTAGTTAAAAGTTTATTTGCTGCGTGAGATGTTTCTAGGATGATTTTTGAGCGATAGAAATTTGAGGCGCGCGCCAAATCCACCCGGATCCCTACTTAAACAGTGCTATCGTACTGTTTGATAACTTGCTTCAAGAGCTATAAGGGCCTTGAAGTGCTTGCAGGTCCTGGTATATTAACACCTATCAACAAATCTTTCATGGCGAAGCCAGGTGTTGGAGTTTACTGAAATTATACTAAAATGTTTGGATATGTTAAACAATGTTGCACAATTATTGCGCAGTGTGTTTTGAAGGGGTAATACAGGCGTTGGATACTCTCCTAAATATATGTATATATATATATATATATATATATATATTATGAACTCTTGGTTACATGTACTCAGTGGTGATTCTAGACCTGACCTACCGGGGGGGATTAGGGAAAAGCATGACTATTGTTGTTTGGCTATAGTATAAAGAATTTCAGGAGTCTGGGGGTGCAACCCCCAGAAGCTGCAGGATTTTTGCAATTTAAAGGCTTGAAAACATCCTAAAATTTATGCTGAAAACATGCTAAAATTTTTGCTAAAAACATGAAAAATGCTACAAATAACAATGTCAATCTATACTGCAACTTTTCCCCCAAGATTTTAAAAAGTTAAAGGGACCCTACATGTAAGGACACCTTTCCCTAAAAAGGACAATATTGTTTCTGAAGTTCCCATACTCCTCTACCAATACAGTTTTACCACGTGCACTATGCCTCTTCTCACAACAGTGAACACGTACAATTACTCTCACCAGTCTTGGGCTGTTTCTCCGCCTTTTGTTGTTTCTTTGCCTTTTGATGTTTCTTCTTCTGCACTTTTTTTTATTTTGAGATTCTCTGAATTCTACTACAGGAAATATAACAGGATGCAACAGTCAGAACATAAATTACACATGCACCATACCATCTGTGCTTTCATCATCTTTCTCTTCATCTGAGTGTACAGTGTTGTAGCCATTAGAGTGTTCCATGCTGTGGCCAGTTTCTGTGCTTGACTGTTGGCCCGGTTGAACTACAATATTAAACCACAAGTACCTTACAGCATACCACACAAGTTCTATAACTTCCAAGCATACAAATGTACAACAGCTTTCTATCAGCACACATGGTATAACTACTGTACAAATGGTACATGAATTAAGTGAATAGTAAGAAAGGTAAAGCCATTATGGTAATGCCATCTGGGTGTTGTTACCACAAAGGAGATAAGTCGCACATCATAACCCTACGACATGTGATTGCACAAATAAAACATGGCGCCTGGAATTAGTACCATCATTAGTCACATTCATGAGATGTAATGAAGTATGCATAATGTAGCATTTTTTTCTTGGTGATAAAAGCCACACAGTGTTGGGCAGCTGAAGGAAGGGTTCTGGGAAGTGTAATTTATCCATATCAATTCATGCATTAGAATACTTTGTATTGATACTGAGGTGTGGAGGGATTGAGCTCTTTTTTGAGATCATGAGATGCTTGATGATGTGTGACCAATCTCCTCTGGAGTTACCATATGCTTGCAATATTAGCCTACAGAATGGGCACTAAATGGAAAACCTGATCACAATTTTTACCCACAAATTAAAACATTAATACTTCACCTTTTCAAACAAATACAACAAAAGTGTAGCCCAAGAATAAATCCAACTGAATAAAGTTATCACCGTTGTATACACTCGACAAGCATTAAATAGAACATAGTGTGAATGGCAGTAAACAGAACATTAAAAAAAATGCTTTACTATGATTTATGGAATCACTATATAAAAAGGTACGCTAAGTTATAGTAAATACCTGATAACTGCCTTCTCTTTCTTCTTGATTTGGCAACTATAGGAATACGGTGAAAGTGGCTTTTGAGACAATTCTTGATATACTGTTCTCACCTGGTGTATTGTCTACTTGGGGTGTATTGTCTACTAGGTGAAGGACTTTGGTTTCAATTGACGTCTTTCTTGCAACTAATAAAACATAGTAGAAAGCAATTTATGTCCGTGTTACCATTTACCAGAAGAACTGGAATCGTTCTGACTATGTGTCGTTGCTGGAGTATTCGCTAGAATATAGCACATTTTTGAAAAAAATTTTTTTTTGCAGTTTACAACTAACCACTTTCATCATCGGTGAACGGAGTAAACAATCCGTTGACAAAATCCTTCTCCAAAGAAATCATCTTACTTTTATTCCCTATTTCGATAGAGTCGTCATGGGAAGGTGCGCTTGGTACAGACGAGCCACTTACCAATGCCAACAATTTGCCCATCTAAGTCGCGTTTCCAAAAAATTGTACGGGAACTATGCCGCCTATGTTGCCAGGTCTTTTCACTTCGACGACATCTTTGTGTATGCTGACTGTCCCTTCCTCCGGCCACAAATTGAGGTAATAGCGCTCTGTTAAAAAAAATTGTCATAAATTATACATCTAGACGAAAATGAACACTTGCCTTTGTTCTTCCTTGCCTCCTCCAACGCCTTCGTACTGGCTTGCAATGACATGTCGACTTGTCTTCCTGACACGAGGCTAGTCGACAGCAGCTGCAGCGTGGTCAATACCGAAATTCTAAAATTAGGAGAGATAATAAATCAGTTAACTTTACCGGCTCCAAGTGTACACAATGAGGAACCGGATAGTTCTGTATGGATTACCGTGGAATGGGAAAATGGGAACTGTGTGCTGTAGGCTTGGAGTTCTCCGTCACAGGATCACGGGAAACTCACGTGACTGCTGCTGTGATGCAATGGATGCTCTACATAGCACCAGCTAGGCACATGCAAGCAAGGCGACTGCATGGATGAGCATCCGTTGACTTCCTTCCTTGGAGGCTGTGGGGGGCGACCTACCCACTCAAGCTAGACTGTAGAAGATAACAGGCTAGCAGTTCACCACGGCCTTCTGGCTACAGCACACTGGGGCCGCATTCACCCATTCAAGCGATCGTGTGGCAGCATGATCGTATTTCGTGCGGAAATTATATTCCACCTAACTAGTAAATTAATTAAATGGACCACACACACACACCTTAATAACAAACTGAACATCCCAATAATATCCGTCAATATACTGCTACGGACAGCTTGAGAGAGCCGAGGACACTGCTGCCAGTCGATGGGGATCCATCTTGATATAAAGCTTGTATGAAGAGCTCTTCCATCTGCCCAGGGTCTGAATAGTTGAGTCTTCTATGCCTGCCATAGCTGCTGTGGTGGCCGCTCCAATACGGAAGCTATGGCCAGCAAAGTCACGAGCCAGAAGATTAGCTGAAGTCAAAGCCTGGCGGGTTGCAGTGACAAAAGCCGTCTGGGATAGTGGAGTACCATCCTGCCATTGAAATAGAGTGCCTGGAACACTCCCCCGTTTCTGTAGATAACTCATGAGGGCACTAATGGGGCAAAGGTCATCCCCTGTCTTCCCTATCAATACTTTGACGCCCACCCTTTTCTGATCTGTCTTGGATTGCTTGATCAGGAGTGAAATGATTGCTGGGGAAACAGGATTATCGACTGCCACATCTGAGAGGGAGAGATCAGCTCTGGGATCGAATTTGGCTGTATCCATAACTGTGACCTCACCTGAGCGGCAGAAAGAAAAGAAAGTCAGCATAGCTGCCACCCATAACATTACTGAATTGAAATTAGGCTGATCAGTGATCCAGAATGGTTTAATCCTCCTTAAGATCATGGGAGTAATGGGTAAGCGAGATTGTTGAGGATAACCATCCCTACCCCTCTCAACTTTAATTCCTCTGATGACCTGCTGTAATCGTGGCATCAGACCAATCTTGGGATCGGGGAGGTCACGGGAGATTTGCAGCTGACGAACCCCTGCCAGGTATGTGCGGATTGAGGCCTCCGCTAGACCCTGTTGACCCAAGCATGCCACAAAGTAACACAGTGTGGTTTCTGAGGTTGGCAGGGGTATGATCGAGAAACTGGCACAAAAACCCAAGTAGCTGCGCTCAGCTGATTGATTAGTTTTGTGAGTAGATGGAGCCAGTCCAGCCATATAATATTTCTGTACTGCTGCGTCAAGTTGGGAAACCGGCATCAAGGATCCTAAGGTGAGAGGAGAGCATCTCATGATAGTATATTCATACAAATAGCTATGGGAATATACATAGGAACGAATAACAGAACACAAACACAGTTCAATATATTTGTACAGATATACACAGTCATAACATAGAATTACTACTGAATAAGTCTGAAGTCAGTATATCTAGAGCCGTTGTAGTCCTTTACTTGTCTCCTGTAAAGGTTTATTGTCAGATGTAACTGTCACAAATAGTTGAGCCCATGAGGGGGAAATCCAGGTAATGTTCTGGGATATGAGCTCCACCAATGGACGTGATATGGAGGCTGGAGAGGGTGATGCGTGAGGAATCATAGCAAAGAACTGATCCAGACGGTTACGCAAGATGGCATCCGCCTGAGAATTGAGCCGGCCAGGAATATGGATAGCTGAGAACCAGAAATCATGCCGAGCAGCAAAGAAAACCAATAGGCAAATTAAGTGCATCATATGGATGTCCTTAGATGTGGTAGAGTTCAGTACTGACACCACTGCCCCATTATCTACCACGAATTGAATCATCTTGCCTGACCAAGAGGTGCCAAAGGTAGCAGCCGCAAGCACCACAGGTATAAGCTCCTTGACAGCGATGTTCAAGTGATATAGACGGGGTGACCACTTTAGCTGTAGCCATAGACGGTCTTGGACTGCTCCGCAACCCCAAGAGCCAGAAGCGTCCGTGTAGATTGAGATGTCAACCCTTGTCAAGCCCAGGTCCCACAGGAGGGACACACCGTTCCACTGTTTGGCAAAGAACAGCCACCAAGTGATATCCGCTATGGCCGAGTTGTTGAGACGTACAAGATGATCAGGGCGGCTGCCCACCCCTTGAGGGGTGTATAATCTTCTTACGAAGGGCCTTCCCGGGCGGACCACTTTGGACGCGAACTGTAGTAGACCGGTTAACTGCTCTAACGCATGTTTGGTTACTGAATGATGGTAAGCATAGCGACGCAAGTAAACGAGTAACTCTGTTAGTTTATCTCTGGGGAGGCGGAGTTGGAAAGCTTCTGTGGGGAGGCGGAGTTGGAAAGCTTCCGTATCTACCTCTATTCCAAGGAAGGTCAGGCAGGGGGAAGGGCCTTCCAACTTGGACGGTTCGACCGGGACGCCAAGAGAATCAAACAGGGATAGTAGCGAACGCTTCTGTAGCTCTGCTGAGGGCTGAGACTGTGCCACAAAAATGAAATCGTCGAGGTAATGAAGGCCCCGGGATACTCCCTGGCGCCTAAGCATCCACTGTATGGCGTCCGTAATAGCTGTGAAGACCTTGGCAGCTGAACGTAGGCCGAAGGGAAGCATTCGGTCGATAAACACAGTACCTTGCCATTGGACACCCAGAAGGTACTGGTCTTCTGGGTGGACTGGTACCATATGATAAGCCTCTTTGATGTCGGCTTTTACTAGGAACGAGACCCTGCCCGCGGCTACAATCAGGGCTGCCAAGTGGTCCACGGAGACGTAAGACAAAGAGGATCGTTCTTTGGTGATACCCTCGTTAACGCTGAAATTCATTGGGGAGGATAGGTCCACAATAAGTCTCCACCTACCCGGCTTATGTTTCTTGGGAATTAGGCCAATGGGACTAATGTGGATTCCCCTCGGGAAAAACCCTTTAGGGCACCGCCACATTCGGTGCAGCTGCACCTCACGTGCTAGGTAATCCGATACCAGTGATGGCCTTAGAATGTGTAGATTCTGGCCCGAGTATTGGAGTGGATAGGAGCGACAGAATCCAATACGGAATCCGTCGTGAATACCTGACAGGATATAATTTACAAATTGGCGATCGGGGTGATTGGCAAGCTGTGCTGCCCAGGTTGTCCATCTAAGGGAGGTATCAATCTCCATAGAAATGATGGCGTTGGGAGTGGGTGAGTGACCACACTGGCTGTCTAAGGCCAACAAGTCATCATAATACTTGTATCTTCCATTCAGCACCATCCCTCCAGTGAACAGGGTGAGCTCCGGATTTATGGAGGGGGAAACAGTGAATTACACACCAAGCGGTGGAGAGTTGTTTCCCCCCAACCATGTTATATAGTTGCCAGTGACAACCAGAGAGTGGCATGCAAGGAGACACAATGAACTATGCAGTTGAACAAGTGGTCATATTTGAGACTGTATAACCTGACATGATGTAAGTAGCTATGTTAGTTTTGTATATGTAAATGTATACATGTATAATAAGGCAATAGGAGCCCAGCTCCATCAGCAATACAATAAGATAAAATACATAAATGAGTCCAGCTCAGTATATGCCATTGCTACATGATAAGTGTCAACCACAGGTGGGGAGGACCATCCTCACTTTTTGCCCCACGATCGTTTCATGGTGCAGGCAATTCTTGGGTGAGGTCCCCCGCACTCTGAGCAGGCGTGCAAATATCGGCAGCGTGGGCGCTGACAGTTGCCAGTGTTCCATTTGAAGCAGATGGGGGTGGTGCCAGCAAATATATCTGGTGGTCCGGACGAGGCTGGGGGGGTGGGTCGGGGCAAACATCTGCCGTAAATCGAAAGGTTAAATTCACCCCAGACAGTAATGCCTTTGGCGGCTGCCCACTCCCTGAACTCCCAGTCGTAGACGAGCCAATGACGGCCGCCCAGATCTTGAGCTAATTGTAGTACCACATGAAGGTGGGCTGCAAGGCCTGCTGCCTCTGCCTTTGATGTCGTCGGAGCTGACAAAAGGACTGCCATCAGCCGGGCATATGTCTGCAACCATGTAGCAAGATCCGTAATGGTGGAAGGGGACTTCCTCGGAGATTTGGCCTGAGTAACAATGTGGCCCTCCACCATTGACAATGAGCCCTCACTGGAGTCAGCCCCTCCAATTAGCTGGGCTAAGTCTATAAACTCCCAGCATCTAATTTTCTCAATGAGACGAGTGGACACTGGAGGAATACCCTCAGCCACAACCAGGGAGGGGCCTCTACTGAGTTGGGGAAGGTCCGGTACACTGCTTACAGGGGGAAGTGGTGCTCCCCGTGCCCCCAGCAACGGGTCAACTGGAAGAAGTGGTCCAGTGCTGCGGCCACCTGACAGAAACAGTTAAGATAATGGCAGTCCATTAGCGGTGTGGCAGTGCGCTGCACTGGGCAACCAAATCAAATTACACAATGAAAGTAACCGGATACTGGCCGTTTTGGCCCCCCTTTGCTACCACCAGTAACTGGAGAGCAGCCGCCTACTAGCGACTG
Source organism: Dysidea avara (assembly GCF_963678975.1). Taxonomy (NCBI): domain Eukaryota; kingdom Metazoa; phylum Porifera; class Demospongiae; order Dictyoceratida; family Dysideidae; genus Dysidea; species Dysidea avara. The sequence goes on along the minus strand of NC_089285.1, from coordinate 4,042,636 downwards.
CCAACAGGGTAGAGCAGCCAGGTAGAGTGCGCTGCACTACTCAGGGATTGGTGCGCTGCACTGCTACGAACATTCAACAGAGCAAATATAAAGGAAAACAACAACAGCCATGACCAATAACAGATAACTACCTGAAGTCGAGGATGGGACTTGTACCCCGGCCAGAGTAGCAGCGGAGGACAGGGGGTTCCTCGACGAAGGTCCCGCTGTTGTAGAATTCCGGCAACGGCCATGGCGATGTTTGAAAGGTCGTTCGGGGTAAGTCTCAAACGAAGCATGGATGAAGTGGGTGGCGGTAGCCCAGGCATGGACACTGGGATAGCCGGTGGGGGCGGAGGAAGTCCTGGAACTATCGGCACTGACACCGGAACTACTGGAGCAGGAATGGCGGGAGCCATTGGAACGGAGACAACTGGTTGCACGAGAACTGGAGCCGTTGTAGAGGACTGTGTCAACACATATCAGGAAGTTTGGCTCAAAAACGGAAATTTCAGGACAGCTGCGGGTGATTTGTCCAATTATAATCAAAGCAATTTAGCAGCTACAATTATTTTAACTTGTTATATTTCATTGATTAAAGGCTTTACTGTTGCTGTTTTTTTTTCACTTTTGTAGATTTTGAGACATTTCTGCTTAAAGGAGTCATTAAAGGCTGTCTTTGCTGTGTATAGTGTTCATGACAGGTGTACTGGATCCAGGCCGGAACATTACAACTTTAGTACGCATACAGAAGTTCTTTAATAAAATCGTTCTAAGGCTCTGTATTAATTCTAAGAAGTGATTTATGGTTAAGGCCTCGCTGTGCGTTACTAGTCAGACCTTACCTGATGGAGTCCACCCCAAATCAAAGTAATAATCTCGCTCAGAAACACGAGCATATTTAACCTCCAACTTTGCCATCGTTTTGACGAGTGATAGTTTATGCTATAAGTGCTCGCTATGGCTTGTTGGAATCGCTCAAGAATAAGCTAAACGAATCTAGCAGCGAATCCGGGATAATCCAAACGTGTCACAAAATATGAATGAATCTATTGGAATTATCAAAATGCCCATTTGAAATGTATTGCAGATGATTGTTGTGAAAATGATGAGCGGAGTTTTTGTGTACTGAGCTTCATTTGGTACCATCCTGTTCGCCAAGAGTTGCTCTTTTTCATGGCACTTGCGAATCTGAAATTCGTCTTTTGAGTGAAAAGATATGTGAGTACAAAGTGTCAGTACAATAGAAACTACGCAACTTATAGTGAACAAAGTGGTGCAGCTGGACCAAATCTCCGCAAACTTCTTGATATGCTACAGCCGGAGGGGCCGGCGGCACACCAGAGCCAGACGCTGATGACGAATTCATCTCACTTTGAACGTAGAACAAAGAAGCAAGCTGCTATTGCGACGAAATGTCTGAAAAAAGCGGGTAGATTATCCCGCTTGCCCCCAATAACCGCTCTTTCGTGCGCGGAATTTGAATATGATGGAGGAAGGGGGCGTCCGCGTGGTGTGTGTCGCCTCAAGTTAACACCATTTAACCTGCGATTAAATTCGTATTAAACGCCACACCTCAATTAGTAGTCACATGTGCATCTGGAATATTTGTAGTAGTTTGTACGAAAACAAAGAGTTGGAATTCATGCTGTTTGGTGTTTAAAAAGTGAAGTAGTCGCAATACTGTAAGTAATATTTATGAAAAGGGAACAAGCAATAGTCCTTATAGTTACATCACGTAAAGAAAGCAGTACCTTTCACAGCTGTTCCTTTTAGTGCACATCGTAGCTAGAGTGTACTAGATATTAGTACTGGGGTGTTTAAATATAAAGTAAACATGATCTCACAAGCGTAATTACGATCGTAAAAGCTGTGTAATGCAATCGTAAACGCAGCGTAATTATTTTGTAATTACGAGAGTAATAAAGCCCTGTACAAAGCTTTTACAATCACAATTACGACGTAAAACTATTACTCTACGTTAACTTTATTTTGACGCGTACTGTATCTGTAACGATTGTCAAGTCCGTATCACCAACAATCTTCCATTTTCCTCCTGTGTCCTATGCACTCTCCATCATAGATGAGAGCATGCAAGAAGTAATTCCAAACTTTGTGGTGTTATGTAACTCCTATTCAAGGATTAGTCTTTTCCGTCTTCAGTTCATGTGGGTACAGCTTTGGCTTGTAACTTCACAGGTAAATTACAATTGTATGGTATGGTATTAAAATGTTTTTTTCTTTTTTATATTGATGATTTTTCATATCTCATTAGCAAATAGGACATAATACTAGTATGAAATGTATGCCTACATTATTATGCATAGATTTAAGTGGTGCAAATGTATGAAAGTGTAAGCAACTGTATGCATGTTGTATCACATCACAATCGTATCATATTGTTAACTGCTTTGGGAAGGATTTTCATCAGTTCTTGTTCACCAGCATTAAATGCCATGTGAGTTGGCACAAAACAACAAAAATGTAACACAAAAACAGCGTGCTTGTGTGCAACTGAGTTGATGGATGTTCTATTGAAGTATTTGGCTGTTGTATTAGAATATTTAGATTATTAGACGCTTGAGAACTTGGTAAAGGTCTAGGATTATCTTCAAATTTCAATTTCTCTGCTCAACCAAAATAAATCAGCACTGATTGAAAATATTTGCAGCTGAAGCAAGTGTTTTCAATTGACATCTAAATGGGCCTGTTTAAATTGTCATGTATTTGTTCTAGTGCCTGATGAACCCCAGAGACTAAGTCTTTAAAATAATGACTAGCACAGTTTACTGTAATCGGTGAAAGCAATTTTTCATATACAAACCATTTTGAAGGACTGGACGAACCACACACTCTACATCATAGTCATTCCTAGAAGCATAGATAGAAGCTACAAGTGAGATAGCTACAAGTATATTTTTACTCTTTTCACTGCACGCCAGTTTGAAATATAGCTGATTGTTGCACACAAGGACTAAAGCACAAAAGCAGTTTTGTCAAATTCTTGTGATGATCGTTAAGGTCTCAAACCAAGTGTTGACTGATCTCACTCAAATCCATAAGCAAGCAACCTTGGAATTTGCATAACTAGAAAAAAATGCATATTACATGTATAATCCAACAACTGAATGTGTTACTGTATAATACTCTCAATAGCAGCTCGACGTATTATATTGAAATACGTCAAGCGATTAGCCAATAGAATTGGTATTACACTTGTTTGTCATGGTCCCTTGATAAAAAATCTATAATACTAATTTGATTGGCTAAAATAGTGTGGTGTATTTATATTAGAAGTAAATGTCCGACTTGACAACTATTGTTACCATAGTGATACATGCCCAAGGCATAACAATAATATGGTTGCTTAGCAACGATTGCTAGGCAACCGTTGCTAAGGTAAAGGTCGTTTGGGACCATAGCAATGGTTGCTAAGTGTGATCGATCTTTTGCGGTGGTTATTTGTTGAATTTATTTGCCTAGTAACAGTTGCTATGGTTGTTGGATTAATTTGCAATAGGACGGATGGCTGTGGTATTCAGGATTAATAGTTCTCGCATTGTAAACAGGAAGGAAATAGTGCTTGGCTTCGCCTCGCACTATTTTACTCCTTCCTGTTTACAATGCTCACACTATTAATCCCGAATACCACCCCCATCCGTCCTATTACATATACCAATTATGCAAACATTATTATTGGCACATCAGAAACTTTTACAAAGCATGTTTTCTTTGTGAGATATGCATCTTTGAAATAGTCAGGCTGTCAGCCTTGTGAGTATATGCATCTCTAGAAATAGTTGCTTCCTTCCTTCCCTGATATGACAACAGGCTGTGGATATTCTACATGTTTCGCTTTTGCTAAGGCATCTGGAAATTAATGTATACGGCATACCACACACTGAGTACTATTCCATTGTGATGATTAAAATAATCAGTTTACTTGGTCTCATTTCTGTTCCAGTAACATCAAAATAGCAAGTATAGATTAGGAAACTATAACACACACATATTAAGAGCATTTTCACAAGGTAGAGTCTAGAATGTTAGGTGTTTGTACCTCATCACATAGAGACCTCAGATGTGAGTTTGACTTATCTCCAGCAACCGCATTAAACTTTGATATGATGTTCATCCAAGTATCCTTCATTTCTTTACCTGCCTCCCTTTGAAGAACGCAATTAAACTCTGCCAAAATCTACACGTGAGTTTTTGTGCATTAAGATTTTGGTTACCCGGTACCTGGTTACACCTTTCAAAGATGGGCAATCCTTTAATAGTTGTCTAACTGGTTAAAAATTTTCTGTCATCTTAAAACAAAAGTTTTGTCATGAGGCATGCTTTAGAAGGTTTATGTCTTTTGTAAGAGTGCTCATCTCCTACTGGTACCGTCAGTGCTTCCAGTACTTTGGGGAACTGTTTAAATTCTCATCTAGGCTTCTTCAAACTTCTGTATTACTATGATCAGGTCTCTCTGGAGTAGACAAATCAATCATACTGGACAGCCATTAGTACAACAGGTCACATGTCTACACAGGAAATTACTCTGTAACTGCTACCATGCCAACCACCATCACTACTCTTACTATCCACTCAAGCTATTTCCATGGCAATGACTATGTGACACTCCACCATGATCAGCAAGATTGTTGTAACAGGCAACAACGTTGCAAGGGACCTGTACAACACCTTTTTTAAATTAGGGAACTTATTTCTTTTATATATGCACAAGATCATAATCACACGAAGAGAGGCATTCATTATCACAAAAAAGTGATGATGGCTATGAAATAGCCAGGATAGAAAGTTGATTGTTTTAGCAGGGAAATATTTCACTTTAGCACTCTGTGCAGAGTCAAAGCAGTCTAACTCCCATGCATTGCAACCAAGCTGAAAGAACTGCCTAGGTAAGTAAACAACAGCTGTGCTATTAGTAAACATGGAGTTGAGCATTAGCAGGCAAACTGAATTTCCTTTAAACTGTCCAACAAAATTTATGGCAGGGTGAGAATACAGTTGGTAAAGAAGACCTTTAGTCAACATCTTCAAAGGATTTACTTCTGTGTTGTAAGAATTGATGTTGAAAGATACTTGGAAACAATCTCCATAAACAATTGTGACTGACTCAGCTCTAGACTAGAAGATTGATATCCTAATGAAGACCCAGTAACATCACTATCTACTTCTGTTGACAAGCAGTTCATTAATTTTTCCAGATATCACCTTATCAAAATTTGCAAAATTTAGGAAAACCATGAAAGTTTTATCTTTGCAATAATAACTTCAAAGATAGCCTATGGCCATCCTTCCAAACCCAACTTTGGTTAATACCTCTAAATCATCATCGAGATTTATGGGAAGACTTTTCTTTGCATAAAGAATGAAGTCTGTCAAGACATATAGTAGTCTTTAACAGCTAATCCATTGCTAAGTTTAGTGTTTGCCTTATTTTCCTGTCATCTATTTTTCTCAACTTATCAACTCTTGTAAAGGACTGAAGGTCACTGAATTGTCTGATGTTGAGAGTTGATGTCTAGCTAGCTATGCTCAGAATAGTTTACTTTCTTATCGTCTTCCAAGTCCCAACAGATTCAAGTGCACTCTCCCCACAGTATAACTTTCATAATGATCACCAACAATTGATATTGAGTCTCTCACTTTGCTTATAGATAACAAGTAAACCTCAGTTATCAATAGAGTTACAATCTAATTCAGCTTTAGTATCTTCTTCATCAGAGAAGTTAATAATATATCTTAGGTAGCTGGGAGAGGTAGTGTAATCTCGTCTGAGTTCAATCTCCTCACTGTTACATTTTATTTTTTTGTTGTTTACATAATTTTTAAAGTTGTTTGGTTTGTTCATGTGAGTGCCGTAAAAAAAAAGCAATTGTCTATTATAAAATATCTGGCAAGACTGTGCATTGGATAACATGCATTAATCAGACATTGTTCTAATTAGGCCCAAAATGTGCCATCATATTCAAGACCTGTCAAAACTGTGATTTTAATTTTGTCTCCTATCAAAACACTGAATGGTAATGTATGTAAAACACCTATGGTTACCAGGTACAACAGCTGGTGGTATGACAATGTTACGAACATCATAAGCGATACCCACTAATACGTGTGACTTAGGTGTAATAACTTCCTTATCTGATGATGCCACTTCCTGTTCCTGTTGTAATTGATCTCCTTTATCATCCACAATATTGAGTTGCTGCAACGTGAAGTGGAAAAATTAAGAGCATTTTTACCAAGGTGAGTCTAAAATGTTAGGTGTTTGTAGGCCAAGTATTTGCAAGCAGGGAGTTTGTGCCTCATCACATAGAGATCTCAAATGTGAGTTTGACTTATCTCTAGCAACAGCAGTAATCTATGGTATGGTGTTATCCCAGTTTCCTTCATTTCTTTAACAGCCTCCTTTTGAAGAATGCGATCAAACTTTGCCAAAATCTACACATGAGTTTTTATGCAACACGATTTTTTCATTATTTAACATGCTATTATGACCAATTACAGATACACAACTTGTTACGGCATGCTTTCCTACACAAACCTCCCTTCCACCGCACCAAGCTATATGAACAATACCACACATGGTGACAGTACATAGACACTACGCTTGAACTAACAATGCAAACATCACTAGTACACAGACTTTGACACAAATACAACTCTTTGGGGGAATGAGGACAACCAAGGTGGGATAATTGGGCAAAATAGGTAGTGTGTATTACCATTGTCATATGGTAGCATAATATTCAATGTCTACAGATAACACAACACTTGCTTGCAGACACACATGTAATTTATATCAACCTGACAAATAGCTCAGGGGCAGACATGACATACACGCACAACACATTGATACCAACAAGAAAACATGGTCGTAGCAATCACAACATTCATACGCAACAATATCGGTCACAGCTAACATTGGTCGCCACTAGTTTTAGTCGCAACACACAACAAATATACAAACATCAATCACAATAAAGCAATAGTCGCAACAATCACTATATTTATATGCCACAGCTATTCACAACAAATATCGGTCTCAACAAGAATCAGTCACCACAAACACAACGTGTATACGGGACAAATGCCGATACAAAACGTTAATTGCAATCCAACATTGGTCACCACCGTAAGCACCACATACCTATGCCACAACAGTCACAACAAATGTTGGTCGCAACAAGCATTGGTCGCAACAAACACAACATTCATACAGAACAAACATCAGTTGCAACAGAACATTTGCCACAACAAATACAGTAACTACTACATAACATAAGTCAAGCATGTACCCACAACATCACTTGTAACATATACCACAACTTATAACAGACACCACAAATTATAAACAGACACCACAATTTATAACAGACACCACAACCTATGCCATGGCTATGCCTATGAATACTATGGCAAGTGAATGAACATGATAATGATAAAACACACACCTTTGGGTTAAACTGGTTTTATCCTATTGGCATTGCAAGCAATTTTGTGCCCAATTTCCCCCAAAGCTTTGGTATTGTATTTGTTGTGATCATTATAGTGCTGGTACAAAAGTGTACCATGTATCTCATACAAATGCATGAGACCTTACGGGTTAGTTGATAAAGTCACTAGGTACATAAGTGGTACATCATAGTTCTAAGCATAACGTACACCTCATGTAACAGCTATGTAATTTGTGACCCTGCATAACATTATGAATGACCCATATATAATACAACATAGTTGTGATCCTAATGGAAGTACACGTATGCCACTAGGTACGTAAGTAGTACAACATAGTTTTATGCATAACCTGCACCTCATGTAACAGTTACGTAATGCGTGATTCTGTATGACATTATAAATGACCCATCTGTAATACAACATAGTTGTGATACCAATGGAAGTACACACATGAGAAAATGTTAGACTACATGCCTGGACATGTTATTGTGGTTTGCATACAAGTAACAACAAAAATGGTGTTATACTATGTGATAGATGATACAAGAATGTATACTTATATTATTGTTGGGTTACACACGAAAAACAAACTGTATTGTTCATTTAAGTGAAATCTATACTACAGTGATTGAGAATTAAGATACGCTATACATAAATGAGTGAATAAACTGGTGCATATGTTGTGACAGAGTGTGTTACATTCATTCATGACTGTATATAACTGTTGGTATGATAGTTAATGTTCATCAGGGTTCCAGGTAGGACACTCACCAGTGATATTTGATCGTACAAGAATTGATGGCACTTGCCTGAGTGTTGCTGTTGGAACCTGGATGTAACTAATGTAGGCATTGCTGTTCCACCGACCCAGGGTCTTGATGAGCCATGGTGGGAAGCCTGCTGCTGCGGCAGTTGTGGCTGCTCCAATCCTGAAGCTATGTGTACAATAAAGGTCTGAATTGTAGCCGGCATTTTGTAATAGGCGTCTTAAAATAGAGGACAGTTGGGTTCTTGTCAAGGGAGAGAATTGCCCAGCTGAGAATAATGGGCCATGCTGAGTTTCCCTAGGGATGATTGCGACGTATTGACGTAAAGCTTTGACAGGGCAGGCAGATGTTCCTGTGAAAGTGATGTGAAATGAGTGGCCTTTGCGAAAGAGGTTGGTCTTGGATTGTCGTATAGTCACAGAAATATCCTGAGTATTGAATGAAATGTCTGCCCATTGCAGTCCTGTTAAGTCGCTTACTCTAAGGAAGCCATAGAATGCAAGAGTAAAAACTGACCGAAGAAGGTGTTGTTCACAGAGAGAAAGGTTAGTACATCTCAGGTTTTGTTTCAGTGTATGAAGTGTGTCAATGGTAATGGGTAGCCGACAGTGAGGAGATTCACCTTGAAGTCTTCGTACACCTCTGATTAATAGGCGAAGGGGTTCACTGGAGGTAGGATCAGTGTAACCCAATTCTAGGTGGGTCTGGCGTATGCCAGCTAGATAGACTTTGATGGTTTTGTAGGATATTTGTGTCGCTAGATAGGTGCAATAGAACTGAAGTGTTAGCGTGGAGGAGGGTGGCGTGATATCATACATAGTGCAAAAGTTTAGGAATGATGTTACTCCTGATTTGTAGGTACGTCTTGTTGGGGTGGCTACCCTGAGGTATACAAGGTGTTGAAAGGTTGAATGAAGGATGGGGTCGGCCATGCAGGGATGTGATCAGGCAGTAGATGAGCTGTTGGTGTTAGTGCCTAGAATCGTTGAACCTGGAAGCGAGATAAAGCATCAGCTATACGATTGTTGGTACTGGTAATGTGTGTGATTACAACATTCACACAATGATGTGCAGCCTGAAAGTACAGCATGCACACCAATGACATGGTCTCCGCATCTCGTGTGGATCCCTTTCGCCATATGTCAATCACTGATTCGTTGTCGCAGTGGAATAAAATCTTCTGCTTTGTCCACAGGTGTCCCCATGTGTGGACAGCACAAACAATAGCACAGAGCTCTTTCCAAAGGATAGGCATTCTGCTTTGGGCTGATGTCCATCTACCTTGCAGCCAACAGTTGTTCCAGAAGGCACTCCATCCATGTGAGCCTGATGCATCAGTAAAAAGTTGCATGTCAGAACTGGGGATCCAGTGTGTGTTGAGGATAAGGGATGTACCAGACCAATGTGGAAGGAAATCTTGCCACCAGGCCAGATCACGTTTGGCCTCCAATGTAATTGGTAGGTGGTGGTGAGGTGCTGAACAGTCATACTAAAGTCAATTAGTCGGTGCAGGAATATGCGTACAGCAGGGACTACCTTGCATATAAATGACAATTTCCCAATTAGTGAGAGGAGTTGGCACTTACGCTTCTTTGATGACCTAAAGAGTTGCAGTTCCTCTAGGATGGAGGCTTTGCAATCATCATCAATACTGGCTGTCATCGTGGTTGTGTTAAAAACTATACCCAAGAATGTTATTTTTGTTGTAGGTGGCACTACTTTCTCGGGTTTAATTGGTGTATTGATACGCTGGCAGAGCTGGAGCATGGACTCCAGATTTCGTTGACATTCTGTAGATTCAGGTGGGCCCGCTGTGAGAAAATCATCAAGGTAATGAAGGACATAATTCACATTGTAGTTATCCTAGAGAATCCAATGGATAGCTGACGCAAGGCGATTAAAGATGCATGGTGCAGATCTCAAGCTGAATGGAAGGCAGGTATCTACATAGTAGTAACCGCGCCAGCATATTCCAAGTAGGTTCTAGTCAGCAGGACAGACAAGTATAAGTCTGAAGGCATTTTTCAGATCTATCTTACTGAGTAGGGTGTGTGGTCCTAGTTTGTTGACTATAGCATATGCGTCATCGACTGTGTAGTAGGTGAGTGTGTATGTATTGATCTATAAAGTCATTAATACTGTAGCCTAAAGGTTGCTGATAAATGATAAATCGTTCTCCACCCCACATCATGCTTTGGTACTATGCCCAAGCCAAGAACTGGCCTAATATGCAACATTTAGCACACTCTGAGTGGAGAGTGTTATCCAAAATGGATGGGTTGGTGAAAGAAGATTGTAAGTTGTGAGCCGTGTGTGCAAATTGTGGGCTGATATAACCTATGTTGCACCCTTGTTGAAGATCTGATAAAAGCAGCTGAACAAAAGCTTTGTGTGAGTGATTGCTTAATTCGTACTCGAGAACAAGTGGTCGTAATGGGATGATGGACCCCAAGTTTCAGGTGCTGGTAGTTGGATGCCACATAAGTGGGGTGGAGCAAGAACACCTTGGATGTGACCCTCTGCATCGTTCACAGGAGTGGCGGAACCTGCATTGATGTCTCGGGCAGGAGCCACTGTTGTAGTCTCAACACATTTGTATTTGTGGGTGATAAGTGGTGGGGTTGTTTGTGTGGGGGGTTGGGCTAATGTCTTGGGACATTTGTAGGGTGTTTGGGTGGGTTCCAGTGATGGGTAGCTGTCTAACAGAAGGACTTAGAGAGATGCACTAGCACGAAAGGGACACCGTTCCAGGAAATGGTACATGCTGCCACAATGAGGGCAGGGCCATCGTTCTGGCAGCTGTTTCGGGATGGATAGGCACTCGACATAGAGTTCAACATGACCAAGATCCCAAGGAAGGGTTGAGTAACTGGCTGCCAGAGTACAGAATTTTATATCATATGTCATCCAGGCGTTAAGGGACATAGTGAGGTTGGCTGATGCGATGATTCTTTGGTAGCCGAATAATTCTAGTGCCCAGGATAGTTTGGCTGAGAGCAAAGTGGAGGCATAACATTCCAAGCGGCCATCCATAAGCCAAAGGAATTAATCTTACGGGTATGGGCTGGGGTAGGTGCAAGTTGTAGTTCACCACTCTGGGTTGACATCTCTATTGTGAAGGTTTGTGAGCTTGAATGCTGAAAGGACGGGCCATCACGTACACAGAACATGGCATAGGGGAGCAAACTGTTGAAGTCTATGCACTCGCCTTTGAGGATCCTGGTGCATAGACAAGCCGGGACAGGGGGAGGGAGAGAATGTTGATATGTTGCATGAAGCGTTGACCCAGCTGTACATGTTAGCGGGTCGACCATGAGTGCGGACCGTGGGGTTGGTTGTTCAGGCGCCCCACGAATGGACGCTTCAGAAAGTTGATCATCTTGTTACTAAAGGTGTTGCAGGAAGTTGAAGCTGGGACAGTATTGGTTGAAGAAGTGAAGTTGTCGTAGTCGTGGATCTAGGATTAGCTGATGTAGTGAGTGAGTGGTGATTTGTTGATGGTAGGGATTAATGGTGGTGGTTAGAGTTGAGAGTTCGCCAACTGGGGAATTGAATCGTCCTGTGCACCGGAGTTGTTTTGGCTGGACAGTACTTGCAGTATTAGGCTTGTGAGTGGCTGAGGAGGGAGCTGCTGTAGCTGTAATGCAAGTGTCTCGGTTGCATTAGTGGGTGTAGGTTTGAACATCCATTCCATCAGTTCCACCAGAAGAGGATGTGGAGGATGACGTAGCTGTAGCCACAGGGGTGTGGTCGTCGTCCTTGAGGGAGTCATGAAGGCGCTTGGACAGGACGGATTTATTTCCGATGTGTGGTAAACTACGTGGCTTCAGTGCTTCTTGAAGTGAGATCACAGAGAGGTTGTGGAGTTGTTTAAGGGTTGCCAAATGCCAGGTAGATGGATTGATAAGGTTAAATCCGGATGAATCATCTAACATGTTCTCACTAGACGACGAAGTTGTGTTACTCCTGCGGGTATGTGGCATGTTCGTTTCTGAGTCAGTGAAAACTATATAAGAATGGTTGAATTGGACATGTGGAGGAAGGTAGGAATTGACGATCGTAGTTATAGCAATACTTGGAGTTAATGAACGCTGTAGCTACCAGAGTATGGCTTCAGCTGAGACGAGTTGCTGTGCGGTTTGAGTTGAAAGTTCAGTTAAGTATATGAACAGTTACACAATGTAATGCACAATAGTAGGACAAAAGGAATGACTTAGCTGTTTAAATGATGAGTTGTACAACAGTTGGACGGATTGAGGTAGCAACTAGCTGAATCAGCTTCGCGACAATGTTGAGCAGTGGCTTCCAAGTCAGCTTCGTGACAATTTTGAGCAGTGGCTTCCAAATAAATTTGTGACGCCGGGACTTCTGTTTCTGGTAATGACGCTTGAAGAGATGTTGTAGGGCAGCAGCTCCGTTGAGCACTAAACAGCAATGTAGTAACAAAGAACAGTAATAGTACATAATACCTGACCTGAAGCTATATAAGAGTGATTTTATATTTGATTATGACAGCCATCCATACTAGAGGATGACAGATGGTCATAATGAGTGCATTGGCATGTGATACCCATGCAGCCAACAGTTCTCCCCCCACACAAACTAGCCTGTTAACTTGTGTTTGTTGTCAAGACAACAAACTACATTATGTTACCTGGTTACACCTTTTTATAGATGGGCAATCCATTAATAACTGCTTAACCGGTTGATGCCTAGTAAAGTCATCTTTAAGCAAAAGATTTTGTCATGAGGATGGTAATCAAATATCTGACAAGACTTTTTCCTTCTTTGTACTTTAGAAGGTACACGTCTGTTGTAAGAGTGTTCATCTCCAACTGGTATAATTGGTACTTCCAGGACTTTGGGGAACTGTTTAATATGTGGTCTAGGCTTCTTCAAACTTCTGTATTACTATGATCAACACTAGATGGTCTTTCTGGGGTAGACCATTCAATCATACTGGACAGTCATTAGTACAGCAGGCCACATGTGTACACAGAAGATCACTCTATGTAATTGCTGCCATGACAACCAATAATACTACTATTATTGCACCCAAGCTATTTTCATCGTATTGCTTACAGCAACTATCCTTTGTAGCTTTTACTATCTTCGTTCTAACACACTTCTACATGTTCTGTGCACTTTTCCTTGTAATATGACACTCCACAATGATCAGCCAGAATGTTCCAACAGACAAAAATATTTAGCAGGGGACCTGTTATTCTATAAAACAGCAGTTTTATGTCTAATTCTTCTTTGGTGTAAATCTATTTGTAAGGTCTTCACTACTGTACATGTTGTCTTGGTGGATGTAGTTTGCTCCTTGATAATAATGGTAACAATCCGGCAAATTAAATTTAATAATTATTTTTTGTCATACCACTATTAAATACCACTTATTTAATAACTATTTTTTGTGCTGTAATTGATAGAACGAGTGTTCCTTATGTAGTACTAAAGTGCTTTAAATATAGTCAGTGTTGCTTTCAAATGTTAACTGCACATGACCAGTCACCTAAAAAGTGTTTCATCGAATGACAGTAACTAGGAAATTATACCTATCTGGCTCTCAATATCATCCTTGGTAACACAAATTAGGTTTTGCAGCAAATTCAATCTTATTTAGAGCCCAAAATGACAATTCCGAATCTAATCTCACTCTTTGTACGACATGCCCTTTGATGCTAGTAACCATGTAATAACTCCTGACATAAATTAGGTATTAGGTTAATCAAAGTTTTTGCAGTATCCTCGTTGGTCGAGTCAGCATGGTTGGTCAAGTCATTAGTAATTGCATCGTTATGAATAACTGAAACATTACAGCATATCCAGTAGTCAACTGCGTAATGAACAACAACACTTCAGGAACTGACAAAAATACTGACAGTTTGCTAGTAATGCATTATGAAGGGTTGTAAAGCTTAAATTTTAATAATAAGCTGTGCTTTTTGTACTTCTTTGACTCATGTGATTGTGGTCCTAGTGTTCACCATCAGTGTCATTGACACGCACAGTGATTTTGAGGGTGACAACTAGCCCACCACAGTCAATAAACTAACACTGTCACATGTGTCACTAACATAGTCCTGGGTATCAACTGTTGTAAAGGTCACTGAATTGTGTGACGTTGAGAGTTGATGTCTGGCTAGCTATGTTTTCCTTCCTTATTGCCAGTGGAAAATAGGTGTTATAAATGCATATCGTGGATTTAAAATGATAGATATGTGGCTGGTTGTTTTGTTATAGTCTTCCTTGAAACAAGGACCTGTAATTGAGTTTGTATGACATCACTGATAAACACTTGTGAGCATTAAGTAAGTAACATCATCTTTCCGATGGCACTCAAAGAAACTTCTCAAGCAAAGATATGACTCCAAGGTATTTGTGGAGATTAGTGTTATTCCTTTGCAGGAGGAACAGTATCAAACATCCAACAAGCCCTTATGATTAATACATCCGAATGGGTGGCACTTTAAACACAGGTACAGCAGTGGGCATAATATGCCTATAAGAAAGTCGGTTGTTTTGTTATAAGAGAATAAAATTGCTGGGTCCAAGGCTACTGCTGGCCTTTGTGACATAAGCTGGTCAAATACTCAAGAAATACACACACGTAGATTAGAGGTGTACCAATAATCGGATCAGCTAAAATATCGGCAAACGATATGGCATTTTTTACCGCTATCAGTATCGGTACAAAACAGCAGGAGGACCGATATCACAACTGACATTTATACAGCACAATAGTTTGTACATAAATGGGTTATATATTGGTTTTCTACGTTATCCATGTGACTGTTTAGTGCCAGTGGCTTATTGTTTACTCTACAACAAGTGCTACGGTATGAGAAACCATATAAATACACGCGGTTCTAGTGTTTGTTGTTGGAAAGCTTATCACAGTCTAGAAATGAAGCAGTTATATAGTATCTTTGTAATAAAAAGAAGAGTCCCAGGTAAGTAACCAAGGAAACTTACTGTACCAGTCTTCACACAAACCATTAAAATATGGAGTAATGCAGGAATGTCCGTTTAACGCTTCATGGGAGTATGCATAAAATGTTTGTGGGTACCTAATTGTCTTGATTGCACAATAGAAACCCTTAAGCCACTACCACCATTACAAACATAGAGTGAATGTTGTAGAGTAGATTATCTATGACTTTTGTTTGTAATACAAATATCAGATCAACTATCAGTTATCAACTTCTTTTGGTGGCATCAATATCAGATATTGGTACATGCCAAAAACCCATATTGGTATACCTCTAACGTAGATAACAAAATTTAACAATTCTAAACAATGCGTTTCCCTCCACTGCTTGGCTCTGAAGTATTCATGGGGAAGATACCTCACGACTGTGTTGAAGGCCAGTTACTTCCCGTTTTTGAGCAAGTAGGCTGCATCTATGAGATGCATGTGATGATGGGTGAATCTAGCTGCTGCAGCAGCTCCAGCTAAGTAAGTGATACATGCAGCATTGTAATATTTAACTACTGATCTATCCTTAATTCATAGCAATTGTCATATTTCTCTTTAGATGCTACACCTTACTCTTGTGTTTAGTGTAAGACCCACATGTGTACAACAGCTGTGTGGGATAGATAAAACAGTCATGCAGCCATGCACTGTTAAAACACTGAAGAGGGCGTACACACCTTAGTGATGCTAGCACACTGTTGCCACGTGGAGTTTATGGCACACCAACAAGACAGTGTTATAAAGCACCTAAATTGTAGTGTGCTGTACGCATGACCAGTTTTCCAGTGGATAACACATGTTATATGCATGAGAGGTATAATATTTGCAATCAGTGCATGTTTGACAACAATCTGTATTTTAATTTTTGGATATATTTTATGCATGTCAACCATTCTCAATATCATGACCGATTGTTAGACCTTGTATAGGAGGAAGAAATGGTGAATTGATCATGGTCTCAAATAACAAGCAATTTGTGCAATAAAAAAAAGCAATGTTGAGGCCTGATGCCAGAAGAGTTGCATGCTACCTCATATTAACCAATGCCTAAAACAACTTCTATAAATAATCAAAGAAAAGCAAACTCACAATTGAAATTTAACCCACAATCAGATTATTCTTAGACCATTGCATGAAGGAGAAAGCAGTTCTTAAAAAGCAATATTATTATAGATACACTCTGCGTAGCTAAAATAATGCAGTTATTTGTTTATAATGACTTTAGTTGGCTCTGGGTGCTATATTACATGATTATTATTTTTACTTTATTATGTGAAATTATCCTTGCGTAGTGTTAGTACAGATGTTACAGACAACACTGAATTAGATACTTTATAATCATGAAAGCAAAATGTTGAGGAAGTCTTCACACAGCAGCGGTCAAAGGATAATAGCATGTGTATCATTTTGGGTAGTTCTTAAATTGACTTGAACTGCTTGTAGTTGAAGTTTCTGTTTCTCAATTTCTATGTCTGTGTGCTACAACAGTTTGGATTAATTTTCTAATCCTTCTGTTCCATTAGATCTTGTATTCTTGCAATTTCTTCATTAGTGCTTGCTGTTTAAGTATTTCATAGATGGAGCTTACAGAATGCTCGTTTTCATGCTGTGATGCTACATTGCTTCCTTCAGGTGTTGGATAGCTGTCAGATGACAGTGACACAGCTATAGACTCAAGTTCTAAGTATTGGGAAGGCTTTAGTGTTATGGCTGTTCTTTGTGCAACAATGGCTGGTATCAATCTCCTCATACTGATGGGCCTTGGGTTTCTCTTTAATGTAGTCCTCCATGAGTCAATGATTAATACCGTAAACAGGGAAAGTTTCGCAGTTAAGGCTTACTGAGACTATTCGCGGTGAAAGTTTCGTGGTAGAGCTTAAACACAGCTATAGAGTAAACTGTATATTATTGATTTAGCGGGGAAACTTTCGCGATTTGCTTTAAAACCGCGAAACTTTTGCCCAGTGAAACTTTCGCGATTTGCTTTAAAACCGCGAAACTTTTGCCCAGTGAAACTTTCCCCGTTTACGGTACACTCATGAAACATCTGTTATTCTGAATCTTTTATACTTTACAAGTACAATATTCATGCCTAACAAGAGCTCATAGGGTATATCATTTGAAAATTTAGTATTGTATGAAAACTCCTGTAGTAAAAGGTTACATTAGCTTTAGTGCAGTGGTGCAGTATATTTCACTAGCTTAATAAATCATGCAACGTATGCAACCTCTTGTTGGTAAAAAAAATATTAAGTTTAGTATTAGTACAGGTTAAAGGCACAGCCTGTGAAACCTGATCACATACAGAAAATTACAGTGACAATGTTGCAGGTGGTGTCATACCACCAGAGGATCTCCGACACATCTACAGGTGCAGTAGTAGGTGGTGGACCACTACCAGAGGAGGTAGCACTTGGACTGATCACCTCTGACAATGTACCTGGTGGCAAGGCACTGACGGGTATGATCACTGCTGAGATACAGGTAGCTGGTAGTGTACCAGGAGAGCTGTGGACTACTGCTAACAATGGTAGCAGCGACAGACCAGGCAATGTTGGTGGCACAGTTGCACTTTTGGTCAGTGGAACTACAACCCTAGGAGAGGTGGTGACCACTACTTGTTGCTGTGTTGGGTTATCAGACATGCCTCTGACCGCATCAGCATCCTCTGACTGCATCAGCATAGGTTATAATAGTAGGAGCTGCTAATGAACTTGCTGGTGTCCTATCAAGCTCATAAGTGGGCAAAAAGCCGTCGACTCACCAACTTGGGATGATACGATCATCCAGGTGGCCTGTACTGAGGTCATGGAATCCCAACTGCTTGATTATGTTCCATGAGAGCTGCCACTTGCCACTGTAGCAGATCGAGACCCACTGCTCATGGTGGTTCCAGTGAGCACTAGTGCAGCAAGGCCAGTTCCACCTTCACTTGTAGTGGCTGGTGTATGTGACGACATACTGCCAGGCTCACAAGGAACTGTTGAGTATCTCAGAGTGATGCCGCGTATGCTCACAACTTGAACTGAAAAAAGTTTAACACTGATCCAAGTTCAAACCCGGGACCACCAGTATGCTACCAGATGTGCTACTGCTGCTAGCTGAAACTAATCCGGGGCTCGAACCCTCAACCACCAGTGTGCTAGCCACTGTGCTACCGCTGCTAGCTTTGACACCGCATAGCATCTGGTCTAACATGTTGTTGCGTATGTGTTATCCTATTAAAGTGCATGCCTTATTTTTGTTAATGAGCTAGCCAATTAATTTATGTCTGTGGTAGGTAGCACGGTTGCTTGGGTGTAACATTAACTATGTTTAATCTTATTTAACATTGTATGTTTATTTATTCTTTTGTAGACTATGGAGCATTACGGATACTTTTATAATTCAAAGTTTACTTAACCTTCAAACCCATGAAACATTCTAAGCTTCGTCCCAGCCCTATATATAACAACACTTTACTACTTGATTTGTCTTCAATCAAGTTCATCATCAGACATTAGTAAGGGCTCACAGTCCACGAATGATAAAATTTCTGCAATGATTTATTGTTGAAATTGTTACATGTTTTACACTGTATATACCCTGCCCATAGGTCACTAATGATTCCAGTGGGGAAATGCATGAACTGCTCATATAGTAGCAAACAAGATACTAATGTCTTGTATGTATTAAATCACTTGCGTAATGATCACTGTATTGTGAGTTGATGGCTAACTAGCTGTGCTAAACTTTGTTAAAGTGTTAGTTTCCAGCATTTTATGTAGTAATATTAATGCAAATGTTAAAAGCTAGGAGAACCCATTTTGAGTTTTCATCTTCAGTTCACGTTTATCATCAGAATAACAAATTTGTTTAAAAGGAACATCCATGCTAAATTTTGCTTATACAGATTTAAAGGATAACTTTTGTATATACTCCAGTAGAATGATTAAGTCTATTGAACTGTCGCAACTTCTCTTCACCAGGGCGATGAAGGAAGCAAAGTAGTGCTTCTTCCCACTGTATGGATGTACACTTAACAAATGCATTCTTGATGCAAAATTGTATGGCTCTCCTCTTCATTTCTTTAGGGTAGGACAAGCTGCAGCACCTCTTTTTTGGTTATGTGCACGTTGAAGTAGATGCTTAAATTCTGGCTTTGCCATCAAACTTTCTTTCTCTGGTGTCTCAACTTGTCTTCCTGAAATAATTCAATGACTTTCAAAATCTCTTCCACACCTCCTGGTCAAAGGTTGACTGCAGAAATATTCTCATTCTGAGTCTTTGACATCTCCTGAAGTGTAATATAAGGCATGAAATAAATAAATACATACATTTTTTTGTCATCCTTATATCACGTAAAGAATTTTTCATGCGCTTGTCATGCAGCACGACAGTACTGTGTATATTACTATAGACGATGAAGGTATGGGCATGGCCCACAATAGCTTATCACCCAAAAACGTGCCTCGATTTTCCTCACAACGACATGACAGTTTGGGTAAAAAGTGCCTTGGAGAGGCTTAGCCTGTTCTGTAGCAGTCAGAGATACACTAATGATTATTAGTGCTATCAACACTGAGGTATGGTGTGCTAAAAGTGCACACTTCACATAATAAATTGAAAGTATGTACAAAGTGTGAAACTACACCATGTCTCACTAGCGATGTGCAGTGTGCAATTAATGGCGTAGGCTAACCTTCTTCATAATTGTGCACTAAAGTATCCTAAGGTGTATATACCACAGCAACTGTTGCTCATGTAATCTCTCGTAGGCACAAATATAATGTTTAGTGTTATTGCATGGTTTAGCATGCATGCATATGTCCAGGATAAACATTATATTATACAAGATTCCAAACAGTCAGTCATTCTAGTAGAACAACCATATTTCATTTGCAGTGGTTGTGGATAAGCCCTAATCATGGTCAATCCACCTGTTAATACTTGCCACTTGAAATGACTTGGTAAGACAAGTGCATTGTATACTACTAATTCAAATGTTTTTAAAATTTGTGTTTCACCAGTGGATGGATTCATGGCAGTAGCAGCATCATATAAAGGTTCTGTTTCAGCAGCATCAAGTAATGGATTACCTGTAGTGTGATCATCAGCATCACCATCATTCCTGAAGTCATATGCACCCTCTGTATTGTCATCATGATTGTCACCATTGTCTTGGTCCTCATCCACAAGAAATCCCCTTATGTTAAAAGCTACCAATACCTGTAGCCTGGAGAGCAGAGCCATCCGTTCCTTCTCCAGCTCATGCCAATGGTTCTGTTTAGTCTTCAAAGTGCTTCTGTTGAAATTAAAATTATTTGTAGAATAAAGTGAACCCTATAATATTAGTATTTGCCATGATCTGGTGTACCTTTGCATGCTTGCAGTTGTTGACACCTTATATGTTCCTTCAGGATCAGATAGGGGCATGTTCACACCATCTTCCACAAGCATATCACCTTCCACAAGGGACCGAGATTCTATGAATAAGCAGATATGTTTGATACACATCTATACCCAGTAATAATACACTAAAAAAAATACGTTCAATGAGGCAAGTATAAAGTATTCGTGATCATAGAGTAGGCAGTAAATATATACGTACCTTGTGACACTATAGTACGTTCGCGTTGAGCTGAATCCTGGGTTGTTGATTAAGAAGCCATACAAGATCAAAGGCTTTAAACAATGTTTATGACGCATTTATTCGTAAGCCCATGTTACGGGCGCGCACTTAATTGTTGTGAATGTGGCGTCCAGTGCACCGTCAGCGAGTGCGGAGCGAACCCCCCTTGGAAAGAAGTTAAACAGCCAAACGAAGTATCTACTTATGAAACTATGGGAGTACTTTAAGCAAGAAGCGAAGAAATGTAAAATTTCTATCAACATCACGGAGAGAATCTCGAAGGCCACCGGTATTGTATGTAATGCCTTCTTTGCTGGGTTTTGGCATACATTACGCCACGCAGAGATTTCAAGGACATCTATTAGAATGGAGCACCGCAAGAAAGGTGGTTTATTTACGCCAAGAAAAAGATACAAAATGCACTTTGCACAAGCCCGCTCAATTGTAATCGTCAGGTACAAATGTTCACGAGTCCATGTTGATGCAGACAGTTTTGACCCAAATACTGTCAGACAAGATCCATTCATTGTACGAAAGGAAGGAAATCTATCGCTCTCAAAGATTTTGGTAAGTTAAATTTTGAAACCTGGAACTTTGTCACGTACTCCGTCTTAGGCCAAACTTAAGAATGATGGTGTTTTCTCTGGGGGTAGAACATTGCTTTAAAGAGTGTTGAGTGATATGGGATTTAAGTACAAGACAATTAATGACAAGAGGTTAGAATTGAAACTGTTTGTGCTTTAATGTCACTACACGTATATGCAGGGTATGCTATGAGCAGCCCTGCACAGTCCATCAGCATCATAAATATTAAAGACGAACGAGGTGCAACAGAACTGAAGGAAGACCAGTTGTGTATTTGGATGAGACTTGGGTAATGAAGAACTTCTAGAGCAATTCCTCATCCAAATCAGCAGTGATAGTGAAGATGGTGATGGTGGTATTAATGAATCTTCCACTAGCAGCAACGGGTCCAAGTCTTCTTCTGGGCTTACTTCATCTGATGTAAGATTGTTTGATATTTGCAGCATTGGTGTTACAACTTGATTTTGTTCCCCAGGAGTCATCGGGTAGCTGGGATTAAACTCTGTGAAGTACATAAAAATACAGATGAAGTGTAAGTGTGTGCACTTTAATAAAAAATACCATTGCTTTATTGTGCTAGCAGAAGTTGAACATACCATCCCTTGTATATGAAATCAGTGCAGGAGTGTTTGGAAGTCACTACAGGTACTATCAGCCCAAATTCATACAAACAGTATTATTTCATTTGTTGAAAATTTTAGAGTTTTTTGGGAATGTAACTTCAAAAACAAAATGCTGGCCACTTATCTTCTAAATAGTGCAACAGTGGCCCCAGCTCTTCTACTTATGCAACTCTGTTTTACACACACAAAATCTGTTTTATTTTTCTTGTAAAAGTGTATTACAGCCTCTTACATAACGGATGGTGAAATCATGCGTGTTGAGGGCGGGTGTGTGACGTCTGGCTTGGCCACAAACATGTGTCAACATGACCATCAAAGGGCCGCGCTTTAGAGGCTTCCCCATTGAAAATGTATGGCGAAACTTTACAGTGTCATAACTGGAGTGTCTTACATTCGAATGAAGCGCTTTTAATATATTTTTAGCGGATCGAGAAGCGCTACATATCGAGCAATACAGGAGGCCCATGCGATGTAGCAATCGTAAGTTATTAATCGTTTTTGAGGGTTCAGCTCAACGCGAACGTACTATAAATGAAGATCATCCTCAGTATTGAAGCACACTCCTCAGGCTCTAAATTAGTGACATTAAGAACCTTGTCCATTAAAACATCAACAATATCTTCCCATTCGTCAAATTTCTGTAATGCCAAAGCCATTTCGGGTGCATGCTTTTCTGTCAGTTGCTTGGACTCTGTGTCACCTTTTACACAAGCCTCCCTTAGATCTTTCATAAATTGGTTAAAGTCCTTGTAGGTTTCTTCATAAACAGCTAATTCATATGGTGTAGCAGCATAGTTCATCATTTTCTTCTTAGTGTTTCTAATGCTGTGGCCTGTGATCTTCTGCAGAGAATGGTCACATTGTTTGATTTGCGTGGCCTGATTCATTCTACTTATAAATTCTTGAAAGAAGGATTGGCTGATGTTATTGACAAATTATACGACCTTCTCATGCACAGCTTTAGTTCCCCTGTTGCTTGTATTCCTTAGACTATACTGATCAAAACTCAGTTCAGGAAAATATAAAAACAGAGCCAATTGGTGCAATATACCAGCAGTGACACATTAGCTCTAAAGTGAGATAATAACTGCAGCTAATGAAGTTGTCAATCAATGAGAGACCATTTGTAACCTCCTCCACTGCCATGTTGTAATGCCAGCTCAAAGACTTTGAGCAATACCTGTGGGAGGACCAAAAGCTTGCTCTTGAATCCAAAGTGATGCTTCAAAGTAGTTCCATGAGCTGATGGAATGTAATGACCAAGATCATCTATAGTATCCTTACTGATCACCAGCATCATAATTCTGTCTTGCACGAGGTGTTATGTCAGCATACTTGACTTTTGTGTTAGGATTTAAGTGTTTAAGGCTTATTAAATCATGTACTGATGCAAGCTTATACTTTTGTAAGCCATCGCCTGCACCTAGGAGAACTGCAGCTACATTTTGAACATTTTAGTTCATCAAATTTCGTATGGGTTTGAGTGATCCCAAAAAGTATATGAAATGCTTGGACAACCTGAGCATGGTACTGGTGCCGCATATACAAATTCATTGAGTGACAAGCCTAGGCGTTTCACAAGTAGAAGTACACGGTATTAAATACTCTTCCAACAACAATGGATCATGTAGATGCGTCAAGTTTCATATATTTTGTTAGCTTCGTGGTTTTGAAAAGCAGTGGAATCATATGTTAGATGAAGTGGAAGATTATGAAATTATGTTTATCATGTATGTTATATCTGTGATGTTGACACTAATGGCTTCGTTGTTATCACTGCATGTTGAAAATATAAATACATATACATGTATGTACATTTTGTGGGTCTATGATGAAGAAAGAGACGTGATAGTAAATAAAACTATCACCTTTGTCCCAGGCCTCTACAAGAAATCTTGTATTTCAACTATTGGCCAGATTTTTTAGCTGCATTTTTTGCAGTAACCCATATGAAAATTCAAGCCGTTTTGTGTCCTGTTTCAGGTTACAGTTTATGGCCTGTAACAGTACTGTTTTCTTAAAATATGTGAAGCATTTAGCCTGTTACAGTCCTGTCTGACAGGATTGCTACAGGCTTGGGGTTAGCTTGTCACAGGCTATCTATATGACATTACAGGCTTTGACAGGCCTGTTATCTCAAGCTTGTTAAAATGTTTGACTTTCCTGTTACATGCCTGTAACAGAATGAGTAAACTGTGTTCTGTACCCAGTTATATAACAGTCCTGTTTCAGGTCAGTATCATTTTACAATATATACATATACATGTATGATACATATATGTAGGATAACGTCAGCTAAAAGTCACTTCTTCCTTCTGTAGGAGTAGCATTTCTCGTTGCCTTGACGAATCAAGGATTTCTCTGTAACAGGCTGTGCCCATTCATCACCTTTAGCCATTGTAAAACCTAGATTGACAAGAAAACAAAAGTTGACAGTAAAGATATAGTTGAATTAATGCTTACATAGTATATATAGCATTCATTATTTCTTTGTCTAGTGCAGGTAGCGTTCCTTTTGATCCTTTAACTGTACTACATCGTAGCTCATCTTCGCTGAACAGGGCAGTCATCAAGCATCTTAGCAGCTTTGTTGGTTGTCTTTTTGATTGCCTTAAAGCTGTAGCCAATGATGAGCTGTTAATCAGCACGCCCATATTCTTCACTAGCTCTACTTTTGCTACTGGTACCTGTCAAAAAATGTTTATGGAGAGTATACTAGACATATGCAAACATACCTTTTCTCTCTTGTCATTCATTGTCTACACAAAAAGAATAGTATATTATAGTACTATCATTCATTGTAATTGTTGGATATAAAGTATATTATAGGTAGTTGTCATCCACAATGCTCTAGCTTGGTTGTAGCCAAATGAGTTTGATCTAGCATTCCACACTGTCTTAATGAGATGGGGGACATCTGATATCTCTTTCATCCATTGCTTGAATAAGGATTCCGCACTTTATAAATCAGAGAAAGACTTTCCTGCCATTTTGCGGTGCATTCTGCGGTTGCACGATCCTTTGTCATCTGTTAAAGACATTACTTTCAGCCCAACTGCTTCTAGATGCCTGACCTCATCCCATGCCAGTGGAAATAAAACATTGGCATAGAGGTGGGATACTGGGCATAAGGAAATTGAATACTAACAAACGACCCCTGACCATGAAGACGAGCATATGCTTTGCAATTACAGGCTTTGATTGTTGGGCTTCATCTTGTAATGTCCGTTCATATAGCTGGAGAGTGTTGCCTAGTGTATTGCCGGATAGTCGGGTGTCATATTTCATGGCTTTTAATTGCATTACCTCTGGTTGAATGCCAGTACCTTCTTTAATGAAGTGAGTGTAATCTTGCAGTGTTTAACCATATGAAAGAACCAGTGTCTTCCTCAGTGTATCGTACGCAGAACCTGATTGTATTTTTAAATGGAGACACCAACGAATGAACATCGGATGCCACCTTCGTATTTCGTCACTCTTGTTTAGCTGCTCATTCCAAGAGAGATGGTGAAAGGTGTTGGGCGGATATTTACTCTGGATTTCTTCAGAATGCTCTTGTATGATGTTGTGCAGCCCTGTATGCAAGCTATTGACAACATTGATACTTTTTGCATTAAAAGATCGAATCTCTTATCTTTTTTACTAAGTAGTCATATTTCTTTTCCGTGGCATGTAGTCTTTTTTTGATGAGCATTGTTTTCTCTTCTCTTTCAGGTGCTTTTAGCCATCTGTCATTGATATCAGTGTTGAAACCGGGTCACTACTGCTTACCCGGATGACCCACTGACCTGGATGTGGCCCGGATTTACCCGGATTAAATAAAGCTGAGGCGTGCGCTAAGAGCTATGTTTTGGGTAGTCTCAAGCAAGCAAGACTATGTTTTGAGCATTCAGTTATGTAAGCAAGTAGTTATGTGATAACTATTATGATGGCAAATGTGGCGATAACAGTGGCAAAAATGGAACACGTGCAGAGAACATTCACGTTGTCTGATTTGCATGGCCTGATTCATTCTACATTAAAAGTCTTGAAAGAAGTATTGACTAATGTTATTGGCAAATTACACAACGAAGTATTGACTAATGTTATTGGCAAATTACACGACCTTCTCATAGAATCGAGTGCGCAGCTTCAATTCCTTTGTTGCCTGTATTCCTTAAACTATACTGTTCAAAACTCAGTTCAGGAAAATGTGAAAACAGAGCCAGTTTGTGCAATATACCCATCAGCTCTAGAGTGAGATAATAACTGCGGCTAATGAAGTTGTCAGTCAATGTGAGGCCCTTTGTAACCTCAATGTACTTTCTCCTCTGCCGCCATGTTGTAATGCCATCTCAAAGACTTTGAGCAATACCTGTGGGAGGACCAAAAGCTTGCTCTTGAATCCAAAGTGATGCTTCAAAGTAGTTCCATGAGCTGATGGAACGTAATGACCAAGATCATCTATAGTATCCTTACTGATCACCAGCATCATAATTCTGTCTTGCACAAGGTGTTATCCTGACTTTTGTGTTAGGATTTAAATAATTTGAGGCTTATTAAATCATGAACTGATGCTTTTGTAAGCCATCGCCTGCACCTGGGATAACCGCAACTACATTTTGCAACTACATTTTGAATGTTTTGGTTCATCAAATTTCAAGTGATCCCAAAAAGGATATGAAATGCTTGGACAACCTGAGCATAGTACTGGTGTCACATATACAAAATCATTGAGTGACAAGCCTAGGCATTTCACAATTAGAAGTATATGGTATTAAATACTCTCCCAACAACAATAGATCATGTAGATGTGTCAATTAAGTTTCATATATTTTTGTTACCTTCGTGTTTTCGAAAAGCGGCTGAAGGTCATATGACAGATGAAGTGGAAGATTCTGAGATTATGTTTATCATGTATGCTGTATCTGTGATGTTGACTCTAATGCCTTTGTTGTTATCATTGCATGTTGAAAATATAAATAAATACATATACATGTCTCCTGTCTTGTTGTCTAAATCATCTTTATCTTTAACCTTGTTCACATCTTCTTTAACTTCTCTTATCTTGCTTCTCTAACACTGTCAGGTGTAATGAAAGTTCATTCAAGTAAGTTAAATCCTAACTCTCAATATAGACTTCACATACATGAATAGCCCAAAACCATGAACTTAGAAAACATCACTGGCTCTATTTAAAACTCTAATGTATGACCGTAACTAAAGTTTTGATTGTAAAGAGCAATTTAAAATAAATCTTAATCAACATTTACCAGAAACAATGCTAGAAATTAACTTTTCATTAGCATAGCTAGCCAGACATCAACTCTCAAGGTCACACAATTCAGTGACTTTTACAAGAGTTGATACCCAGAATTATGCTAGTGACACATGTGGCAGTGTTAGTATGTTAGGCTAGTATTACCCACTGACTTCCATAGGCTGGACTTTTTAGTAAGTTAGTCTGGTACATCAATGACCCTCGTTTCCCAGCCTGATAAATCTTTAGACTATATGCTAAGTATTGTGTCCAAGACACTTCCAGTACCAGTGTTGTTGGCGCTGATGTGCCAGAGTTTGACCAATTTATTGGGATAACCAATCCTCAAGTACCTACACTGTCCTAATCAGGATAGTAGTACTCTGATAAAACTAGCAATTATTTATTATTGTACAATTAAGATGATATGATATGACGTAGATAACCAAAGTTCTACTTTACATATTATGTACAAGTTTACATTATTTTTATATTTACTGTTCACCTTGCACTTTTAAAGTGATAAGGACAGAGTTCCACAAGCAGCTGATTTTGTTGAACAAAAAATGACATGCTTTGGTTTGTTGAAGAGCCAACCTATGCTGTTCAACCCTTTTTGCATGTGTTACATGTTCCATTCAAAATAATCCTTAGGGTCTAGCATTTCCTTTGCATTACCCAGCTTAATAGAAGTAGTATTAACTTATTTTTCAAAAGCTGGTTGATATAATACAGAGCTTGCTCATGGTGCCTAGAACAAATTTTCCATCATCCACAAATATTTATTCAAGCAATCCATCTCCATAAGTTGCACTATATTATTATAACTCTGTGCCATTCTGAATAATTTATGCATTAATCGCTGAACACTAGTACTCCCATACCTTGAATATGTGCTGGTAGCAGCATCCATATTTAACACAAGTAGAAGGAAAAATTAGAAATTTTAAATTTGAGTAGGGACCACAGTAGAAAGAAAAGCAATGAAACAAGGGAGGTTGCCAACACATGTAACCATACTAGTGGAAATTTATCCCTACTTTAGTCATGCTTATAGCTGAAGCTACCCTGAAACAACTAAAGTAGGGATAAATTTGCACCAGTATGGTTACATGTATAGGCAACCCCCTTGGTTTAATTACCTTTTCTTTCTACTGTGGTCCCTAGTCAAATTTAAAATTCCTATTTTGCATGTCGCATCAAAACAAGGAATATCCAGCTATAAATTGTTGTCTGAAAATTGAAGTATCCATTACAATACATTGTCAGCTATGTTCAGCCCATTACACAGCACTGGTACTAGATAGCTTTCACGATAGGTCACAAGATCACACCCATTCTTTATTCTACGCATTATCGATCTATTGATTGAAACCACGATGATACACCCCTTTTACGCTAGCTGTATTTCAGTGACCCACTCACCTTCAGTTGGAAGGCTGAATTGAGATACTCTAATAATCGTAATAATAAAAAAAAAATCAATCGAAACCACAATGACCATGCCCCTTTTGGGAAAATGCACACCTTTGCAAGATGACTCGAGATACATCTACTACAGCAGTTACCCTAATAGAACAGTTACGTGTATAGCTAGCTGTATGCCTTAGCAAAAAACTAAACAAACTATATTAAAATTAGTGTAGGTAATCACGCACATTTGAGTGCAATTTTAGCTGTTACAAGTGCAGTTATTCCATAATTGCACGAAAATGTGTGTACTTGCCTATTAATCACATAGTGACCACCCTTCATGGTTTGTAGTACACATCTATCCGTGGCCATTAACTTCTATCAGGTGATTGCATCATTCTTCTTTGTATTACATCATTTGTTGCACTTAAAAGGCTTCATGTGTCAGCAATTCTGATTGGCTACTCAAAAATGTCTACATATGTTGCACTTAAAAGGCTTATATTGTCAGCTTATTTCATTGGCTATTCATTATATTACGGTGTGTAGCTGTACTAATGATTTTTTATACATGCTGATTTGCTAGCTAAATTGTATACTTACGAAGCAGCACAAAATGATCCAGTTGTAAGTGTTGGTGCTTTAGTGTATTGGTGCTAGTATATTAAATTTAAAAATGAAGTAGGGATCCAAGCGATAAAAAGTAGTGAAACAAGGGATGAACAATGGTAGCTATTACAGCATAGCTTGGTGGGAAATCCCTACTTTGGCATGGTATAGCAAATATTTTGTGTTCAATGCCAAAGTAGGGATTTCTCACAGCTGCAGCTGCAAATATATAACCATAATAATAACAAGAGTTAGTTAATAATAGAGTCTCCATATTATTAACTCTTGGACTCTATTATTAACTCTTGATTATACACAGGGGCGTAGCCAGAACCTGGGCATCAATAATTTGAGATACTCTAATAGAGCAGTCAGATCGAGATAAATCGATCTCAGAGAGAGAACCATTAATGACGATGAAAGTAATATTGTACATTAGCTAAAAGTGTGGTGTGTTGTCGGGCACACGCGACCACAACATGGAAGACCATAAGGTGGGCATGGCAAGGAGTGAAATTACAACAACAAACAAACACAAAAAATAATAGTGAATAAACAAATAGTCCTTTGTTTCTACCGACCACTCAGCACAGTTCCTTGCTAGAAAAATTCTTCTATAGATGCAGTAATTCTGAGGGTCTATCAGTGACATACACTAATATCGTAACATACATTAAATGCCTATAAGGATCCAAAAATTTTTCAATTCATTAATTCACCAAGTAGAATATACCAGTTTTAGATTATAGCTATATTTACAGAAGTGGATGTCTGCTCCAGCATGGAGTCTCTGTAGTAGAGGCAGTAGAGCTAGGTAGTAGATCAAATCGCAACAAGTCTCATTAACGATGTCATCCATGTTATTGTTCTGTTACATTCAACAAATTGGAAGAGCTGGCAGAGATAGTGAAATATCAGATTGTGTGTTACTATTCATGAAGGGGCAAAGCAGATTCTGTGATACAAAGATATGTGAATACTATGAGAATGAGCAAATGTGTCGAAGAGATGCACTATTTGTAGACTTCTCTATTTATGATAAATAGGTCCACCTGATGTGGATGCTGTGATATATGTGCTAGTACATGTAAATGCAATCAATGTCAATTTACCAAAAAGAATCAATCTTTAATAATGTCACTGAATTTGTTATTAGATCAAATAATAAAATTAATGTAGTAATTGTAATAGTGCGCACATTGTTTCAGCCATTCCATGAAGTCTTTCTCATTCAACAGTTGTATGGGGTTGCTCATAAACCTTGGGAATGATTTATGATATCGACAGGGTACCTTACTATATACCTGTGGCTTTTCTCTAATTTGTTTAATAATGATGTCATGATCTTTAACACTAGATGGTGTTGTGTGTGATCCACTCACATTTGAGCACTGGTGTTCTTCATCAAAGTTATCTAAAAGTGTAGCCAATTAATGGTCCCATACATTTGCTGTATTGGCAAATGGCATTCTTCGTTTCATTGGCTCCAAGATTCTTAAAACACACCTTTAGTAATCTGTCCATGTGCTCTATATGAAAATCACATGGCTTTTTATTCAAGGGATCCCTAATCTGCTACCATATTAAATGTCTCTAGTGCATAGTTTCGTCTCCCTGTGGCCTTAAAAATAGGGATGAAATATTTCCAACAGGTCTTCATCCGATCTCCGTCACCCTCTCTAATTGCATCCCTGTAATTGATGTAGATTGTCTCAATTGCATACTCCCAAACGTGGTCGTAGGTACAGCATTGTTAGCAGTGCTATCATTGTACTGCATACATAGATTTACAGTCTTTTCAACTATTGTGCTTGAAATGTTTGTCAGTAGTGTCCTCCGTCATCCTTAGATAATGTTTTTAAATTATCAGATAGTTGTGCATGATGGTTGTGCATGATGTGGTTTGCTGTCAACATTATCGATTCCAAATGATTCCATGGTGATGCAGAGTATGCGACATGTGGTGTTCAGCACTACAAATTCTTCACAAGCATAAAAATCATTCTTTGGTTCTTTCCTGATGTTGATTCTTTTTATAATTTTGGCAAGTTGTTGAAATGTGAGTTGGTCCATTCCTGAACTTGTCTTCCTCAGCCCTTACTAATGTGGCTTAACATGTTATAATATACAATTTAAGTATTATGTAAGCTAAAGCATATTTTGTGTGCCCTAATATTATTATTATTATAGACACAAGAGTATCTACATGTACAATTTCATTATTGTAAAGGTAACAATTACGAACCATTAAGCCAACAACAACATGGACACCTATATTGTATTACTGAGACAAGAATTATCACTATAGCAGATGTATGTGTGTGTTTGCCTACATTGCAACTGTTATATCTTTGCAAAAATGTGACTACTTTATGAATCACTTGATTATTTATTTTACCTTAGGAGTGTAACCTGGGTATGCCAGTCTTCTGTGACAGCAAACAGACCCTCCAATCTCTTTGATGGTGTTGTCGATATCCTTCTGATTAATTTACTCCCACCTGTAGCGAGCCGACAACTGGTCACCACCTAATGCCAATGGATAAAACTGCTCTTTTTCCTCTATATATTGGATACCATTAATAGTAAAGGTGGATCGATACTGTTACCAGTGGTATCGATGCCGATACCAGTGGTATCGGATCGGTATCTGTAATACAAGGTACAGATACCACAGTAGACACTCACCACTTTTATTAAACCATCTCTAGCTAAGTGTCCAGTGGCTAATAACTTAGTTAGCTCAACTAAGTAGTGAAACAAAGCCTTTGTTACTCTTTTCTAAGTATTGCTGCAATTGCTCCATGTGTATTCTAATATATTAGAGCACATGAATCCCTTGTAATTATATGGTAGTGCAGTTGTTCCTCAAGAAATAATTTTATGACTACTTGCCTTGCTTTTCATGAAAAGGCTTGGTTGAAAAGCTGTAACAAACATTGTACAATTATCAGCCGCCCACGCAATTAATTGCCTTATCAATAAGCTTACAAGAAAAGTATCTCAAATCAAGAAATTTGTAATCTGTTATACAATGAATATTTTACAACTTGATACCATGATTTTAACATAACAATTATATTTTGCAGACGTGTAAAAGGAGGACTGTTGTAATAATTTTGCTTTTTTTGTACTGTGAGTCATACTGTGAGTCGATTAAATGTTTTAACTTGTACTATGATGTCAATTTTACTTACTAATAGATGCTGCTACTTACTTACCAAGTTGCTGTTTCGGTTTTTCACCATCTTTAGCTGTCCCACAGCAACTGGAGTCGGCAAATTGGTCTTTGTCTTCAGTGAAAGACACTCATCAGCTTCCTGATGGTTCTTCCTGGAGTTGGCTATGCAGAAACCTCATCCAGTTGCATTTGACTCAACATGACCCCATAGCCTTTGACTAGCTCTTGAAGAACTGGTTTATCTACATGGTGTATATATGATAATTACAACCATAACTATAATGTCGCTGTAACAATCATGCTATATTAATTTTATCAATGGTACCAGTATTTTTGTATACGTACTGTCAAATGATTTTGTGGTCATGTTTTTTTATTACTAATTAAGGCTTAAGATCACAAGCGCCTGCACTAGTTCTACAGCCTGTTAACATAAAGATGAGAAGATGGAGAAAGAGAAAAAATCCATGGGCAGCCTTGAACCTGCAGCCATCCGATTAATACTCGAATGTCTCAAGAGTCTGCCAGGAGGTCACGATGTTTTCTCCTTGTCAATTTCATTTATGTATAAGTGCATCCATAGGAACGTTATCTCAAAGTATCCCATGTGGAACTAAAATATTAATGGACAGTTTTTCTATTAATGTTATGAAAAATTTGTCAGTAATTGAAGGCTTCTCTAAAGGAATTTAGTTAACATGTGGTAAGCATTAATATTGTTACATAGTTATGGTGTTACACAATTTAGCCATAAATGCTTACTTTCTTTGAATTTGCTGCAGCCTTTGAATTCTGTGCAAAAAAATATTTGTGACCGGGCCTGCAAAAATAGGGCATGTGGGCACATAAAATTTGTCTACTTTTTGAAACTTTTTATTAAATTTTAGCACTTATTAAACATTTAGTTGGCTTTAAAATCCAATTTACAGAATGAAAATATTCTATCCCGTACTGAGATATGAGATGTTATGTGGTAGGGTGTAGTGTGTGCCCACATGCCCAATTTTCGCAGGCCTGGTCACATGTTAAGAATAAGTACAGGATGTTTGCAGCTATACCTCTTTGTTAACCCATCATAAGTGACCTATTACCACAACCAATGCAATGCATGTGCATAATATGATAATGGAAAGATAAAATTTGACAAACATATAAATTTTGACATACATATAGCTAGCTAGCAATGTTTTAATGAATTAGCAGGTGGCACATGCAACTGTAAGTGTACTGAGCCATGGTATACACTAGCACCTAATGTATACGAATACATGCACCTGTGTAGGCTGTACTATGAACAGCTATGTATCTAGTTACATGTACAAAATGTAGTTATAGTTTAAACATACATGTGATCAGCAAAACTACTTTTTCCAGAACAGAAGCCAGAATCTTTGCTGCTATATGAAGGAGAATCCGCTAAAACCAATGTGATGTTTCAACTGCTATTTAAGTCAGATCCCAGTATGTCTCTGTTGAAAACTGCCTGTCAGATTGCCTACCTGTAATCTCTGGTGTTCCCCAGGGGAAAATTGTTTACTCTCAGCTAATTGACACAGGGTGTTTTCCCATACCATTGATCACGTTGGCAAACATTTTGTCACACCAAATTTATCTGAGTTTGTTAGTAGTTGGATCAGTCTATCGTCTCATAGCCCTAAGACAAAAATGATTTGGAAAGAACAGACTGATAGGTCACTGGCTAGTTATAGGTCAATGGCTAGTTACAGGTCAATGGCTAGTTATAGGTCAATGGCTAGTTACAGGTCAATGGCTAGTTATTGGTCAATGGCTAGTTATTGGTCAATGGCTAGTTATTGGTCAATGGCTAGTTATTGGTCAATGGCTAGTTATTGGTCAATGGCTAGTTATAGGTCAATGGCTAGTTATTGGTCAATGGCTAGTTTAGTGGAGCAGGTGGTAAGTGATGGAACAACTACTGGTTCAATTTGGAGATGTAGAGAAATTCTTGAAAATTTAGGGTTTCCTTGCATACGATCAAAACTATTAGCCATTTTTACAGATACACAGAAGAAGGATTTTCTTGAAATTGAATTGGCTGCAATAGTAGACTGGGGAAAGCCATTTGTCACTGCCACATACTTCCTAGAAGGTGATGGTCTGCTTATTGTGAGTGGCTATGACATTGTGGAAACTATAAAGGCTGCTATTTCTGTGTCTGATACACCAAATATGTGTGGTGTAATCAGATGTAGTTAATACACTTCACATTTCTTGATTCTTCAAGCATTCTTGATGGTCTGAGAAATGAGTTACCATTGTACCTTGCTAAGGCTACTGATGTCTCAGAGGATATTTCCTGCTTGGAATGGTGGAAGCTTAATGAACAAGCCTTACATGCTGGTCTGCAGCAGCAAAAAAAGGTTTTGCTAGTTCAATCATCCTCTGCTTCTGCAGAGCGGGTATTTTCTCTTTTAAATAACTCTTTTTCCTCTCAACAGCAATCTGGTTTGCAAGACTATAATTATAGAAACTTCTGTAATGTTGCAATACAATAGTAACACTTGATATGGTGTGTTTGCACATGAGTTAATGTATAGTGACATACTTTGTATACATAAGCATACTGAGAGCATAATAGGGTAAATTACAAGCATAATAGGGAAAATTTTTGGGAAATTCCCAAGAGCATTATGGGCAATTCTTTGAGCATATTTGACTGAGGCCTAGAAGCAACTAATGACTCTGCATATTAGTCAGGTAATACTTTTGTACCATCTCTTGTACTAACAGGGAAATATACTTCATTGCCCTAGTAGTGTTGATGGGAATAGTGGTCAAAACATATTTGTAACTTCTAGTTAACTGATGATGTGCTATTTACACCATATTTTGGTAAAGTCATGATGCGTAAGCGTTTCTTACACAATAATTATGGAAGTGTTTCATTTTGCTGATAATGATGGTGGTGGTAGCTCAGACCAAGATAGATTATGGAAAGTATGTCCCGTTTTAACTCCACTGATGTCAAAGTTTGTATCTGCTTTCAAGCCTTATAAATACCTCTGCATAGATGAAGTGTTATGGAAGGGTAGGCTGTTTTTCAAGCAGTACATTCCATCTAAACGGAATCGCTTTGGTTTGAAACTCTATAATTATGTTGTGTAGTGCATCCACCCGATACATTTTGAAATATTTTGTGTACACAGGTGGTGATGAGTAGTACACCTATATTACTGATATTTTGGGCAAAATGGTTCTGTAGTTACTAGCTTCTGGGTGATGATTCACCTGTTTGTTAATGGTACAGGACTGTTAGGTAAAACTGTAAATAAATGCCTACTTTCAAGAAAAAATGAGAGATTGATTGTCATTGCAGTGATGAGCTACTAGCTCTTACATGGCATGATCTATGGGATGTGCGTATGCTAACCACTGTACATACCCCTATTGTTGTTGCAATGTCCAAGGTTGACCATAAGACCGGTGAGACTAAAAAAATTCACAGTGCATTGTACACTATACTAAATATATGGGAGCTGTTGATAAGTCAGACATGCAGATAAGCTTTGCTGAGTGTAAACGTAAAACAAAAAAGTGGTACAAGAAGTTTTAGTTGACATGACAATGTATAATGCATACATATTGTACAAAGAAAACATAGGTGCTAATGGACTTTTCATGAATTATATGCAGTTTGCATGTGAAATCATACAAGTTAATTTGATAATTGATGTTTACTGTGTACAGCAAACAACAACGGAACATTGCAGCATCATGAATAACTGTTCGTAAAATCCATAAATGTAAGATATATTTCTAAAACGTTGGCTTTAAAATTGGGTTTTCCCCTAATTTAAAATATAGATTATTTTATGGGCATTCACTGGATCACATGAGATTTGTGATTAATTACAACATTACTGAAATATGAATTTTATAAAAATCTGCATGAATTTCATTAAAATATCTGGGTTTACACTTAATAGTGTGGTTAACAGCTGGGTCTCAAAGGGTTAATTAAAGGGGTAGTTCGCCAGCTGAAACCTTTAAGATCTTGCATAATTTATTAGCCTAGTTTATTACGTTGAATGTGACACGTTCTTACAATGTCATCAATAATTCGTGCAAATGGAGGCAATGGAGAGTGATGTGGACAGTCGTTTACTGAATGATCTCACTTCCTTGTTTCATGATTCACCCAGTCGATGAGCAGGGAGACCCAGGAAATATAGAGGCTCCTGGTTCTCAGCGAATAAATCCAAGTAGTGACGATGCGGTGAAGGAATGCAAATTTACTTCCTGAGCTACTGCTTGCTTTTCTAGCCTGAGTATGGCCAACTCAAACATGCAGTGACAGGCGAGTCTCACTCAGTATTCCCAGCTCATGACATGAGTCTCACTCAGTATTCCCAGCTCATGATGGCTTTGTTGTGAAGAACAAACGAATCATATCTTGGAGTACAGCCTATCGGTAATACAGGGCACCAAGATGACAAGAAGGGTTTAGGTTAGTTGTTTTCTATTATTCTACATGCAATATTTTTAGGAATTGTCACCTAGTCTGAGAAAACTGGTCTTATCACCCATGTCAGCGATTTGATTTTCACCCAGGACACAAAGCTACATGAATAAGCTATATCTAATTCCACAATCAAAATTTGAGTGTTATAATGCTCATCTTGGAAGGTGTTCAAATCTATAACCATAAATTTTGCAAACAAATGAAGAAGTGGGATGCTACTCCTGTATTGAATGCAAAAAATACCCACATATCAATCGTCTTCAAAAAGCTGTAGAGCTGGAATATGAGACGTGACAAGGCACTCAGAAGCAAAGTCCAGTCACCGTATGATCATCCTGCATCAATTCAGAAAACAATTGTCACTAAAACTTTGGGAATTGTGTTAATATCTCCAAGCCTGAATTTCCATATCAAAAGCATACTCTTCTGGTAGATCATCTTTGTTCATTTCAAGTACAATGGAAATATTCCCTCTGGTGAAGGTAGCAAGCTCAAAAAATCACTGATATGTGAGGAAGAGTCTGAAAATCTCTCCTATAACTGGCTGTTTAAATGATCAAGCATAAGAATGGATATTGTGTGGCTGTAATATTCTTTAATTGTTGCAGCTGGTGGATTACGTCTGTGTTGTTGATGTGATGCAATGCGTGGCATTTCCTCTACAACACCAATTTCTCTAGCAACACTGCAAACTGAAGTGTGAAAATCTTCTATTTTGTACCGATTTTGTTTTACATGTTTTTTCACTTGCTCAACTTGGAATATACTCTAGCGATATCACTATAACTATCTTACAGTTGGCTTTGTTATGACCAGAACTTCTCTGTTGGTATGGCCAAAACTTCTATGAAGTGAAACCACAAAAGAAAACCTTTTCAACGCCACGGAAAAAGAGAATAAGCATCACTGTGACTCTCTCTGTTCCAATGGTTTCCATCATTTTGGTCTATACCTTCCAAGCAGACAATTAATGCGCAGACAATTAAACGTTAATAATAATAAAGATAATAATAAGGGTTAGAAATACAGCCAATGCGTCATGTTTTGTTCAACCCATCTTGTTCGACATAGTTCCTTTAATTATGTATGCTTTTCTTTGGTGGTGGTGGTGTTAAACTAGGCATCAATACACTCTTCAAAGAAGTGCTGACGTTTTGGTGAGTACTTAAAGAATCTCAATTAGGCATCAATACATTCTTCAAAGAAGTGCTGACGTTTTGGTGAGTATTTAAAGAATCTCACAACACTATATGCAATGTCCATCATGTTACTGATTTCTCGTATTGGACAACACTTGACAATGCATAAGTTAAGCGATGTGCTGCACAGTGAGTATAAATAGATTTTGGATATTGACTTTTAATGTGGGTTGCAATTCCCTTGCTGCCATTGCACCAGCTCAAAAAATTGCATATCTGGGCATGATCTATTTTTTCAAAATTTTCCTGGGGGGGGGGGTGCCCCTAGACCCCCCCCAGAGGGCTCATGTTCCGCATTTCGCGAGTGTGCTTTGCACACTGTGGAACTACCCCTACCAGTGTGCCCCCCCCCCCCCCCTTAGCAAAATCCTAGATCCGCTTGTCAAATTGACTTTTGTTTTGTCGCTTTGACTATTACAGTATAACATGACCTGTAATAGTCAAACTAACCGCTCTGGTTAATTCAACAGTGATGCTGTTGGTAGAATCAACCAATTAACTAAACTATTTATTACTACCCATGTTAGCTATTTTAACTGCTTAGCTGTCTTTTTACTTCCATTAATCCTGGATAAAGTGACCCAGTGAGGTCGATTTCACCCATTTGTTTTTTCAGTGTGAATTACAACAAATTTTGTAAATACTTTAACAGGTACACAAGTGCATTAATGATGACACATCAAAATATAGATTTTTATGCATTTCACATGTGACATGAAGATCTGATATTCTGAAATCCAATCACATAATAATAGCTAGTGCAAAGAAAGATCTGGGGAATCCATGTCACCCAGGGACATGTAGCTCAATATACCAATTTTTTCACTAATGAAATACAATCATTGCAATGTGACCGGATTGACAAAACCATGCAGGCTTCGATCCACACACATTCAGATTTGTGATTATAAAGGACCATAACTCAATGCAGAAGTAAGCTATCACT
Source organism: Dysidea avara (assembly GCF_963678975.1). Lineage (NCBI taxonomy): Eukaryota > Metazoa > Porifera > Demospongiae > Dictyoceratida > Dysideidae > Dysidea > Dysidea avara. The sequence continues at coordinate 4,003,546 of NC_089285.1, read as the reverse complement.
TTGAAATTTTGACCTGTTATTGCATAATGATATGAAAATTTGTGTGAAAATTGTAGGTAAATAGCATACTGATGGCTTATTTTACAGTTGAAGAACTGGATGTGTGTGGAAGCCTGGTTTTTATCAAATCCAGTCACATAATACAATGCTTAGCAGGTACTATGCAAAATTGTAAGTCACTGTAGTATGAGCTACATGCATTTGTACTATGTAAGCCAATTCAGCCAATTCGCTGTGTGCATGCAGTCATTTACCTTGTCGCGGCCAGCAGAAAATGGAGATCTGACTTATACAAGGCCAAGTGGTTCCTAGTGTGTCACCAGCCGCAGCGACGAATCCTCCAGATTTCACGGCCTTCACGCCGAGCTTCATGCCCCACATGTCAGTACTGAGCTACTGAGCACGCATCTGATTGTTGTGGCAAAAGAATTGATAGCTATAGCTGAACTATGAATTTAGAATTGTACAATTTTCTTGGATCTCTAATCATTTTGTTGTGAAAGATGTAGAGGCTGGCATACTGTGGGTTGCATGGGGTCTTACTGCTGAAGTGAAGAGGATGAGAATTTTTTTGGATAGTGGCTATATGGGGGTACAGTATTTTTAAACCAGGTGCACGCCCACAGCCAGCCGAAGGCCGGCTGAAAGTGTGTGTTTGTATGCTCAGAATAGAGTTTCAAGTAGAGTTGATGTCATGTAATCGATACCTACTCATCTTTCTTTCATGACAGCTTGGCAGCATTGGTTAGGCATAACCATAAATTAAATATTTCAAAGCCTGTAATTATTTATAAATGAGCCTAAATATCTACTATAGCCAATTGGTTGACACTGAGAGTCTGAACAACCTGAATAGAGTGCAGCCCACAGCCTGGCTTCAAGTGTCACAATATGTGACTGGATTTGCGAAAAGGGGTCTTCCACATCCAATTTACTAACTTTGACAATTCATAACTTCAGATTGGGATATGTTATTGCTTTGAAATTTGGTCAGTTGTGTGCACCATCATAGGTTAATGGATGGTGAAAATGTCCGGCTTGTATCTTTTTTGAACACGAAGTTATGGTCTTCCAAGTTCATAGAATTGGATGTGTGTGGAAGACCCCTTTTCACACATATATTCAGGAATCACCAGTATAGTATTAATTCTTGCAAAAATGAATCTGACCGAAGTAGTAATCATTGTTGATGACAGATATATTACACCTCCTTACTGTGCCTAATTCACTCAAGTGGCTATTGTCAACTGGTATATTTCATTATTGTCAGTGTTGCTTTAGTTAATCAAAACTTATTAGTTATAATGAGCTATTTTGTATTAAAATTATTGGTTTCCTATTTAAACACTAAGAGCTAATTGAATTATTGCATAAATCCAGGTATCTTCGTTATTTTAGAGACCTGAGGAATGGAACGATAATCACTGAGGGCGAAGCCCGAGATGATTATGTGCCATTCCGAATATAAAATATAGATATTTTGTCTTTTGGCTATTGCTTGTGTGGCTCTGGTCACTGCCAGTAATGGCGACTTCCTGATTGAGATAACATATTTGTATTTTAGTTTTGAAGTTTTACACTAAAGCTAAGAAACAGTAACTATAACCACTGCTGTAAAAAAGAGCAATAATGATGCATCACTACTATAACAATAGCAAAAACTATTTTTAGATACTAGTGTATAGGAAATGTGTGTCATTAATTTTGTATACTGTAGCACCAGCACCAGTAACTAACAGGCAGAAGGTCATCATAGTACATGAATGGTTAGATGACCTTTTCCAAAGGACTGTGTCAACTGAGCATAAACACCGGGCCTTTTGGGTAGACCCATCAAATGGGCGGGAAAAAAGACAAAGGTTGGTACCATAGATAACACATGAAACATGGATTGGAAATGCACACAGCCACCCTTGTTACAGTATAGGTAATATAGTACAAATAGGAATCTGCAATGGTGATGTCATCTTTTATACAGGTACATTATTTCCAATCCATGTGTCATGTACTATCTATTAGCACCATAGATTCTATAGTTAGCACTTACATCTACCTGTATATTTACATAAAACTATCATTATTTTAGGGGAATATACCACAGCCTCAGTCAGGAAATGAGACAATTTTTTACAAATTGTTTAAGAACTGAGTGTGCTGGCTGGAGTGAGGCAGTGGGGCACTCACTAGGCTCCTATAGCATCCTAGTGAGGTCCTCCTTAGAAGATGCTGGAAAGCATTTTCTGCACTTAAAACCAGTGACAGTTGGCCCATTTTTTGGGTGCCCTAACTGACATTTAATTACATTTAACTATTCACAAATTACATTTATTTACAACATTTATTATAAACAAGCTGGTGTTGTATGCTTGCTTGCGCATGCACTGGGAACGCGGGCAGTGAGTTAGTTACAAGTTGCAAAGAAGTGGTAACTAAGTAAAGTTAAGTGGCTCCTTTGTACAAGAGTATGTCGTGGCTTTACAATTGTATGTACAATATTCAATGGGAGTTCATTATACAGTACGATAGTACAGACTTGGGTTCAATTACATTAGTATTTGTATTTAATTGCAATTCGATACAAATGTTGAGTAAGTGTACAGCATAGATACTAAATTAGAGAAATTAAAGTATTTAAATACTATGGAAAGTATTTGTATTTAAATACTGTCCTGACCAAAGTATTTGCAATTGCATTTGTATTTGAAAAATTTATAGTATTTGTATTAAATACTATGCAATGTATTTGGACCCAAGTCTGCACTGTTTACTGTATAGTAGTTATACAGTGTAAGAAAGAGATAGGTAAGTCAGGAAAACCAGAGATAGCTATGTAAATATCATACAAATAGGGATCTACAATGGTGACGTCACTACAGATAATCCTTTATATGGGTTTTGACTTAAACATTTTAGTCAGATCCTGTTCTGAAGATAACACTCGTCCATTTCTGCACCTTTCTACAGTACATTTTATTGTATTAGCCCTGTAGATACTTTCGCATATGGATATGAAGGCAGTTTGGTAGAAGAAACGATGACAATCTTGTTTACGTTTACCGCATTGCAAACAAACGCACATGACACGCATACCGCTGGAGCTAGAAAAACGAAACAAAGATTTTCGAACTCTCCATAACCAGGCGTATAAGATGGTATATAGTTTTAATTGATTTGACTATTCCTTATTCAAGTACTGGCCCATAAAAACTTGCATAGTTTTCTTTGTAGCATGCGTAATTTTACGAATTATTTTTAAATTTAGATTTTCTCAATACGCATGCTTGTGCAAACAAGTCGGGTTTTTGCTGAGAAGGTCACATAATTTAATTTAATAATGATTACACAAATGCCTATTTTCCTTTGTACTTTGGTGTGGCACTTGGCACATGCATACAAACACTTTTAAAGTTTTGTATATTGAAAATTCCGTGATTACACCGTAGTGCACGGATTACATCATGAAAGCACGGAATGTACTACACGCCTTCACACTTTTTTGCAAATGGTGTCTATACTGAATCCTGTCAACTGCACAGACAATTTCATGACTGTAGATGAAACTAAAACGCTCTTTGAAAGCAAATGCTCTTTGAAAGCACTCGCATGAGTGTAGTGCTTGACAGTACTGCTGAAGTATTGTATACAAGCAGCCTGTGGGAAAGCAGTGAAGACAAATACTATCAGATTGGCTAGATACCATCATGTTCTCTGTAATTGGAAATAATAATTGCCTTGTAGTACATGATTCAACTGTACTGAAGACACCATTTTCTTTGGCACGGAGTGCCACATTAAAAGGCCGATCTATTCCAAACAAAGATTAACAATTACACCACAGCCATGACCTTGGATCTGGCCCAAAATGAGGTATCAATGGGTCAATACCAACAAGGGTACCGCTGTGGTCAGGACCATCGTTTAGATGTCATTATAACTGGATATTTTCTACATTAACTATTTACCCTATGAGTTATAAGGAGTAATTGTATTTGTAGTTTAGAAACTGTAATTAAATTGCATTTTAATATTTTCCTAATGTATTTAAATACTTACAATTACTTCAAATACTTTAACCAAAATAAGATCATAAAATTAACTGAATCTTTGATCACAAGTGATGATTGTTTTAGAACGATACAATACGCGATATTGCTATTGTCTGTATAGTATTTTTTTTTAAATTGTTAATTTAAAAATGAAGTAGGGATCTATGGAATAAAAAGTAGTGAAACAAGAGATGGTATTACAGCATAGCTTGATGGGGAATTAAGTCCTTACTTTCAGGCATATCACTGGATCATAGTTTGCAAATCCTGTCAGATTGGTTAGACGCAATAATGTAGTCTGTAATGGGGAATGATAACTGCTGTGTAATACATGACGCAGGAACTGGGCCTAAACAACAATGCTTTCTTTGGCATGGAGTGCCGCATCAGAAGGCCAATCTCTTCCAGACAAAGATTAATAATTATACCACAGCCATTACCCTTGATTTGGCCCAAAATATACCAACAAGGGTCAAAAAATGGGTCAATACCAACAAGGGTACCGTTGTGGACAGGACCATAGACTAGATGTCATTATAACTGGACCATTTCTACATTAACTTATTTATTTACATTAGTTGTTTCCATTACTATTCTTTACATTAAAAAATTATTATTACTTATAGATTCTAACACATGTATGTAGCTACTAAAAATTGTGGATGATTGTCAGATATAGTGTTCCTGAATGTAATGTCAGGTAGACGAAAAACTTGGTCATGGATCTGTTCTAGTTAGTTATTTTCAACAAAGCCCAAGTAACTACTACGTACATTTGACTACAAGGTCTGTAGTGATTAATTCGTGTGCAGTAATGCAGTAAGCAAGCACACACAAACTTGTGTACTTACACATTTGTGCCTTCATTCACAGGCCAAATCTATCCCAGATTAGTACAAGTCTGAGGCATTGTAGTTTTTGAGAATATTATTTATTGATTTATTATATGTGATGTAATTTAGCTGCATGCATGTTCTTTTTACCTTTACAGGTTAGAAAGCTGATAGCCTGTAAAACCTGATCAAACAAATTCTTAATAGATGGTAACTTAACAATTCAAACAGGTACCTTGTTCTAAGTGCTTCTGAAAGAGAAAAAATTGTCAATGCCGAGAATTATTGCTGTTTAAAATTGTGGTCTCTGTTGGTATATATAGATCGTCAAATTCCACTGATGATGTTGTCTAGAACAGTACCAATACTTCTGAACAAGGAAACACCCTAAAACTGTATTCTGTGTGGAAGTAAGGAAAAGAGAATTATGCAATATGGCAACTGGGGATCAAAGAAAAGAATCTCTTGTTCCACTTAGACTCACCCCCTATTGATAGCAGCTCCATATGTAGGTCCCAATTCATAGAAGCTCAAAGACAACACAACGACCCCCACTTCATACCAAAGTGGAAGAAATTTAAAATGCCAACACCTGTTGGAAAGTGTAGTAACCTGAAATGTAATGAGCCATTTACAGAAAAACTCACCAAACATGCATTTGCAGAGCTTGAGAAGCAGTTAGGGGTAAGTACATCAGATACTCCAATTGCATTGTGTCAGCTTTGTTATAATGCACTATACTGCCAGTTGCACCCATCTAAACCTGTGGTGCTTGTAGAGCTAGACCCAAAGAGAATAAAACTTTTTGTCGCCACAGCCCACTCTTCAGTTGTTAGCAAGCATTTAACAGCTACAACTGGAATAGAAGATCTATTACCACGCAAGCCTGAAGAATTAGCAAGTTTAGGATAGTAACTGTATTACATGATTAAACTCCTTAGTCTTATTTCATGAACACTGTGAGAGATACAGTATACTACAACACCGTATTGTTCGATTGTATAGCTAGCCAGACATCAACTCTCAAGGTCACACAATTCAGTGACCTTTACAAGAGTTGATACCCAGGACTATGTTAGTGACACATGTGACAGTGTTAGTCTATTGACTGTAGTGGGCTACAGGGGCTGATCCAGGAATAAATGAAAGGGGGTGGCTGGCTTAGTTCACAAGCTTTACATGTGCAGTAAGGGTGTAGCTATACACTGGTGAGAGAGGTGACTGCAGACAGCGTGCGGAGCACGCTTAGCGAAGTGCGAAGCACGAGCTGTCTAGGGGGGTCTGGGGGCATGCCCCCCCAGGAAAATTTTTAAAATTAGGTGTTCAAAACATGCTATTTAGATCAAATTTTACTTAGTTTCAAAACTTTTGTTCTTATACAGTAACTGTTGGCTGCTACTGCTACTGCCCTAACTACACTATAGTGTACAGATACAATATCCTAAAAGGGTCCCTTTAGGATAAATTGTATCTGTACACTGTAGTGTAGTTAGAGCAGTAGCAGCTAAGAAAAGCAGTAGCAGCTAACAGTTACTGTATAAGAACAAAAGTTTTACCGTAGCCCCCTTCCCTCCACCCTGAATCCACCAAAGAATTAGATTGAATCTGGAAGTGATTTTGACTGAAAAGAACAATTGTATGTAGCTACTAGCTAGAATTTCAGACAGTGTACTAGCTGTTTAGAAGAAACACTGTAAAGCTAGCTACAGCATATAGTTTAAAAACTTGTTGGCAGCTGTGCTATTATGTCCATTTAACAACTGCAGCTGTAAATGAACAAAACCATAATAATAAATGTCCACCTGAAGGTTTTGCTTCAAATAAAGTGCACTGTTAGTGTAGATGCCATGTGCTAGTTTGTACAGATGTCCAGGTCTATTTTAGATTATTTTAGATCAAAAGTTATAGCCCAACAAGGACAGAATCCTCTAAGTGAAACCCTTACTACTGATGGAAGTAACAGTGACAGTGAAGTTGGGGAAGAAGGTTTGATTGACAATGAGACTGAGTCTGGAAGTGAAACTCCAGTCACAATCACTAATGAAAGTGGTATCAACAATGACAGTGATGGGAATGAATGTCAATCTCAGGGCATAAATGAAGAGACAGAGGCTACCCCTTCCACTACTGAAAGTATTAGAGTTAATGCGGATTTCATTGAAGCAGCTAACTGGCCAGATAATTTGACAGTGAGCCTTCAACAATCAACTGGTGAGCTTTGCCGTGAGGTTGCACCAGAAACTTTCCATGATAGTGATCCTGTTGAATTTAATAGCAATGGTGAGCCATCTTATCCTAACGTGAACTTTGTATCTAACTCAGAATCTAGTGATATTCTGCAAGTGGCCATTAGTAGATCAAGAATAATAAAAGATCATGAAAAATATGAATTGATTACTTCATCACAAAGCAATCTAAGGAGCACTGATTTTGACACAGTCTACTTCACTGTTTCTGGAGGAAGGAAAAGAAAACAGATAACTTTTCAATCTCGATGGCTTCAAGATTACAAATGGTTACGTTATGGTTTGGAGAATAGTCAAGGAGGATGGTGTTTGCCCTGCATTTTGTTTTTAACTGACAGTGAAAAGACACATCTCGGTGCATTTGTGTGTACGCCCTTCAAGAATTACAACAAATCCAAGGAGTTGATGGAGAGGCATGCCAAACATGCATATCATTTGAGAGCAGTAGATCATGCCTTTGAATTTACAAGAAGGTGGGCTAATCCTGAATCAAGAATCGATAGTCAGTTAATTGATAAAAGCTCTAAGAATTTTAAATTTAATACTGAAGTATTGCCAACAATTGCTGAGACAGTATTATTGTGTGCAAAGCAACGAATTTCTCTCCAAGGTCACAATCAGGATAAGGTGAACTTTACACAGGAGCCATTAAGAAATGAAGGAAATTTCATTGCCATACTTAGATTGCTGGCAAAGAACAATAAAGCACTGAGCGAACACTTAATACTTGGTCCAAAGAATGCAAAATATACCAGTAAGACCGTTCAAAACGAGATACTGGAAATAGCTGCTGACCAAATTCGTGCATTTTATCGAACCTGCATACAGAAGTGTCCACATTTTTCATTAATTGCTGATGAAGCTACATCTCATGGTAAGGAGATTTTGTCGGTTTGCTTAAGGTTCTTGGAAATTGATAATGAAAATTTTCGTGTGAAGCCAATAAAGCACGAAGTGTTACTTGACTTCCATTTTCTTCAGAGGATAACTGGGAAAAGCATTGCAGATGGCATCTTGCAAGTTTTACAAAAACATGAAATTGATGTTAAAAATTGCCGAGGGCAGGCATACGATACAACAGCTTCCATGAGCTCTTCAAATTCTGGTGTACAAGCACATATAAAGAATAATGCACCAGATGCAGAATTTCAAGGTTGCTGCCTGCATAGTTTGAATCTAGTAATATGCCATTCTTCAAAGGTTCAAGCTGTAAAAAATATGATTGATAACTGTCATCAGGCGTTCTTATACTTCCACAACTCTCCAAAGAGACAACGGTTTCTTGAACACATAATTCAGCGCTTGTGTCCATCTGCCAGGAAATCTAAGATAAATGGGCTGTGTAAAACAAGATGGGTTGAACGGCATAATACTTTCACCACAATTTTAGAATTGTATCCTTACCTTATTAAGACTTGGGAACATATTTGTTCACCTGCTGATGATGACAATGAAATTTATCCTGATGGAAATACTTGGAACTGGGATTCTGAATCTCGTAGCACTGCTAATGGTTTGAAGCACATTTTTACTAGCTTTGAGCACGTGGTTGCATTTTTGCTATCAAAAGAATTATTGGAGCCGATTAAACCAATTGCAGAATGTTTACAAGGTAGACTACAAGAGGTATACTTTGGTTTTAAAAAAGTTGATGAAGTCAAGGAGCATTACAAGCAACTTCGTGAAAATGTAAATGCTGAACATAATAGAATTTATCATAAAGCTCTAAATCTATGCAGGGATATTAGCAGCAGCGAAAGTATGCCCCGTGTTATAAGAGGCCGTCAAACTAGACCAAACCCTACAGTAAGCTCACCAACTGATTACTGGAGAGTGACAATTACCATTCCTTTGTTAGACTCAAGTATAAGTGAATTGGAAGCCAGATTTTCTGTAGATACACGAGCACATTATGAACTGTGTGCATTGGTGCCCACTGTAATTACCACAAAAGACGAACATCAACTGTGTACCATCTTAAAATCTAAATGGAGTCATTTGCTACCAGCAGAAGATGACCTTGACAGTGAACTTGCTAGATGGAAAGCTCACTGCAATAAATTCCATGCCACTTTAAAGGAGAAGTCTATAACTCACTTGCTGAGTGAAGATGCAGATCCAATATTCTTCCCCAATATAAGAGAACTCCTGTGCATATTGGTAATACTTCCGATTGGAAGCACTGAAGCAGAAAGGACCTTTTCTTGTCTCAGGCAAATTCATTTGTGGTTGCGCACCACTATGACGGATGAAAGACTGGGCAACCTTGGGGTGTTAGCAATGCAAGGATTTAGCTTTCAACTGAATGTTGAACAAATATGTAAAGAGTTTGCAACTAAACATAGCAGAAAAATGTGTACAAGTAGTGTTTTATATGATTAGTATGAGCTGTTAATGCTTAATTTGCATGCCGTGATATATAGTTTAATCCAGGGTGGGTGGCTAGCCACCCCATCCACCCCCCCTGGATCAGCCCCTGCGGCTAGTTGTCACCCTCAAAATCACTGTGTGTGTGAATGACTCTGATGGTGAACACTAGGACCAGTCACAGAATTCGGTAAATATTTTATGTATCTGCTTCTACTAAATAAGCTGTTTAGATTTAGAAGTTGCTAATAATGTAGGAGGTTATTACAAGAAATACAAAGGTGGAAAGAATCTTCGTACTATTACTGCATAATAATGATAATGATATTTCATATATATCAATTTGTAAAACAAAGTGAACCGCAGAGCAAAATGCACTAAACTCCGAAGGAAAGATACCACATTAAACAGATATGATGAATTGGACTAGATGAATGCATAGCAGTGAAGGGGCAAGCCTAGGTTAAGCTTGTCTAGAGATTCTATGTAGAAGACGTTACTGTTGATGACTGTAAGCATTTTGATATAGGATAAAGAGAATTTTCATTTTATAGTGATATAGTATGTTCACATGTTAGAGAACTGAGAACTTGTCAAACGATCAAGCAGCCTTGCAAGCAGTAAACTTATGCAAGAAAGACGGGAAGATGATGAGACTGTCAAGAGACTGTCTTTCTGTAGATCAATGATCCTTGGTTAGTATTTTTGCTGAAAAAGCCCAACAGTAATTCATGAATATATGGGGCTTGCTTCAGTGAGTAGTATCTAGCCACCTCTTACCTATTTTCCAAAAAAACTTTTCATGTTTACAAATATCATGTGATGCCATTATTGCATTTTCCTATATGATTATAATTACATACTATTATATTATATAAACACAAGTCATTGATTGATTGGGTTAGCTGATATTATGAATCATCACAGCTCCAGTATACAATGTACACTTTATATGTACATACACCATACTGGCTAATTCCAATATCATTGTGAACACCAATTTAAGCAGTAGCTTAATGTCAGTATATGTAATGTCAGTAAGTCAGAGGGAAGCAAGGCTGGCAGTGGCCATGTTACTCCAAGATAACTGGACAAGAAACACACCGACTCAGATATAATATTTCCCAGAGAGGCAAAAAGGGACAGAGGGATCCAATAATAGAAACAGAAGCCATCCTTTCCAAATTTAAAAAAAAAACAACAACAAAACAGCATCTAAATCATTGGCAATGCTTTAGCAGAGAAAGTGAGAAAATCAGAAAAGAGAATGCAGCTTGTTGAAAAATGAGAAAGTTTTCTCAGGTAATGGAGATAGTAAGAGGAGCAGCCCATCTGAAATCAAAGTAAGAAACATTTGGGTGCATAGCTACTGATAGCACATATATAGAGAAACCAGATAAATATTCAAATTACTAATGGGAGAAGAGCCAGAAAACGTCCTGGATGGAAAATTGAACATGGGAATACCCACAAAATATATGATACAGTTGCCATGTAGCTATTCAATGCATATAGAACTATCAACAAGGACAGACAAATCAAACTATTGAGGAAGGTGAAGGCATTAAACCCAGTTTATTTGACTGAGCATATACAGGTTAGGAATTTTTGATTTGCTGTTTTTGATTTTATACTTCATTTCAAGTTTATCTAATACAATTTCTTTTGATGTTGTGTGGCCACAGTGAACCATGGGCGCTTCCATCTCCTTTTATAAACATCTTGTTGACAACATTTGAACATACTTCCATCAGCTCTCACACTTAACTACATATATGTCGTATATGTTACACGGTTTAAAACTCATTCTATACAACTCCTCACTGACAAAATGAGTCAAATTGTAATAACATACCCTCAATTTGTTTGGCAATGTGATTGCAATGCCGGAACGGAACCGAAACGGAATGGAACGCTACCCCCTCCTTTAATTATTTTTTATTGTCATAATTACATTTTGTGTTCATTTTCTACATGTAGCTACATGATTTCACCTCAGCTGAATCCTATAGCCCTATCGTCGACTTCTACACAAACTTCTACACCAGTTGCATTTTGGTGACGACGGATAGAGAACAGCGGTGATAGACGTTGACGTACTTAAGTGAAGATACAAACTTAAAGCATCAAAATCTACTGAATAGCTACAACTTAAGTGGAGATTGTAGAAGTAGCCTCCAGCCTCGTGCTAGTGAACCCGAGTTCAGTACTGTACCTCCAATGTTATTAATTGTATGAATCACACACTTGTATGCAGTGCTGTGCAGTTTATCTAATTTAATCTAGCTTGAACAGTGCAATAGCTAAGTACAATGATACCAATCTCGAGTCTCGTACATTATAGCTATGAAATGATATTGTATTGCTACCGTCATAGACTAGCCATATTAAAGGTACGTATGGTATAATTATGTTGTCTATGGCCACAATCGGGAAAAGGAGGATACGATGAATCATTATACTCGTCGATAAGGTAGCTGTCATCACTATTAATTTTGGAGATGATAAAGTATCGCTGATGCAGTTGGTGTAGAAGTCAACGATAGGATTCAGCTGAGCTGAAATCTTGTAGCTATATGTAGAAAATGAACACAAAATGTAATTATGACAATAAAAAATAATTAAATGAGGGGGTGCATTCCGTTCCGGTTCTATTCCGTTCCGGTTCCATTCCGGCTTTTATACCTTCCCGATCTATCTGATGTGCACTGACAGTGATGCCTTTGATAACACCATTATCAAGAACACCAAAGTAAATCCCTCTTCCAGGTGAAGTAAGATTGCTCCTTCATAGTTCTTTGAGAGCATAAGGCACCTCTTATTTTAAATTCCACACTCTGTTAGTGGCGTAACTGTACCATTCCGCATGGGCAGCCATAGCCAAGTACTTCCCCAGTAGTTCAGATCCAAAGGAGTATATGATGCTTCGGAAGTGATAAAATACTAAATACATCCTGTGGAAGGAGTAGTGCTGAGGATGACATAGATTGTTTTCAAAAAATTGCTGCGTTCACAAATATCACATGATGCCAATAGTGCATTTTCCTATACAATTACATACTATATAAACACATTTAAAAAAAATCAATGATTGATTGGAACAGACAATTTAACTGATATTATCCCAGGGAACTGAATCATCACAATGCACAATTTGTATATATACATACACCAAACTACCAAATTGCAGCAAGTATTTGTAGCAGCACAAACAGAAGCAAGCCAAGAGCTTGGGTTTATCCCTGAAACATCACATTCAACTTCTGGTTCATCTTCAACTGTACCTAATCCACTAAATGATTAATGATACAAACATAAAACTCCTTCACTCCTCCTGTAGGAATTATCATTTCCTTTCTACACTGGGGACATGTGATCCTGGACTATTCCTCCGTCTTCTCCAGAGACTGTTCACAATAAGAATAGTGACAAGGTACTGGATAATTTCAACATATTCATGAACACCAAACAGTAACTTAATGCCAGCATATATAACATCAGTGAGTCAGAGAGTAGCAAGGCTGGCAGTGGCTATGGTACTCCAAGAAGACCTGTGATAAATTGACAAGAAACACACCGACTCAGATATAATATTTCCTGGAGAGAAAAAAGGGATGAGAGATCCAATAATAGAGCAGAAGCCATCTATCTAAAAATTTTTTTTCTTAAAAAACAGCAAGCACCAGCATCATTGCTTTAGCAGAGAAAGTGAGAAAATCAGAAAAAAGAATGGAGTTTGTTGAAAAGGATAAATCCCTGCGCTAAAGTTTTTCATATCCACTAAAGAAGTGTCACAGCAAGGATGGTGTTTGCACAAGCTACCACTCTTCTGGAATCATGACTTGCTTTGACAGACTGTACTACTTCAAACGCTTCAGACAACCGGTCTAAGTACGCAAAGACTACTGATAGGAGCCTTATCCGAAACGAAAGCAAGTGGGTAACAACTTTACAACAATTAAAAACGAGATTAAAAGCCAGCCAAGAGGTCATCGCTGAGCACTCATAGGGAGTACAGCAAGACTTTGAGCTTTGGACTTATTGTAGAAAGCTGGGCGAATCTTCGAAATGGTAGCTTCAGTCCATAATTAGTTAAAACTAGAGGTGCACCAATGTCGGTATTGGTGAAAAGTTGACTTTTTAGTACAGTGGTGTAGCACAAAGGTAAATCAAGTAAGGTAAAACACAAAGGACAATTATAACAGAAACTATCATAAACAAAAGGTATTTTTTAAATAGCTACTACAACAATGATTGGCTAAAACCAGACCAATAGAGTGGTAGCAACAGCAGTCAGTCCTAAAAAATCTGAGTAAGTAGGAAACCAAGTGTATTTCACAGTGCATGATTTACTGTAAATGTATTGTTAGTTGTATTTTCGTAGTTTTGGGGTTTGCTGAAATTGATTAGTATTTGTAGTTTTCTGTAATCCAGTTGGTGGACATTGCATTTACTGGGGCCACTTGATGGCCATTTTGTTTTCAGCCCTCACATAATAGTCTCCCTACAAACTAAGTACATAAGACCACACATTAGCACATACCCTACACTGAACTCCTAAGTTCAATTAGAGAAAAAGTAGAGAACAAGGGAGAATACTAGTGGACATTTAATCCCTCCTTTAAGTCTATACCCATGACTGAATTAGAGATTAAAGGTTCACTAGTATAATTGCAGGTGTTACTGATTGTGCATGTGTTACAGATGTTACCTTGATTCTGGTGTTTATTGCTTAAGGGACACGCGGCCTAGAGGGTATGGTACACAAAACACAGCACTATAAGACATGCTATGTGCATTCAAAGTCAGTTTAGCATGTTAGAGTTGGAAACGTTTGAGTTTTATAGCGGTACTGAGAATGGCAGCTACTACTTGCCAGTCAGCAGACTCTGGAGTCCTAAACAATAATTATATAACATTTACTAACATACAGAGAATGAAGTAGATGGAAAAGGCTTTCCTTTGCAGACTGATGAGGACATTGGTGAATTGGTCGAGCCATTGGCAATTAAGAGAAAGCTGATTAACCTGCATCAATTTTTGCCTTCTCTTGTAAGTGGGCCGATATATATTATACTCACAGACACAGACACACACAGCTATGAGATGTGAATGAGAAATCCATATATGTTTATGTAGAATCAACAAGCTAAAGATTTGATTGAAATTGAGGATGAAGTGGATGACCACTACATTGTTGAGAAAAATGCAGCTATCTCCTCAAGTGTCAGTGACAATGATGATTCTTTCAGTGATAATGACAAATTTGTCAAGGAAAATAAATGTAAGACATTTACTTAACTTGCTTGGTTTATTGACTACCTGACTTCTCGTTTACAACATATCAAATTTAACAATGATGATTCCCAGTAAGTGGTGGAACCCACAGGGAAATGCATTTGGGCCACTTCTGTTTTAGTTTACATGAACTATATGACATCACAAGTTTGTTTTGGCAAATTACTGCAGTATGTTGACGACACTGTCTTATCTGTACTGGTGTTGACTATTCTGAAGTGCAAGACAACTGAGCAGGGATTTGAGATTACTTTCTGAATGGTTGACACCTAAAAATCAAGTGCTATGTGGTTTAAGCCAAAGTCCTCTGGAGCAACTCCAGCAGTGTACATTGATAACATTCTTGTAAAAGAAGTTTCTACCCAAACGTACCTAGGTGTCCATATTGATAATCAACTTAATTGGACTGCTCATGCCTCTGCTGTTTTCAAAAAACTTTTCTATTACCTATTTTGGATCAATACCCATCGCAGGTGTTTATCGATATTCTATTATTAAAATGTTGGTTGACTCCCTCGTTCTATCTCATATGGATTACACCCTACCTGTTTGGGGGTACAGTATTATCTCAACATTCAATCCAATGTCTGCAACATCCCCAAAACTGGGCTGGCCACATCACCATGTCACTTCGCAAATGATCATGTATCACAGCATCGCCTTGCTCTTGGTTGGTTACCCATTACCCCACCAAGTGAAACACCGTTCACTCTGTGCTATGTACCACCAATATAGCATTTCACTGGACCCTCCTATATTGTTTGGAACACAGCATTCATACAGAACTTGCTGTCCTTCTCAATATGCCCACTTACCAAGCACACAGAAGTTCTTTCGTTATAGCAGCACATTGGTGTGGTTACCACCCAACCTAACAGCCTTAAATTAAATCTATTCATTATAGTAACAGGAATACCACAATAGAGCTGGGTACTATAGTATCCAGTGACCATCACAGTAAGAAGACTACAATTCAGGTAGTATGGCATGTACTTAAAAGATAATATGATACAACAGCAGGTTAAACAGGGTTAAATTAATTAACTAGCAGGACTATCTTGCCACCACACCCAAACCATTCACACAGGTAATGGCCTGCCTCCCTGGCACATTCCAATAATTCAAGTGAGGTAAGTAGAATTCTAGGAAAACGGAAAATGCCTGATGAAGGTTATCATGTCAATATACAGGTTAGATTTTACAGCATGATGCTTCTTTGTAACATTGTTGGACCCTCCGTACTGTTAGGCTAAAACGATCAAAACTCTCTAATAGAGCAGTCACCGTCCATTAAAATACTCTAATAGAGCAGTCACAGAATGTTTTACAAACCATGTATCTCACCGGGGCTTTTTAGTATTGAAAGCTTGTGAATCATTGTACTGTAGCTGGCAACCCTCAGCCTCTTCATTGGAGTCACCTCAGCCTGACACATACTGTATCTACCACATACCTAACTTTTATCTTGACAAGGTTGCAGCCATACATCTTCTAACATCTTTATGTAAACACTGTCAATTGATTAGAATACTTGTAAATCTCTTCATTCTTAATTGTTGGATCTTTTGTATGGTTTCAAGGAGTATGGTTATTTCAGTTTTTTACATAGTGTTGATGATATAGCTAGTGTGTGCCATATAAGACCAGCCATGTACGTCTTGTAGCTGACAAGCAAGCTAACAGCATATCTTATCATACATAACTCTTATCGGGAAGCTGCATCTAAGTGCATAGCCTATATAGACACTGTCTTCAGTCTATATAATTAGAATACTTCACAAACTTCTTCAAGCATGTTTCAGTGTTGAATCTTTTAAAATGTTTATAGTTTAAAGGAACAGTTGACAGTCAGTGTTGATGACTTCGCTAGTCTACATACCTAATCTTTGCCAGCCATGGTTGCTCCATCATTCACAGGTTTAAAGGTCTGCATAGTAGCTAAAACATTTTTGATCGTTCTAGTCGAGTATTTTAATCCACGGTGACTGCTCTATTAGAGAGTTTCGATCGCTTTAGCGGAACAGTGCGAAAGGGTCCAACAGTGTTACAAAGAAACATCATGCTGTAAAATCTAACCCGTATATTGACATGATAACCTTCATCAGGCATTTTCCATTGGTCGTTTCCGTTCCCGCTTTCCGTTTTCCTAGAATTCTACTTACCCATTCAAGTGTGCATTTCAAAGTGGGCTCTAAGGGTGGTCAGTCTGGCTTTCTTTCACAATTGCAAAAAACAACCAGACTGATTCCTTGCTACATTTCTCCCCTCCCACCCACCTCCTCATCCTCCTAGTTAATATGACATGGGTGGTGATCACTTTAATTTTATGCCTTAGTAGAGATTGGGAGGGTTATATATCTCCAACCTGCAAAGGGTAAAAAACTAATGCATTATTTTGAAACACTGGAGCCTGAAACAGTAAGAGGGTAGACTCACAGGCTCTGGCGTCAGTTAAATTTTTTTACAGAGCACCACTATCAGGCCCATAGTCCCATCCCCTATTCTCTCCAGTAACTGTGTTTGTCTCACTACAGTATTTAGTTAATGCTATAATAATTATTGATTGTCCTATAACCAGCTAACAGGAGAATTACACAGTAGAGGTTATGTTTTCATAAAACAATCTACCTTACAAGATTGTGCTAGACAACAATGACAGGGTTCAACATGGTGTTGAATATCACTATGGATGGCACAAAGTAGAATAAGTACTGTCAAATATACTCAAATCCAACTTTAAAAAGCAAGTATAGATCACACATCCATTCAAAAATCCATTCAAAAACCACTTTGTACTTCATGGAGATACTTCAAAGGTTTATTCCATCCCGTCAAGTGTTCACGAATGTTGCGCAATAGCTTACTCAGCATTTCTTGTATGAAGCAATAAAAATTTGTTGTGGCTCGAATTAAGGTCTCATTAATAGACAGCTTCAAAAACCACTTCCAGGTTACTGATAACCTGTGATCAGACTGAAAGTGGATCGAATGCGCATCAATCCATTTTCACACTACATGTGCAGCAACTGAATTCAATTCTCTCTCATAGCACGTGGTAAATTACCCGATTATGTAACGAAAAGTTAAATGGCGTTGGTCATTGTACTACCTTCTTCGTAATCCATTGGAGTCAGAAAAGTATTCACAGCAAGGAATGTTGTTAGCACACTTACAAAACATTGGGTGCCAAGAAGCTGGTTAATTCTTAGGAGGAACCTGTACCAGGAATGATGGTACACTATTCCTTCGACACTATGGTCACTGTATCACTTCCACAAGCTGAGTATAACACTAGGTATGCCATTGCTTTAGTCTTGGCGCAATAGCCATGCTTTGCGCGAACTATTTGGAGACTGTATGGCGCCCCCTTGCTATTGGAACTAATGCGCATCAAGTTAGGCCAATTTACCTCTCGAGGTGGATTGATATGAAGCCAAATTGAATGCACATTGCAGTCAATCCAGCTCAGGTGTGAAATTGTTTGATACAGCTTTGATGCGTATTCGACTGTAGTGTGAAAAGGCCTTTACACACATTGACTATATTTGCTGATTGTGATTTGATATGGCTGCACAATATAATAGTGTTAGTCCACCAAGTACTATTCCATCTAATCTCTCACCATCATTAAGCAGTCCTGACATAGTTTTGGCTTCCTGTGATTCTATCACATTACGAGAGCTCTCAGTTGTTACTAATACTAAGTATCATTTTACTACTGCCAGCCCCACAGGAAACAATATCACTATGGTCCTCTGTTGTAAGACCTTCAGAGACATACCATCGCATCTGTTGAGCTTGTGGCAATTGAAGTTGGATGTTTAAGGCCATTTTACGCCAGCTACAGTATCTAAGCTAAGTGAAATTTGCCATTACCAAAAAGGTCTGTCTGCTCAATCTTTCAGCAAGCGTCTAAAGTTGCAATCTCCTGTTCATACAGAATTTTTAATACTACACTGTCAACTTCGTGGGACGTCATTGAACTGTTGGATTAAGCTTTGTTGTGTCTTTGTGTGTGTGTTTTGTATGTCTGTTTTATGCCTTGCTAAGGCTCCAGTTATTATAACTTAGTATCCCCTTTTAACTCCTGCATAATTTATGTATAAATGTTATCTAAATATTAGTACTTTATCATCCTTATCATCACAACACCACAGATTTTAAATTGTTATAGTATAATGAGAAAGGTCATCTGGCTATCATCAGCTTAAATATCTGTCCTGAATATCCATGAACAGGAGTGATTCAGCATTTTTTAGATGCTGATTAAGCTATATACAGGACTGTCCACTTATTAACACGTGGCGTGGCATGGCATGGACAATGCCTACACGCATGCATGTAATGATGTGGCCAATTTTCATTATTCCACTACCTGCATCCAGAGTCAGTACAGTGAAACCTGTCTAATCAGGTCACTGCATAAAGAGGTCACCTGTCTAGACTGGCCATTATAAAAATTCCCACATGTGTACAAAGTGACCTGCTTAAAATCTGTAATGAGGTCAAAAAATTTGTCCCTATGATGACCAGAATAGACAGGTTTCACTGTAGTTCATTAGCTATATCTAACTATGGCAGGGAATAGTCAAGGCACAATTGATTTCAGCAGTGATACAGTGGATCCAGTTTCTTTGAGCAGCTGTACCTTTGTAGTAGGAAAGAAGTTTAGCACCTACCTTGGAAAAGGAATGCAACACTTATATCTACCCAATCCAGAAGCTTGAAAGACCCCTCACAGCAGAATTGGTATATTATCAACAGAAATACTGTTGTAAGGAAGGTGGCAGGAAATCTTAATATGAAGGCAAAGGAATCTGCATTACAAAGTTCTACTATAGGCCAGTGGCAAAGGTATATATTAGATATCCTCTATAAAGTTATGTAGTTTACTATATTGTATTGTCCAGTAATATTCATTGTCATGATAAGTAATAATAAATATTCATACAATAATTTACAGTTGTGGCCGGGCCTGCAAAAATAGGGCATTTGAAGAAAAACCACACCTTGTCAAAAAACGGTCATGCATATCTCAGGCTTGTATTACATATATAGCCAATGAAATTTTCATGACAATTAACGTTTGGTGTCCAGGCCCATCTTACTCTCAGACTCAGTGGCGTAGCCACACCAGGGTGACAGTTGAAAGCCCAGGTACTCATGCAGGGCTGGCTATGTCGCTGTTGCAAGTTTGCAGCCTTTGGCTATGTCCATCAACACCCTTAACTGTAATAGACAAAAAACACTACTTGCTATCTTAAACAAGATAAGAACCTGTGATAGCAATAGCTAAGTGCCAGCTGTAAGAGAACTTACAAGAAGATTATCACTTGTAATATACCTAGCAGCATCACAGACTTTAGAATGCAATGTGAAGTGCTTGGAAGGAATAGTTACAATCCTCGTTGAGAATGACTTACACTTAGTTGATGATTTAAAGCAGATGTTGTTCAATGTTAGCAGTATATAGTTGAGTTAAATAGCCTATTGTCTATGTGGTTAGCCTGCCTATGTTGCTACAGCCACACTCATCAATTTATTTACATAACAGCAAGAGTACATCATTCCGTGAGGTGTGGGCAAATGGCTGAAATACAAATGCCTGCATTCCAAATTGACTAGCGAAGTCTGTAAAACACGGACCTTTAAAGGACATGGAGAGGTTCAGAACCTCAACACAGCTAAGTAATGCTTCCCCAGTAAATATTGGGTACCTTTTTTGTTACAACTGGATGGGCTGCTTCTTTGGTCAACACCGGGCCATTTGACAACTGGGTATACTGGAACAAATAGAGTAAAGTTTCCTGCACTCTACCCCCTGAAGTGATTAACTCTCAATCAATTTCTGAATTCAAGAGGAAGCTTGACCTACTTTGGATATGAACTGGACATGGACACAATTAAAGGCCAATGTATTTAATCTGTGAATAATAATAACTCCAAATTGGAATGTTTCAATTACCAGGCTGATGTTCTAGCTACTTTGCTATGCTGCCATCACGCATCACACTATGTGGTACATTCCATTTTATTATTACCATCCATACACCAACTTAATTTTTGTAGGCAAGTCATGCGAGCAACTCTTGTAACCCAGAGTCGTAGTACCAGTAACGAGTCCAGGAAAGAGATATAAAAGGCCAGGCCAGGCCAGTGATGTGAAATGATATAGTAAGAATATTAAAGGAACAGGCCAGCAACATGAAGGAACAGCTACAAGACCAGGCCAGAGATATAAAAGTACAAGTAGGAATATTGAAGACAGAAGTCAACACAGTAAAGGACCAGGTTAATAAAATAAACAATTAAGTGTACAAACTATAAAGAATGCATAATGTATATTAATACTGTAAATTGTCAGTAATATTATAATTGTCATCAGTCAATAATATATACCTTGTACTACTGCAACATTTTTTATTATTTTTTATTATGTATTATACTGCCACTGCAAGTGAATCTAAAAACCCTGCCACTTCTTATAACCACATACACCCCTTATTAGGGGGTGATCTGTTCCTTAAACCAGTTAAACAGGGTTCGACATGTAACAACACACATCACATTATAATCAACAGTTATTTAATTCACATATGTACCACTCTGCGTGGGCAGTTCGCAGAGTGGTTATATGAATATCAGGATTGAGATCCCCCTCTACAGCTATGGAGCAGTTGATGGAGACATTAGTTCCAATAACAGCTTGAGATGGTCCATACATGGTGATCTCTGGATCTAGTAGAAGTAATAAAATGCATTGCTAGTCTCTCTCTATATACACGGCTAGCTATATAGCTATACAGAATATTAAAATTCAATAGCTATAGGCATTGCCAAGCAGGAATTTACTGTGTATATAGCTACGTATATCTATCTACTATTAAAGGCACCTAATGGAGTAAATATCCCTTTGGGGATATGTTCCTGTGGTATGAGTGCAAAACTAAAGAGCAGGCTCAAGTCTTTGTCATGAGAATGCTTATAAGAAAACACATACACAAGCAACAAAACAGTCAAGGTGGTGGTCACCTATATTCAGGTCCAAAGCATATCTTTTCATAACTCTGCTGCAAGAACATCTAGCCAAGTATGCCAAAACAAGGCAATACATCAATAGACCAGTTCATTTAAAGACCTTAACAATGCAATTAGTATTAATTGCAATTGCATATGATGTAAAAACTGGATTCTGTGGCTGCCCATAAAAATGTATTGAAGACATTGGGAAACAATGATAATAAAATGGTTAATCTCCAATTTTCTGTACAATGAAGCTACATTAATTGCTTTCTTTTCATGGCTGTTCGCTGTGAATATGGTAAAGGATGAGCATGTTATAGAACTATAAAATTTAAGATTTTGCTGAAAAATGTTTTCCATAGCTGATAATAGTGAGTTTCTCCTTGAAAGCCACTCAGAACTGATTGGCAAAGCTTAGTAGCAGAGTATTCCATGGATTGCATTAAAGATAAATACTACAATTGACCTGACAGGCCAACAATGTTTAGCGAGTCAGCAAACTCATCCAGGTTATCCTAATGCTTGTTTAAGTGTTGTTATTTCATATAAATACAGAAACAAGACCTGATTGCATGCTTCATCACTAGACAACGTTTTGCCAGGTGTTTTCAACTTCAATGGTTTATAACTTGCCAATCGCTACACCCAGAACCGCAGACAACTATCAACAAGTGTAAAAATCAAATGTAGTTTTCCACACTGTTTTCAAAACCTGGATATTTTCTTAATTTCTGTGTAACAAAGGTTTTTTTTGTTGTCTGTGGTTGTCTGTTTCCCAATGGTTCCTGTGCATTTTCAATAGCATCCAGTATTGTACAGTAGCAAATACCAGAGTAATTATTGCCTTCAATGAGCTGGTCTATTTCTATGCTATTTTGTACAGCAGTGAATTGTTGAGAGTATACAAGCATATAAAGATTTCTTTGGTATCACATTATACAAACCTTTTGGTGTATCAAAGGTAAACTCTACCATGAATCTATTCCCCAATAGTATATGCAGGGCACAATAAGCATCATTCAACCCTTTCTTAAGTAGAAACAATGCTAGCAGATTTCACAAATTTTGAAAGGGGCCAAAAGCTGCTATAACATTGACATTGGCAGTATATTACAAGTTTAAACACAGGTTAAACAGGGCTAAGTAACAGGTTGACGTCTGCACGTTACAATTTCAAACTGAGTTTTTGTCCTCTGACCCATATTTATATAACACTGACCACAACTTGACCAAATAGTAATATTAAGCCAAGGAAGACGTCTTTGGGATTTCAAAGATGCTTTGAGTATGTTCCTGATGATAGTGTTCTTTATTGATTTATTGTTTCTTCAGCTACAAATATAAGGCAATTGAAGGGATTAAATGATCACTAGTATATCTGCAGGTGTGGACAACCTCCCTTGTTTCCCTACTTTTACTATGATCCCTAATTGAACTTAGAATTCCTAATTTTACCTTGTACTTGTTTGTTTACTTTTTTGTAACATTATTGTGACTGATGAATCTCATATACCGCATCAAAAGATAGGATGGCACCAGAGTTAATGCTTCATTTGAATGCGTGTCTCAGTTATTGACTCAAAAGTGAAATGGCTATTGTGCTTCGCTATCAGCTATGTTCAGCCCACTACACAGCATTACAAATGAAGAACAGCAGGAGAAATGCCTCTGTAATCAATCTAGCCACCACAAAAAAATATCAATGATTTGCATGCCCCAACTACCAATTACTGACATGAAAGCGAAGAGGCCACTACGCTTCGCTTTCACCTATTTTCAGTCTGTTACACAGCATTACAAACAAGGACACTTTGCAATCAATCTAGTCACCATGGAAAATATGGACGATTCCGCGCATTGCGCTACCGTGAATTGATACCTTGGACTAAAAATATAACAAAAAATATATTGTTAATTATAGGTTTTGGCAACTGAATTCGTTGTGCTGGCACAAGAATTTTTCATAATTAAATTTTCTTCAAGAAAGCAACCACTCATCACGAAGTGAGTTTGTTCACGAGTGACCACGCCAATTGCTAATGGTGTAGTACAGTTGTGAACGTTGCTGAAGAAGTTGTGGCAGAAGAATTACTACCTTATAAGCAGTTGTTTACTACAGTTGTACCTGAACAAGGTCTTGTAGCAGTTGCTACATCTTGCTTTCTCCAGCTGCCAATCTTGTTATAGACGAATTCTAATGCCAAAGCGACAAATTCAATTGCCAACAGGATGAATTCAATTGCCAAAACCTGTAAAATTGAAGTAGGGACCCTAGTAATAAAAAACTAGTGAAACATGCTGTGCTACCTCTAAAACCAGGTGCCCTGTAAATACTATTCCTTGAATTAATCAACTCTACACACAGCATGCTTGTAAGCTTGTTTCTTGCCTTGTCTTGCAGTACATTATAATTAAATGTATTTCATAATTATTTTGTAATTCATCAAATACATTGCCATGCATTGCTAAGGAATTATAACTCAAGCAAACCACTTAAAACCGCACAGAAGTACCTTCTACACTGTTTTATAGTTCATCTATTGCATTTTCATATGTAAATTTTTTTGGCTGCTCTTAATTTTCATTTGCATACATGCCCCCTTTCAACTCAAAAAGATACATCATTCCTGGTGCCTTACAAGGCCTGTCATACTGTTGTTCAGTCATTATACGCTTGTTACAGCGTGTAGAGGCTAATCTCTACTGAACTGTTTCACATAATTTCAGTGACCAGCCATACCTCCTTCAAGTAAACAGAAAGACACAATTTACCACTGTAAATAGGTTAACAGACAAGGAAGCCTCAGGTATAGTTGGTAGTGAACCCCAGTTAAATAGAACTGGAACACGCAATTGTTATTACAGGGAAACATGTTTCTACTGAGCTCTCTGCAGGGTGATTTGTTTCTAGCTATATCAGTTTCTCTTTGTTTCCAGCTGATCTCTCTCAGGATGACTTGCTTCTAGCTGATCTCTCTACAAGGTGATTTGTATTCAGTTGATCTGTCTACAGGATGATTACGTAGCTGATTTCCCTACTGAGTGAATTGTTTCTAGCTAATATCTCTACAATGTAACTTGTTTCCAGCTGAACTCTTTACAGAGTGACCTGGTCTGTGACTTGTTTCTAGCTGAACTCTCTACAGGGTGGATTGATCAAGCTGATCTCTCTACAGAGTGATTTATTTTTGGCTGTATTGTTTCTAGCTGACCTATCTTCATGGCAACTTGCTTATAGCTGCATGAACTCTCTATACACAGTGACTTGTTTCTAGCTGATCTCTCTGCAGGGCAGCGTGTTTCTATTGAACTCTCTACAGGGTGATTTGTTTCTAGCTGATATCTCTACTGTGTAACTTATTTGTAGGCATTGTAGTTGATCTTTCTATAGAGCAGCTTGTTTCTACTGAACTATCTGCAGGGTGACTTGTTTCTAGCTGATCTTTCTATAGGGTGATTTGTTTCTACAGTAACTAATCTCTCTTTGTGTCTAGCTGATTTTTCTACAGGATGACTTGTTTCTAGCTCTACAAGGTGATTTGTGTCCAGCTAATCTCTCTGCAGGATGATTACATAGCTGATCGCTCTACTGGATGATTTGTTTCTAGCTGATCCCTGTACAAGGTAACTTGTTTCCAGCTGAACTCTCTACAGGGTGAATTGAATTGTATATATGTAGTTAAATTCTCTTTAGTGTGACTGGTTTCTAGCTGACCTCTTTGCAGGGTGACTTGCTTCTAGCCAATTTCTCTACAGAATGACTCAATGTATCAGTAGTTTAACACTTTGCAGAGTGACTTGTTTCTAGCTGATCTCTCTACAGTGTGACTTTATTGTAGTTGAGTTCTATATAGAGTGGCTTATAACTGAGTTAAATTCTCTACAGGACATAGTTGAATACTTTAAAAAAATAATTTACTTCTCTTTATTAGGATGACTGCTCCATTAGAGCATCTCAATCTCACACTTGCCACACCAAGTTGGATTTCGTGTTATAACTCTGTTGCTTTAAGTCTGATTCTTCTACACCATAGAAGGGCCTTTCTAATATGATTATTCCACCTGTACACCAATTTTCAAATGGTTCCCCTGAATGGCTTTTCTAGTAAGCATGGCAAGTGATTGTTTTTTAGTTTTGTTTTTTTTTTGTTAACTAATCTCAATCACGTCATTGTTACACACTGTTGGTTATTTTTTGTTTTATCTTAGTGATTTTTAACTTGATTACTTTCAAACCACCATAGGTTTGAGATACCTATTCACATACTGATTTTCAGCTTTTTCCCATAAACAGTTTACCCTATAGGAATGACAACATAGTGGCATTATTTTTTTTGAATAATCGCTAATAACTCCTTGACTGTTTATCGTATTCCCGCCAAACTTGGTACCAAGATGAATTTTTATAACCCTTTTGTGTGCCAATTTCAAGGCAATCGGATATGGTGTTTGCATTTTATGGCAGTTTTTGTAAGCTTGTGAAAAAAGGGTAAAATCAGATTTTTTTAAAAAAAACAAAGAATCTAAGCCAATTTTTGAAATCACATATATATGCTTGAAGTGATTTCGCCCAAATTTGGTATGTGGAGTACTGACATTGGCGGACGTGTCCACAGCAAAAATCATCTTGTTTCATAAAGGAAGCACAGAGCTATGAAGGTGCGAAAATCACATTTTGTTTCTTCCTGTCAATATAATCTAATCCAAAACAGCTAAGCTGTAAAAAAAGTGTGCGGCCCTCAGAAAGGCTATGGTGAAAAAAGATGTGAAATCCAAGGTGGCGGCCAAGAAATGGCTGTGATGGTAGGTTAATGGTAAAAATTTTAATAATGACAATTCAGGTAAATTTTGTGAAGTGGCACAAAAATTCACCTGAATTGTCGTTATTAAAATTTTTACCATTAACCTACCATCACAGCCATTTCTTGGCCGCCACCTTGGATTTCCAGGTATAGTCAAATTCCAAAATCGGATGCTTTTTGACCTCACATTTTCATCCAAATATGGATGATGCTTCACTAAATCATCCATTTTGGATGATTATTACTCATCTCTCTTATAGTTACATAAGCAAACATCATCCAAAAGTGGATGATTATTGCTTGATTCTCTATATAGTGAGTGCTTATGTAAGCAAATATCATCCAAAAGTGGATGATATTTGCTTGATTCACTATATAGTGAGAGATGTATGCAAGAAGCATCCAAAATCGGATGTTTCTAACCATCCAATATTGGAATGTAAACTTAGCCTTCCAAAATCGGATGTTTCTAACCATCCAATATTGGAATGTAAACTTTGCCTTCCAAAATCGGATGTTTCTTGCCATCCAATATTGGAATGTAATTTCTGTCGTCCAAAATTGGATGTTTCTTGCCATCCAATATTGGAATGTAACTTCTGCCTTCCAAAATTGGATGTTTCTTGCCATCCAATATTGGAATGCAATTTCTGTCGTCCAAAATCGGATGTTTCTTGCCATCCTATATTGGAATGTAATTTCTGTCGTCCAAAATTGGATGTTTCTTGCCATCCTATATTGGAATGTAATTTCTGCCTTCCAAAATTGGATGTTTCTTGCCATCCAATATTGGAATGTAATTTCTGTCGTCCAAAATTGGATGTTTCTTGCCATCCAATATTGGAATGTAATTTCTGTCGTCCAAAATTGGATGTTTCTTGCCATCCAATATTGGAATGTAATTTCTGTCGTCCAAAATTGGATGTTTCTTGCCATCCAATATTGGAATGCAATTTCTGTCGTCCAAAATCGGATGTTTCTTGCCATCCTATATTGGAATGTAATTTCTGTCGTCCAAAATTGGATGTTTCTTGCCATCCTATATTGGAATGTAATTTCTGCCTTCCAAAATTGGATGTTTCTTGCCATCCAATATTGGAATGTAACTTCCGCCTTCCAAAATCGCATGGTTTTTGCCATCCAATATTGAAATATAAGTTTTGCTTTCCAAAAATGGATGTTTCTTACTATCCATTATTGGAATGTAAGTTTTGCTTTCCAAAATTAGATGGTTCTTGCCATCCAATATAGACTATTTCCGAAATGACGTCTTGCAAACTCTATTTAGGGGACTCTTACGTTTTCGAGTACAGCTTCCCACGAAGAATACTTCTAAGGACCTATCATGCGACTTCTAGAGATAATTTCGAAATGAAATCACCAGGTATTGTTAAAGAAATGCTAATTTACCTCTACTCGGAAAAACAGGCGAAAAATTTAAACCCGAGTAAAAAAAATTGTGTTATTGCCTTATAGCTGTACCTGTTAGTTTTAGCTCGATATCTTCTTCCTGTAGTACACTAACAAGTCGACCTCCATTTACGGCCCATAGAAACAGTACTCAAAAACATTGGAGTCCCCCAAATAGAGGTTATTGAAACCTCAATTATTTTAAGTGAGATTGGTAGCATACAGCTGCAGATGATCAGTTTCTGTGGAATTTTCAGTATGTGTAGGGATCACAATAATAAAAGCACTGAAACAAGAAGATAGCAACACAGTGCCACTGAGTGCATTCTACTTCAAAATGGCCCAAAAAGCATCCTATGAGTTTCTCCAACTTTTTGGATTAGAAATTTTTCACCATGAGTAGGGATCACAATAATGAAACAAGAAGATACTGGTAGTAGCACAATGCCACTGAGTGCATACATTTTAGTTCCCATTATAGCCACACACACATGTACACAAAATATGGGCGGAATCGTGCTTAACTTTAGTCATACAATGCTGCTGAATCTATTTATTTTAATGCTTTACAGCACTTAACAAGTGCTGAAGGTCTGTAAGACACCTGGCTCCACAGCCTGGTTAAAGATGTTTTGAAAAAGTACAGAAAGGTGAAAAAGTCCATGATTAGGCCTAGACAGGCAATCAAGATGTCTTTCTCCCTGCTAATTTCATGTATTTACATTCAGAAGAGTGACTTACTATCTTTTAGAACTACATAATGGAATGACGCAATGAGTTTGCAAGTCTGTTTTTGATGCGTATTTTTGGCAAGAATCATGAACCTTGACAATCACTGCCATGAACCTACCGCACTTAATAAACCTACATGAAAAAAGACAATTTTGTGTTTCATATCAAGCTGTTTCTTGCATTAACAAACAATAGAAAGCAACGAAAACAGCAAAATTACTATCCATGACCCTACCACACTTAATGATATTGCTTCTTATTCTACTAGTAGAATATAAACACTTGAGAAATGGTTTTGTGGTGACAAAAACTAAAACGCTCCTCTAAGGAAGGTGTCGATACAGAAAATTAGTGCATGAATATGGTTTCCTTGCTTGAAGAAGACAACCATGTGATTGAAGAGGAGAAGAGAAGCAAAGTGCAGAAGGTGGATATTCTTTGTAACCAGAAAAGGCACATGCCACCGGTGAGCTAACTGTTGTGAAATAAAATGGTGACCATAAGCTGCTTTGTTTTGGTCTCTAGCCTTGCGACTGGTGAGGCAGACCAAATTTAAGAATTAGCAACTTCTTAAATTTAAATATTCCACCGAATACAATTGTTGTCTTGCGTTTAATGCTAATTTTTGCTGTGCATAATATTTCTAGGTGATTTTTGATGGCGATGACTTTTTTTAGCTATTATAGGGGTAAAAATTACTTAAACAGTACTACCACAAACCTAGTGAAAAAGTCCATTCTTTTTCAATCACAACATACAATACATGTTATACAATGCATGTAAATGATCATACTGTGCGATTTTTCAGACCATAATTTCTGACCTACGTATATGTACACATGACTTTCCTGTCTATATTTGCTGTTTTCTATTATTTGTTAATGCAAGAAACAGCTTGATATGAAACACGAAGTTGTCTTCTTTCATGTAGGAAACGTGTGATTTTATTCGTTGGAGTCCAGCATTTGCTTGTTCATTTACTTGAGAATTTATTGCAGTCATATCAAAGGTTGAATAATTCTTAAGATTGTATCCACTAGAGCAACCTACATGGCCTTTCCAGTGAAACCTGTCTATCAAAAACTTAGTGGATTTAAAATGATCTGGCTCTTTGTTCAAGATGTATTGATGCAACTTACATGCATTGTCATAAATTATCACCTTTGGAGGTTGCAAGAATCTTGTAAAAAAAATTTGAAATGGAGTTCTTGGGCTCTCATGGTTTCTCATCACTTCAAATCCATAACAGATTCCATGAGGACAGTATAGCGTGAATATACCTGGCGTCAAAGTAGGGTGGTGAGTAGCATATTTTCGGCATGAGTCTTTTTCTTGACTCAACAGTTTAAGATCTGATGCGTATTTTCCTACTCCACGAACTAGAGGATGGTTAGGAAAAAATGAAAGCCGACTTCCAATGTCAGGCTCAGAAAAGTGTGCATCCCTTTTGCCAAATGGGGCAGAAATATATGAAATTAGAAGCTGCATAAAATCAAGAAATTGTTTTGGTAGAGGGTAAGAGCAGTTAAGCAAAACATTTGCTAAAACTGGAGCATGTTCTTGAATAGCTTTTAAATCTGACATCTGAGAAGGGTGCCTAAGATTCAGACCAGCACACACTTTTTAATGGCTTCTAATGCTTGAGAATTCCCTGCTACTTGAAAAGTTCCGCAGACTGGAGAGCAGCGAGACAGCTCGTTGAAAAACTCCATGTATTCAGAAGGGGATATCTTGGGATTTTTGTCGGCAGATAAATAATCTAACAATTCTGCAAGCTCGTTACATTGTTCCTTTTTACATAACTTTTTAAACTGGGAAAACTCAGCCAGGTTCAATCCAGAATTACTGCTCAAGCATCGTCTTTGTTTGGAGTAACCTGAATATTTTAGGAGCAGTTCCCTAGATTTTAAAGACTTGAGTAGTACACGATCAGTATGTTCGCTTCCTTTGATAATGGCTCCTTCTTCTGGAACTGTTTCAGAAAAGGCAGCACTTGCTAAATCTTTTCGGAATCCAATCAGAGTGCCATCACATATAATGGTTTGTGGTGCTAATCCGCATAGGTGACAATTGAATGATTCATTCCAGTTAATGTCCAATAACCTTGCAAATGCATTCCAGGCTTGCCTCAAGAGATTAACATGAACTGGTTTGGATTCACTTTGAATGTAAAATGACTTACAGCTTGAGCGATAGAATGCTATTAAGGGATTTCTTCCTTCCAGCATTAAATGGAGATATAGTAGCAAAAATCCATAATAAAACATATGCTTTCCATCCAGGTTAAAGATCAGGTCTCCTTGTCCATCATACTCAAGTCTGCATTTACATTTTCCTGTTGTTGGCCGATAGTAGGCTGTCCTTTCTAAATCATCTATTGTCACAGCTTCCTTGTATATTGTAACACCTTTTCTGGAAATCCAGTTACGTGAAACAGGATCATCCATGTTGAAAGAATTTCCATGAGCACATGTTGAGGAATCACTTTCTGAAGGAATTAATTGTAGTGGAAATTCACATTTACCCATTTCATGTTTGTCATGCAGGCGCCTAAGGTGTCTAGGTAATGGATAGGGAATTGGCTTGTATGAAA
Source organism: Dysidea avara (assembly GCF_963678975.1). Classification (NCBI taxonomy): domain Eukaryota; kingdom Metazoa; phylum Porifera; class Demospongiae; order Dictyoceratida; family Dysideidae; genus Dysidea; species Dysidea avara. Next base: position 3,972,196 of record NC_089285.1, on the reverse strand, counting down.
TTGAGGTGTAGCTAGATTCTTCAGAGAAATTCTCTATCAAGTCTAGGTGAACATTATTACTACTGCACCATTCTTGAGTTTGGGTAACATGGTGGCAATCATATTCACAAGTTAAGCAGTACAATTTCTTACTTCTTTTGTGGCCTACTAGCCCATAAGCATTGCCGTCAAATACTGATATTAGGAGAGGAGTAAAACTAATTATGTCTACCACAGGTTCATCATTATCAGTATCATCACTGTCCGAAGAATGATCTAAAACATCAAAGAGATTTTCAATAGACTGGCTGTGAATACAGTATTCAGATGCTTCCATTTTAATGATCATTTCAAATTCTTCTTCCTTTAATATTGTAGGCAAGGAACAAATCCTAAAGTTCTGTTGTTTGGAAGCTGGACATGAACACAGTAATACTGCAAATGCAGCTGTAGAATCGGTCCTCCTTACTACCTTTCTTTGAACCAAGCAATAACCCTCTTTTAGAATCCCTTTATCATCACAATCGGCTATCACAAATCCATCATTGCATTTGAGAGAAAAATATCGCCCTGAGAGTTTCAAATTTCTAATGTAAGCTGTCTTCTTTGGGAAATCACCTAACTGTGGATTTGCATGGCAGTATTGTGACTATTTCACTTCAAATTACCTGCTTGTGATGATAGACTTCTTGCTCTAGAGTTGCTTTTTGCTGAATTCCTTTCTGTGTAAAACATGCAGTAACTACACATAAAACCATTATTTGTAGTATATACCTTCTTGCAGACCAAATTCTTCTTTGCTGCATACTGCTTTGGCTGTACTCCTTTCCTAGCTGCCATGATATTAAAATTTCACCCAAAAGTGAAGAGTGAAATTTTATTCTATGACCTTTAGGCATAAAGGAAAAGTCTGTGCTGATGTAGCAGACTTATGGTTGTAATTATTTACACTGTGATACTTAGCAGGTGAGTAATGTCTTAGAGGTGTCAATAGTGTTGATGTGTTTGAAGTAGACCTATGCTGTTTAGTATTTAACCATGAAGTCAGATTCTAGGCTAGCAGTTGGAGTTAGTGAGTGAAGTGATGGCAGCAAATAGGAAGATAAACAATGATGCAAGGGATGTGAAGAGAAAGCTTGATGTGATATCAAAGAAGTGTCAAGAGCTTGGCCAGCTTGGAGTTGCAATTGGATTTGCCTACTCTTCAATGAAAACTAACAGCCTCAATGTCTTTGGAGACAAAAGGATTACCAGGGTAATTGAAGCTCACAAAGAAGAGATCTTATTAAGCAGTGATTGGATGGAAGAAGAAATAGAAATCACCAATCCCTCCATACTTCTTGCACCTTTGCCAGATAAACTATGTTACCTCAACGGGTTGACAATGAAATCAATTATTAGAGGAATATTGAAGGATACTGGCATAACTTGGAGTTCTCCTAAGCCTACATGGTGGCCTGATGACATTCCATTTCAAAGTGTTACTAATCCACCTCCAGATTATGAAGGTAAGCTCTATGTATGTTATAAAAGCCTTAACTAATCGACTCATTTTAGGGAATTGGAGCACTGCTCTGAAAATCATTATCACAAAGTGTTATGCACATTATGGCTTGGATGTCGAAACATATATTCAACAGGAGCCAGAAGATCCTAAAGATAGAAATATTCCTCCTGTTGATATTGACCGGGCACCCACAACACAAGTGGAGGATGCTAGCACTAAAGCACCCATTAGAAAAAAAAGGAAGGGATACGACCCGCTTGATGGTGAAGAAAGCACTCCCATTGCACTTAGGAAAGGACGCAGGAATCATTAGCTATATACACTGATAGGTGTTATTAACAACTCATTTTTAAAAGTAATCTTTTCTTTGACAATTGTATAGTGTACTCTTAAAACTGTTGTTCTCTTAGTAGCATGTAGTCTTAGTATTAAATTGACTGATTGTTTGAGTGATGGTTGGTAGTTATGCAAAATACGTAAGCTAACTATGTGACCAGACTATACATCAGACAAAGGAGCGCATGCACAGTAATATAGAAATTGTAACTTGATGGCAGTCAAATCCTTAAAATAATTTTGTGTTGTCTAAATACATCAAACAGTACGATAGTACTGTTTAAGTAGGTTTCCATATGAAATCGACGGCGCCCGCCAAATTGTTGCCTCTAAAAAGCAACCCAGAAATATTGCACGCAGCCAAAATCACCTTTACGGAATAGTTATAGTCCATCTAACAATGATCAAACCGTTTAAAAAAAGAAAACGTTTACAGTAAGCCAAATATCGAATTTTAAAAATCGCCAAAATCCGGATTTTTCGTCTGCCTGCCAGCCTGCCTGCCAGCCTGCCAGCCTGACCACATTCGCAAGGCTAGAGGCCAAACGAAGCAGCGCACCACCACTATCTTTTGCCACAATATTAAACTCACTGGTGGCATGTGCCTTTTCGGGTTCCGACGAGTGTATGCCATCTGCGCTTTGCCTTTCCTTTTATCTTCAATTACGGATCGTCTTTCTTCTTCAGTCAAGGAAACCATGCGAATGTGTTAATTACTTCAAATCGACACTTTCCATATAGAGCAGCCGTATTGGACACCAGAATACATTTTAACAGCTTACTAAGAAGAATAGATGCTTAGAATTAGCTAAACGAGCAAGTGAAATAATAACACGCTGCCACGCCCATATCAATTAGCTAATGCACGCGCTCGTTTCCAACGATCGGGTATACTGACTACGCCCATTACCAATTGTCTAGCTGTATTCGACTACAGAAAACAAGCGTACATGCCTCCAATTGAGAGATTGAGATACTCGTGTGAAATCGGCAGCAAGATCGAGATACTCTAATAGAGCAGTCAGAGCCAAAGGTACTAAAATACCATCATCTATATGCTATATCAAAAAAAGTTAAGAAACTAGTGATTAAAAAATTATTAATTCTAAAAATGGAAGTAGGTTCCAGCGATAAAAAAAACTATGGAAACAAGTGATATGCATGGTGCCAGGTATTACAACATATAGCTATGTGAGAAAATCCCTACTTTGACATTAATTGACCAGATGGTGGTAAGATGTCAAAGTACGGATTTTCTCACATAGCTATATGTTGTAATACCTGGCACCATGCATATCACTTGTTTCCATAGTTTTTTTATCGCTGGAACCTACTTCCATTTTTAGAATTAATAATTTTTTAATCACTAGTTCTTCTAAAGAAGGTGTTAACATGGAGGATCAACACCTTATTGAAGTCAAAATGGTTTCCTCCTAAATGATAAAAAGGAAAGGCACAGTACAGAAGATGGATGGATATTCAAAAGGCACATGCAACCAGGGAATTTATTATTCTGACATGAAGTGCATGGTGGCCATACACTGCTTCATTTGGTCTCTAACTTTGCAATTTATCATAGTTAGGTTATAAAGGCAGAGCAAATTTATGACTTAGTCTGACAAAACCTGGATATAGCCCATGACAGCAAGTTTGATTTTTTTGTTTCAAATGCACATCAATTCACTATCAGATTTTAATGTAAGAAACAACAAATATGTTTTTTCTGGCTGCATTTATCAAGTTCAATGGTGAACACACACATACGATCTGGGGTTTTCATGGAGCCCTGGCCAATCAGGAGATGGCTGTAAGTAGTACAGCTCTGCAGTGGTGGGTAAAAGCCTGTGGTGTTAATTTGCCAGCTTTTAGCAATTGTTATACTGTCGTTCATTGAAATGCATGCATAGCTTGAAACAAGCAGTAACTGCTGTTTTACTTTGTGATAATTGATAGTGTGATAGATTGGGTGTGCGTCTATATATTATACGTCAGGCACCATTCATTCTTTTAATACACAGGTGCACCAATCGTAATTATGTTATAATAAAGTGCAATAAAATATGGATCATAGAAGTTAAAAGAAGGAACAAGGGAGGTTTCCTATTATACCTGCAGATAATCCCTAATTCACCTGCAGCTATAGGAAACCTCCCTTGTTTCCTTACTTTTAAATTCTACAATCCCTAACTGAACTTGAAATTCCATTGCACCTGTTGGTTTAATAGGCAAAACCGTCAGCAAAAAGGTACATAAAGAAGGACAAAGTGAGTCCATGATGCACTCATTGCATGATGCATCTCTGGAAGAAGCAACATTGAATAGTGAAGAAATCAAACCTGTAGTTGAGCTACACCCTGTACTGTATGCTAGGCTGAAAGCAGTCAGTCAGTTAGCGGAAATTCTGTTAAACACAACTTCTTATACAGTAATAAATCATAGAAACTTATTGGAAGGGTTTAGAGAATGGGTCTGAAAATATTTTTGAGCTTGGGTGTGTCTACCCAATGCTGCCAAGCTGTTGTTGCTGCCTGCTTGCCTTGCAGCTGTGGCCAGGAGGCAGGCAAGAATGCAGGCAGACTAAAAATTTGAGTTTTGGCAAAGGTTTTAAATTCAATATTTGGCCTCGTATAAGGATTTTTGTGCTTAACAATTGATTGCATTGCGGCTATTCCGTAAAAGTGATTTTTCTCCAGTGTAGTTGCCTTTGACAGCAGTATTCTTGTGGGCATGTGTCAGTTCGGTGGAATCCCACTAAATCGCACTATACCTGACTGTTTGACAGTTGACCTCTTGTATACTTTGTCGCCTTTTATTTTCGCCATCTGTTCTCATACGAAATCATTCATAACTTCTTAAAATTGCATCAAGTAATTTTAATGTTTTACGATACACAATTTAAAATCAAAGAAACTTTTAATGTGAATGGCAACAAATGTATTCCAATATTGGATGGCAAGAAACATCCGAAAATGGATGGCAAGAAATGTATTCCAATATTTGATGGCAAGAAACATCCAAATTTGGATGGCAACAAATGTATTCCAATATTGGATGGCAAGAAACATCCAAATTTGGATGGCAAGGAATGTATTCCATTATTGGATGGCAAGAAACATCCAAATTTGGATGGCAAGGAATGTATTCCAATATTGGATGGCAAGAAACATCCAAATTTGGATGGCAACAAATGTATTCCAATATTGGATGGCAAGAAACATCCAAATTCGGATGACCAGAAATGTATTCCAATATTGGATGGCAAGAAACATCCAAATTTGGATGACCAGAAATGTATTCCAATATTGGATGGCTAGAAACATCCAAATTTGGATGGCGACAAATGTATTCCAATATTGGATGGCAAGAAACATCCAAATTTGGATAGCGACAAATGTATTCCAATATTGGATGGCAAGAAACATCCAAATTTGGATGATTGTTGCATAAATCTCTCACTATATAGAGATATGAGCAATAATCATCCACTTTTGGATGATTTTGTTCCTTTGCAATAATCATCCAATTGTGGATGAAAATGTGAGGTCAATAAACATCCAAAAATGGAAACGAACCATACCTCTGGATTTCACATCTTTTTTCACCATAGCCTTTCTGAGGGCCGCACACTTTTTTTACAGCTTAGCTGTTTTGGATTAGATTTCATTTCTTTTTGTATTTGTATACCCCAAAGCCGGCCTATGGCCAGCTTTGGGACTTTTTTAACCTATGTTTTTTTTCTTTACTACAGGAAGAAGAAAAGATGAAGTAGATGTACTTTAAATATTTTATCAGTAAATGTACAAATTATATATATAATACATATGTGACCGGATTTGCGAAAGGGGTCTTCCACACACATCCAATTTGCCAACTTTGACAATTGATAACTTCAGATTGGAAAGAGCTATTGCCTTGAAATTTGGGCAGTGATGAGCACCACTATAGCTGAATACATGGTGAAATTTTCAGGTTAATATGTTACTTGAACACTGAGTTATGGTCTCCAACGTTTACAGAATTGGATGTGTGTGGAAGACCCCTTTTCGCAAATCCGGTCACATATATTGATTACAGAAATCTCCATGGTGGTTTCTTTGTAACTGAACACTCTACAAGGTGACTTCTTCTAATTGCTCTCTCTACAGGGTGAATTGTTTGTAGCTGAACGATCTACAAGGTAACTTCTTCTAGCTGATCTCTCTACAGGGTGATGTGTTTGTAGCTGAATTCTGTACAGGTGATTTGTTTGCAGCTGAGATCTTTACAGAATGGTTTATTTGTAGCTGAACTCTCTAAAAGGTAACTTCTTCTAACTAATCTTTCTACAGGGCAATTTGTTTCTGGCAGAATTTTCTACAGGGTGATTTCTTTGCAGCTGAACTCTCTACATGGTGGTTTCTTTGTAGCTGAACTCTCTACAAGGTAATTTCTTCTAGCTGATCTCTCTACAGGGAGATTTGTTTGTAGCTGAACTATCTACAAGGTAACTTCTTATAGCTGATCTCTCTACAGGGTGATTTGTTCGTAGCTGAATTCTGTACAGGTGATTTGTTGCCAGCTGAGCTCTTTACAAAATGGTTTCTTTGTAGCTGAACTCTCTCCAAGGTAACTTCTTCTAACTGATCTTTCTACAGGGTGATTTGTTTGTAGCTGAACTATCTACAAGGTAATTTCTTCTAGCTGATCTCTCTACAGGGTGATTTGTTTGTAGCTGAATTCTGTACAGGTGATTTATTTGCAGCTGAGCTCTTTAAAGAATGGTTTCTTTGTAGCTGAACTCTCTACAGGATGATTTGTTTGTAGTTGAAATCCCTACAAGGTAACTTCTTCTAGCTGATCTTTCTACAGGGCGATTTGTTTGTAGCTGAGTTCACTACATGGTGGTTTCTTTATAGCTGAACTCTCTACAAGGTGACTTCTTCTAGCTGATTTCTGTACAGGGTGATTTGTTTGTAGCTGAACTCTCTACAGGTGATTTGTTTGTAGCTGAACTCTCTACAAGGTGATACTTCTAGGTGATCTCTCTACAGGATTCCTTGTTTCTAACTGAATTCTCAACAGGGTGATCTGTTCATAGCTGAACTTTCTACTGGGTGATTTGTTTGCAGCTGAACTGTCTAAATGGTGGTTTCTTTGTAGCTGCACTCTCTACAAGGTAATTTCTTCTAGCTGAACTCTCTACAGGGTGACTTGTTTCTAGCTGATCTCTCTACAGGGTGATCTGTTCATAGCTGAACTTTCTACAGGGTGATTTATTTGCAGCTGAACTCTCTACAAGGTGAATTCTTCTAGCTGAACTCTCTACAGAGTGATTTATTTTTTGCAGCTGAACTCTCTACATGGTGGTTTCTTTGTAACTGAACTCTCTACAGGGTGATCTGTTCGTAGCTGAACTCCCTATAAGGTAACTTATTCTAGCTAATCTTTCTACAGGGCGATTTGTTTGTAGTTGAGTTCTCTACAGGATGATTTGTTTGCAGCTGAACTCTCTACATGGTAGTTTCTTTGTAGCTGAACTCTCTACAATGTGACTTCTTCTAGCTGAACTCTCTACAAAGTGACTTGTTTCTAGCTGAACTCTCTACAGATGATTTGTTTGCAGCTGAACTCTCTACATGGTGGTTTCTTTGTAACTGAACTCTCTGCAAGGTGACTTCTTCTAGCTGATCTCTCTACAGGGAGATTTGTTTGTAGCTTAACTCTCTACAGGTGATTTGTTTGCAGCTGAACTCTCTACATGATGGTTTCTTTGTAGCTGAACTCTCTACAAGGTAATTTCTTCTAGCTGATCTCTCTACAGGACGATTTGTTTGTAGCTGAATTCTCTACATGATGGTTTCTTTGTAGCTGAACTCTCTACAAGGTGATTTCTTCTATAGCTGATCTTTCTACAGGGTGATTTGTTTGTAGCTGAACTCTATACATGATGGTTTCTTTGTAGCTGAACTCTCTACAAGGTGATTTCTTCTATAGCTGATCTTTCTACAGGGTGATTTGTTTGTAGCTGAACTCTCTACATGATGGTTTCTTTGTAGCTGAACTCTCTACAAGGTGATTTCTTCTATAGCTGATCTTTCTACAGGGTGATTTGTTTGTAGCTGAACTCTATACATGATGGTTTCTTTGTAGCTGAACTCTCTACAAGGTAACTTCTTCTAGCTGATCTCTTTACAGGACAATTTGTTTGTAGCTGAACTCTCACATGATTGTTTCTTTGAAGCTGAACTCTCTGCAAGGTGATTTCTTCTAGCTGATCTTTCTACATGGTAATTTGTTTGTAGCAGAACTCTCTACAAGGAAACTTCTTCTGGCTGATCTCTCTACAGGGAGATTTGTTTGTAGCTGAACTCTCTACACGTGATTTGTTTGCGGCTGAATTCTCTACATGATGGTTTCTTTGTAGCTGAACTCTCTACAAGGTAACTTCTTCTAGCTGATCTCTTTACAGGGTGAATTGTTTGTAGCTGAACGGTCTACAAGGTAACTTCTTCTAACTGATCTCTCTACAGGATGATTTGTTTGTAGCTGAACTATCTACAAGGTAACTTCTTCTAGCTGATCTCTCTACAGGGTGATTTGTTTGTACCTGAATTCTGTATAGGTGATTTGTTTGCAGCTGAGCTCTTTACAGAATGGTTTCTTTGTAGCTGAACTCTCTACAAGGTAACTTCTTCTAGCTGATGTATCTACAGGGTCACTAGTTTGTAGCTGAATTCTCTACATGGCGGTTTCTTTGTAACTGAACTATCTACAAGGTGACATCTTCTAGCTGATCTTTCAACAGGGTGATTTGTTTGTAACTAAACTCTCTACAAGAAAACTTCTTCTAACTGATGTCTGAACAGGGTGAATTGTTTGTAGCTGAACTCTCTACAGGATGATTTGTTTGTAGCTGATCTCTATACAGGTTACTTATTTCTAACTGATCTCTTGAATTCTGTTCAGGGTGACTGCTCTATTAGGATGACTGCTCTATTAGAGTATCTCGATCTCGCACTTGCTGCACCAAGTTGGATTTCGTGTTATAACTCCGTGGCTTTAAGTCTGATTCTTCTACACCATTGAAGAGCCTTTCTAAGATGATAACTCCATCTATACAGCGATTTTCAAAGCATTACCCCAAGCAGTTTACCTGGTAGGCGTGGCAAGCAGTCGTTTTATATTAGCTAATCTCGATTGCGTAATTGTTACACACTGTTGGTTTTTTCGTTGTATCTTCCTGGTTTTTAGCTCGATTTCTTTCAAACCACAAAAGGTTTGAGGTTCAATAGTTAACCTATTCACCCACCGATTTTCAGCTTCTTCCCATACGCGGTTTACCCTGTAGGCGTGACAACATATTGGTATTATGTTTCGTGAATAATCGCTCATAACTCTTTGCCTGTTTATCGTATTCCAGCCAAAGTTGGTACAGAGATGCGCCTTTATACCCTCCTTCTGTGTGCCAAATTTCAAGGCGATCGGATAAGGCGTTCGCGTTTTATAGCAGTTTTTGTAAGTGTGCGAAAAGAGGAAGAAAAATAAGAAGAAAAAAAAAACGAAGAAACTAAGCCAATTTTTGAAGTCGCATATCTCGGGAACGCTTGAAGCGATTTCGCTCAAATTTGGAATGTGGAGTGCTGAAGGTGGAGGGAGTGTCCACAGCAAAATTCGTGTTGTTTCATCAAGGCAGCACAGAGCTACGGAGGTGCGAAAATTGCGTATTCTTTCTTCCTGTCAATATACTCACGGGGTTGCGCGCCGGCTTCTTGGGCCGCACGACACACTACCGTGTGTCTTGATCACGGTATTGCATGCCGGCTTCTTGGCCACATGACACACTACCATGTGTCTTGATTTTATCACTCTGGAGTTCTTGTAACTGGTCTGCTGACTACAATTCACAATTTTCTATGTATACTGTTTACCACTGTGACATATTACAATATCAAATGTTATAATAATATCATCCAGTCATTACTATATACTTTACCTGTAGGAGTAGGTGATGGTATGACTGAAACTGGCATTGATGATGTAGTAGCTTCATGCACAAGATCATAGCTACCTACACATATATAGTACACACACTAAAACTACTGTTATACAGGACAACACACATGTCAACATCTGATTCAGAATAATTGAGGCATTGATTTTCTGTACTACCTTTCTTAAGTAGTCTATTAGGATATTTGAAGCACTTCTGCTACTGTAAAAGGTGAAGACACCCAGTAGTACCTGTCACTGTTCAACAGGTTCACAGGGCACAATGACTACACCCATTAATGATCTAGTTGGACCCTTCTACTTGTATGAGTAAAAACAAATAAGGTACAAAAATCCACACAAAACAGCCAAGCTGTGAAAAAATGGTGCAGCCTTTATAAGCTTGGGTGAAAAAGTTGTGAAATCAACAATGGCGGCCAAGAAATGGCTGCATTGATGTAAATATATCCACAGGTGTAAGGAAAAATAAGTTCGATTAGGGAAACAAGGGTCGCCTACACCTGCAGATATATTAGAGGACATTTAATCCCTAATTAAATGTCCTCTAGTATATCTGCAGGTGTAAGCGACCAGCCTTGTTTTCCTACTTTTTTCTATAATCCCTAATCAAACTTAAAATTTCTAATATTTCCTTATACTTATTTGTTTACTTTTTTGTAACATTATTATGACTTCTGCACATACTGTACCAGAAGAAAGAATGGTGCCTGAGTTTATGTTTTTGTCTGAACACGTGCCCCAACTATCAATTACTGACTGGAAAGTAAAGTGGCCATTACACTTCACTTTCACCTACAGTATGCTCAGTCCGTTACACAGTGCTACAAATGAGAGAAGCGCCTCTCCAATCAATCCAGTCACCGCTAAAAAATACGGACAATGTGTGTACTCCAATTATCAATTACTGACTTGAAAGTGAAATGGCCATTACGCTTTGCTTTCAGCTATGTTCAGCCCGTTACATACTGTTACAAGCAAACAACAGTAAAAGAAAAGTGCCTCTGCAATCAATCCAGTCTCCACGAAAAATACAGATGATTCCTGTTACCAAACATAGCTGGGAAGCCATTGTGCTACTGCAATTTAACACCATGGGCTGTCAGCAAAAAGAAATGGGACACAAAGGAGGACAAAGGTAAGTCCATGATGCGTGCATTGTACATACTGCAGTATGCCAAAAAGCACCTGTCGGGCTGACACAGTGTTGAACAGTGAACCGTAGTCTTAGCTGCTATTCAGTTACGCTTGCCTGAAGACATCAGGCAGTTAGTCAGTCAGTAGAAAATTCCATTGAATAAAAAAATTTTATTAAAATTTTAGCAACCTATTTGAAGCATTTAGGGTCCTACTGAATGGGTTTGGTTTTGCATAACCAATACTGCCAAGGCATCAAGATAATCTTGTGAAGCTGGAATTTGGATGATTTTTTTGGACAGAAAAATCCCAATCTCCATGATTCCTAATATACAGTACTACCATACTGTATAATTAACATCACTGCAACTATTACTTGGCCAACACTCCTGATTTCACAACTTTTTTCACCCAAGCTTATATAGACCGCACCATTTTTCACAGCTTGGTTTTTTAGTGTGGATTAATAATGACTAAATGTATACAACAACTGGCACTTTTACAACAATACGCACATAAATACATACTTGTACTTAAATCAGAGGTTGGTGACATGGAACTAGTGTGAGTGATACCTATCACAGATACAATACAATGTAAAATACAATTTTAAAAGAGATCTGTACAATGTGATTAGTGTTGCACCGATATGCATTTTTTCACATTTGCCGATACCAATTATTTGCCTATTCCTGTAACCGATATGCCGATATTTACCGATATTCTTCAATTCTTCAGAACAGAGGAGGAGGAGCAGAAAATCACCTAAAGTTTATGTGTATAAACTGCATTTGTAATGATAATGTAATTAATTGCGTGGGAAGCTGACTTATACAATGTTTTCTACAGTTTTGCTACTATCTCCTTTCATGGAAAAGGAAGCCAAGTAGTTATAAAACAGCTAAGCCAGCTTATCAAACAGTGCTTTCAGTGGGACTACAGACCCTCTGTGAAGAGTGATCAACTAATTGTGTGGGCGGCTGATAAGTATACACAGCCTGCTATAGCCTTGCACCCATACTTTTGCAAACAAACAAGCCAAAACAGTTAAAAAACAGTTACAGCAAACCACTTACTGCTACATTCACCACCTTCTTTACTTTCACCTGTTCATTGCCGTCAATTTAATGATTGATTGTGAGTTTCGGTTAATCGGCAAATTATTTCCGCTTCATAGCCGATACCGATACTTGTAAAATTAACTAATATCGGTTGTTACTGATAATTCAACCGATTATCGGTGCAACACTAAATGTGATATACCATACTGTACACGATAATCCTAATATATAGGGCTGTAGGATGAAGACCTGGTTCCGGATTTAGAATAACTGTCTGTATGCACCTACCAAATGAGTAAAACCAGCTGGTGTGTGAGAAGTGAAGGTTGCATGAACATTGTAATAAAGTTTCAGGAAGGTAAACTTTAATACTGGCTGTCACTAATATAAGGTGGTTACTTTGCACCAGTTTGAAATGTGAAATAGAACACATTCTAGTTAAAATTGTGCTCAATTTGTTGACTAGAAAAAGCATCAATTAATGATAATTGATGTGCTACACCATTGGTTTTGGCCTTGGAAACACAAATGATTTGGAAACTGATATGTTGCTATGAATATCTCAATGCAAAACAATCTGGTACAAAGTACGGCCAATAAGTGATCACCTGAAATAATCCCAAGTAACAGCCTTTGATCTTCGCATGCAAACAGATATGTAAATGAAAACTACACTGATATTTGAAGTACCACAAAAGTATCTTGTCTGCACATGAAGCCATAGTAACACACAGTAGCACGGTTTGATCTCTACCCCAGTCAACATGTTAACAGTGCTAGTTACTGCTAACAGTGGTGCATGGATTAAATTTGTTGTTTAATAAAACCATTTTAAAGAACCATCATTGTAACAATGTCTACCCTGAAAACCCGCATGTTTCTAAAAAATTACACATTCTGTTATTTAGCAAGTCGTAGTGTTAACAAACCCCAGGAAGTAAAAACGCTATTAAAAGCTATACTAGAAAACTTGTCCCTCAATAATAATAACAGTAACCAACATGTGTGCAGAATTTTTCTTTTTCAAGCAACAAAGTGATTTTCCAGCACCTGTACATGATTGGTTTTCTCCGTGACATGATCACTAAACATTTCGCCATCTTAATTTTTATGAGTCATATATCACATGGTTCACCTTTGAATGGAGAGCTTACCACAAGCCAATAGCACCTTCACAACAAAAGTGGTGAATTCTACAAGGATAGTTTTATTGTTCTATAATAGTGGAGCGGCATAGTACAAAAAATTAGCATTCATGCACTTTGTGATACAATTATGAAACTTTTCACACAAATAGTACTCCTTGTAATAATTATTTTTTGCTATAGAGAGCTATCACAAATTCGACCTCTGGTGACCTTTACTGCCATTTTTCAATGAGAATTCGTCATTTTTGTCTTTATCTCCCTGAAGCATTATTTTACATTGTTTAAACATGATTACAGATTATAGGTCTTGCTGACAGAAACTACTTGATATTTATTTGAAGTCAATACGTGATAGCACCCCAAAGTTATGATAATTTATATTAGGCATGAATTTCTATGAAGTTTAATGACCATTGGTAATTTACACCCCAAGGGCAACAAATTTTACAACTACTTAAAGTAATCATAACTTTGTGGTGGAATAAGCTATTCACTTCAAACAAAAGTCGCATTGTTTCTTAGAGCAACACCTTAAACAGTGTAAAGTAATGCTTCAGGGAGATAAAGACAAAAATGATAAATATTCAATGCAAAAATGGCTATAAAGGTTGTCTAAGGCCAAACACGCAGTGGCACTATATCAAAAATAAATGTCACAAGGACTACTATTTTTATGTGCATAATTGTATCACAAAGTGCATGAAATGCACACTACGCCACTCTACTATAAATGTAATGAGTATAAGAAAAAATTAAGAAAATTTTAAACCAGGCGTGCCCACAGCCAACCAAAGGCTGGCTGTGGGCACATGCCTGGTGTAATTGTTTTCATAAAAGTGTGTGTGTGTGTGTGTGTGTGTGTGTGTGTGTGTGTGTGTGTGTGTGTGTGTGTGTGTGTGTGTGTGTGTGTGTGTGTGTGTGTACCTATCTATCTACCTATCTATCTACCTATGTTTGTCTGTACACACCCACATAAGCAAAATTGTTAAATGGTAAAAGCAGCTTTTACGTAGAAAAAAAAGCAAAATGAAGGCTGTACTAAACTTGCGCACATGAAAACTTTGCTCTGAAATGGTTTCTTTTTGGCGGACTGAAATACGGGTGTGGCGAGTCTCCTCAGACTTTGTGAATCACTTTCCCTTCGGGTTTTACAGGCGTTTAACAATTGAGAAACAACAGTGCTAGCCTAGTAGACTACTAGGAATAGCCTATTCCTTCGAGTTGGGAAAGGGGTGAATCTCCTACGTACATGAACGAAAATGAAGAGGAGCTCTGAGGCTTTGTTGAGAAAATTTGTGGGAAAAAAACACAATAGTCAAACTATAAAACGGTTTAGAAGATACTTCTGTGCGTAATATGTTGATAAAAGCAGTTTGTTTAACAAGCGCTTCCTTAGCAGTGCATAGCATTGTAATTGAAGAATTACATAAATTTCATGAATTACAAAATCCGAGAATTACAATAAATTAACTATGCATTATTGCACAACCAAAAACCCATTGGTTAATTCCAGATGAGTTAGTTAGCTGAATGGCACCTAGTTTTTAGAAGTTGCACAACATCAACTTGTTTATATCTAGCAGAGATCATAGAAATAAAAAGTAGAGAAACAAAGGAGGTCATCGACACCTCCAGCTATATTAGTGGACATTAAATATCTACTTCAGACATGCTTTGTTTCTACGATTCCTACTCAATTAAAAAAAAAATTACTTGTTTGTTTACTTTTTTGCAACAATAACCATGCATACCGCATCAAAGAAAACAATGGCGCCAGTCAGACTTGACACATGTCCTAACTGTCAATTACTGGAAAGAGGTGTCTCCACCCCTTATATTGCATTACAAACAAAGAATAGTGCAAGAAGTGCCTCAGTCATCAATCGATTTACTACGGAAATTGTTGCAATTAAATGTGCATCCCAACTATCAATTACTGGAAAGAAAATGGCCTTGTTTTCAGGTATGTTCTAGCAGTTATACAGTGTTACAAACAAAGAACAGTACAAGAAGAGCCTCTGCAATTAATCCACTCACTATGGAATTACAGATAATGCTTGTAACACGCTTGCATTAATTGAAGCCACTGTGTGTCACCGCAAATTAACACCTTCAAGGTAGTGGAGAAAGAAATGAGACACAAAGGAGGACAAAGGTAGGTCCATGGTACATGCACTGTGGCTGCTACAGTAGGCAAAAAGAGATGTCCCTTGCCAAACAGTAAAGAAATCAAGCCCATAGCATTAACTACTATAGTCGAGTTGTGCTTGGCTAAAGAAAACAGAGTAGAAAATTCAGTTAAGTACAAAATTTTTAAATTCCATAGAAACTTGTTGGAAAGGTTTGGGGGTCATTCTGAAGGAATTTTGAGCTTGGTTATGCTTAATCAATGCTGCCAAGCTGTTTTGAAGGAAAAGTGAGGCTGTTTATTGGGTGATACTGGAGGGAAACCCCCCCCCCCAACTCTACTATACAGTACTACCGTGTTGTATGATACGCTTGCAATCTAAAAGCAATTTTTAACTGGTATGCTTGCAATTTTTAACTGATACGCTTGCAATTTTCATGTATGTATATATCAAAAGAATCACTTACTAGTGGCACTTGACAGAGCCCATACCTGCAATAAATGCAGAGTTACATCTCTTTGTTTACTGCTTACACACTTGGACATAATATTACAGCAGTGGGCCTTAAACAGTTTAAGGGTGGGTTTCCCGTAAATTATGTTTTCTGATAAACCATTCTGCTAAACTCTTTTTATTTGCAATAAGCTATCACTACTGCACAGTTTAGTCCAAATGTCTTAACTCACTGTAGAAGGCGAGTTATAATGTTTCGCTTCAAACTAGAACTAGTCCCACAGTTTATGCCCTAGAGACTTGATTCTTTAAAAATACATTATTGAAAACTGTACAAGTAAACGTGCATTTCTGTTTTTGTTCTATGGCTTCTCAGTTATCAGATACTCTTCTTCCGCTTTTGTGCTGGCACTAATCAGTCTTCTTTACCTCTATGCCATTCCTCACCCAAAGGAGCTATTAAAAAACAACAAATGCTCTTTTATTACATAAATATCATGGTTTCCCATCTGAAATTTTCGATCCTATCGGGTGTAAAATGACGAACTAGTTCTAATTTTAGTATCAAGGTGTAAAAACTGAGGCACCAACAGCTGTTCTATGGCCACAGTTATTGTTTCTTAATTGCGTAACTGGAAGATAATTGGTCAATTACGGATCGCTATATTCACTAGACACGATGAAGAAGATACAACACTTACTTCGCTTCCTTCATGTATATCGCTCTTCTTTCTTTCTTTGTGGCATGTTATTTCATCACAAAAGACATTTTCTTGTTGGGCACGCCACATGTTAAACAAGCCACAGACTAATTAGATAATTACTGGAAACCATGGGAATCCATTAGTAAGCCCCAGCTGTGCTAACCTCAGAAGCCATATGCGGAAATGTACAGAGCACCCTTAATTAACAAAAGTGCTGTTTCTTGGTTACTTATCAGTAATAAATAAAGTTTTCTAATAAATGTTGAAATTCACCTTGCTGTTATCCAACCATGCAAGCAGGTATGCCACCTTTGGCAAATTTTAATATGCCCAGTTTTGGAAAGAACAATTTTGCCAATTTTTGAAAGCACTAAATTGGAAATTGTAATCAGAGAACATGCCAATTTTGGAAAATATTTTTGCTAGATTTGGAAACACATAAAGCTAATGTGGCATCCTCAAAGCCTTGCCACCATCGGCAAATTACTTAGTTTTCTTTTATAGCATAGCATGGTAGATTTAATTGTGGGTACCAATTTCCAGTTTTGGATTTAGTGTATATAAATGAATTAGGAATCTACTGTTGTGGTGTGCTAGTAGGTTTAGGAAAATTCGTTGGTAGAATTAGGACATTCGCTAGTAGAATTAGGACATTCACTAGTCATTCACTGGAAATTCACTAGTAGGGTTAGTTAGGATAGGGGTAGGGTTTGGGTTAGATATAATAACCTGTGAAATCAGATAAAACTAAATGGATGGAGTATTTATGAAATCTTAAAAATATTCCGTAAAATTTTGAGCATTTGTTTTAACAATGAAGGAAGGTGATCACACCAATAACCTTGGTAGAATCGTGCAAGAAGAACTCCAAATCTTTGTTTCGTGTCAATACTCCCAAAGAGATGGAAGGTAAGAGCTAATATTAGTCTACCTTGCATTGCACAAGCGGACCATTTTTTATTTCTCACGTCTTCACTTTTGTCCTGGTCGTAGGAAGTACCTGGAAGACAAAACTTACCCAGCAATGGATTCGCCTGTTCATGGAGAACCGATGATGTTAGCTGCATCCTGGTAAGAGGACTGCATTTGTAAGTTATGATCATTTAATTAATGCCTGTAATTTATTTTCCATCTAGTACATCTTCAGGTGTAGGCGACCTCCAGGTCCTTGCTCCACTATACCTTTTATTTCCACAAGTTAGAAGTACAAGGAAAATTAAGAATTTTAAGATCATTGAAAAATAAGTTGGGAAACAAGGGAGATCGCCTACACCTGCAGATCTACTAGTGGATATTTAATCCCTAGTATATTTGCAGGTGTAAGTCTTTTTTTCTGTGATCCCGTAAGAGGACAAGCAACTATGTTCTATGGCTTCTGTGAATAAAATTATTTGTTTTATATGAAGTAACATAGATACTGTTCTCCACCTGATGAATAGAACAAGTGTATGCATGTGTGTGCAAGTTGGCTTGAAAATTTTCCACTGAGACAACATCTCCCAGCAAGGTATTCCAGAGTTTAATCAATGATGGCATATTTGAATATTTGAAAGCATCCACTCTTGTATAAGGGTGCATGAGGTGACCACGTGTATAGTGACATGTTACTGGTACTAGTATATTGTCATCAATGTCCACATCAACAATATCGTTAATTATTTGTAAAACATTATTAGTTTTGCATTTGTCCTTCTGCTTTGCAAACTAGGCCATCCCAAAGATTCCATCATTTTAGTCACGTTACGTATCTGTCTTTCTAATTTAAGCAAATCTTGCTGATCATATTTGCACTATCTCTAGTCTGAATGTCTGTCTGGTAGTGTGGTGACCATACCACTGATGCATACTCTAAAACTGGTCGTAAATAAGTTTGATAGCATGATGATTTTACAGCAATTGGACAGTTTGCTAAGTTTCGTGTCAAAAAACCAAGTAGAGAATTCCCTTCTTGACAACATTGTTGATGTGTTCATGCCAGTTCAGTTTTTGTGACTCCAAGATACTTAGCATGTTCGACTTGTTGGATAATAGTATTGTCTATGTGATATGTAAGGTTAGGTATGTTGAACTTGTTTGATAGTTGAGACATTAAAGTGCAAATCTGAGTGAAATTCTTTGAAGTACATTCCATGCACAGTAGGGATATAACACTTCTTATTGTTTTACTGTGAATTAATATCGTCTACTATTCCAGCTTGTTTCAGTACTTTTTATTGATGTGTTATGGTCCCTACTCTAGTTGAAATTTCCAAATTTTTCTGTATACCTGTTTGTTAACTTTTTTGTAAATAAATTATTATGACTGGTGAACCTACGCACACCACATCTGAAATGGTGCCACGCGCCCCAATTATCGTCTGAAAAGTGAAGCATCCATTACGCTTCGTTGTCAGCTATGTTCAACCATTATGCAGCATTTCTAATCAAGAACTGGTCGACAAGTACCTCTGAAATCCATCCATATCAAAAGAAGAAATGGTGCCGTGTGCCCCAGTTACATCAATTATCATTTAAAAAGTGAAGTATCCATTATGCTTCGTTGTCGGCTATTTTCAACCCGTTACACATCAGTACAAATCAAGAGCTGTTTGAAAAGCACCTCTGCTATCAAAATAGCCACTATGACAAATACAGACAATTTCCATTACGAAAGGAAGCCATCACGTGCTATCGCCAAATCGACACTTTTTCGCTGTCAGCAAAGATGAGCGGGACACAAAGGAGGACACTGGTAAGTCCATGAAGAATGCACTGTATGTACTGTGGTATGCCAAAAGGCAGGTCTTGGGCTGTAGCGACATTGAACAGTGAAAAATCAAGCCCGTAGCCTTAGCCATTATCAAGTTACGCTTGTCTTGAGGCATCAGTATCGCGATTATGAATACTATCAATACTATCGCTGAGGCTTATTTTCGACTGAATACATGCCCCAACTATCAATTACTGACTAGAAAGTAAAGTGACCATTACATTTAGCTTGCTAAGTTTAAGCAGCGCTACAAGCAAGGAGAAACACTTCTGTAATCAATCCAGTCACCATGAAAAAAGCGGACAACTAGCTAGAACACCCCAACCAATAATTATTGACTTGAAAGTGAAATGGCCATTATGCTTCATTATCAGCAATGTTCAGCCCGTTACACAGTGTTACAAACTAAGAAACACTAAGAGAAGTACATTTGCAATCAATCAGTCACAATGGAAACTCAAACAATTCCTATCAAACATAGAGAAGCCATCACACAGCACTACCAAATTGACACCTTGCGCTGTCAGCAAAGATAAATAGGACACAAAGGAAGACATAGGTAAGTCTATGAAGTATACATTGTACATGCGTACTGTGGTATGCCAAAAGGCACCTGAAGTGATGTCGAACAGCGAAAGCCTGCAGCTTTAGCCATTATTGGGTTAAGCTCGTCTGAAAGTATCAGTCAGTCAGGCAGTCAATAGAAAATTCCTCTAAATAATTTTCTTTAAATTCTTTGTAACCTTTAGGAAGTGTTTCCTGCCATACTCAAAGCACATTTGGGCTTGATTATACCAAGAGTACATAATATATATATTTATCCTAAATATATATATTATGAACTCTTGATTATACCTAACCAATACTCCCAAAATGGCATGAAGGAATTGTGCTGGTTTTAGGGTGAAATTTTTCTCCAGAAAAGCCCAATCCTTCATGATCCATATTCCCCAATGTACAGTACTACAGTAGTGTATGATGACAGTGGCGGATTTAGGGGTTGGTAAAGGAAGGCTTTTGACCATCACCTCCAGAAAATTTTAGTATATATACATGTCAATTGTGCTCTATATGTCATGAAAATCTCATACAGTGATGTTTTATCTTTCTATTTGTGACTTATAGCTGCAAATAGCTACCACCAGTCTATATCATAATGCTGTTTTCTTAAGCCTCCCTATGGCCAGTCTACATGCTAACTAAACCCCACAATTAAATATACTTGAGTGTTATCAGTTTCCTGTATGTATATGAGTGGCACTGTATCATCAAACAAAATTTCTTTAACACAAACAGTAATTTCCCTTTGATTGTTGTCTAAATAGCTATATAGCTGCACACACCAAAATCTGTTAAATGTATTAACCTTTCAATATACACAAAAATTTTTTGGAATTTTCAACTAGAGTAGGTACCATAGTACATCGATAAAAGTACTGAAACAATTAAGCTGGAGTAGTGGACGATATTAAATCACAGTGAAACAATAAGAAGGGTCATATCCCTACTGTACTCAAGATACCATAATGGAAATGCACAGTAGGGATATAACACTTCTTATTGTTTTACTGCAATTTGATATCGAGCACTACTCTAGCTTGTTTCATCGATGTGCTATAGCCCATACTCTAGTTGTAAATTGCAAACTTTTTTGTGTACTTGTTTATAATTTTTTTTGTAAATAATTATTATGACTCCACACATATACCGCATCTGAAATGGCATTGCACACCCCAGCTATATCATTTATCGTCTAAAAAGTGAAGTATCCATTACGCTTCACTGTCAACTATGTTCAACCCGTTACACAGCATTTCGAATCAAGAACTGTTCAAAAAGCACCCCTGCAATCCACATATACCAAAAGAAATGGTGCCGCACGCCCCAGCTACCACTTATCATCTGAAAAGTGAAGTATCCATTATGCTTCGTTGTCGACTATGTTCACCCTGTTACACAGCCGTACGAATCAAGAACTGTTCGAAAGGCACCTGTGCAATCAAAACAGCCACTATGAAAAATACGGACAATTTCCATTACGAAGGGAAGTCATCACATGCTACCGCTAAATCAATACTTTTCATTGTCAGCAAAGATGAATGGGACACAAACGAGGACACTGGTAAGTCCATGAAGAATGCATTGTACGTACTGCAGTATGCCAAAAGGCCAAAAGGCACCTGTCGGGCTGAAGCAATGTCAAACAATGAAAAAATCAAGCCAGTAGCTTTAGCCTTTATCAAGTTACGTTTGTCTGAAGGCATCAATCAGTTACTCGGTCAGTAGAAAATTCTATTCAATAAATATATATTTTTAAATTCCATAGCAACTTGCTGAAAGTGTTTCAGGTCGATCTAAACGCTTGTTTGGGCTTAGTTTTACCTCACCAATACTTCCTCATCGTTGTCAGGGGAAATTGAGGCTGGTTTTTGGGTGATGTTATTTCATGGGCCACGCCTACTCCTTTGTGGTCCTTACTAATTCAGCACTTTCAAGGGAGCTGTATTGAGTGCATTTTAAGATTCTGTCTAGTGACTACACCAATGTATTTGAGTGTGCACTGTACTAGGGTTGAGACAAATAGTTCGAAGCTTCGAAGCTTCGTTCGGTTTCATAACATTCGGATGCTGCTTTACTTCACCAAAGCTTCATTACCATGGATACTAACAAGTTAAACCAGTTGTACAACTATTTCACTCCTTATGGAAGCTGCTATTTGCTTATTTTTTGGTGTAGTTATAGTTTAAACAATGGTCATACTGGAGCTATAACAAAGTGTAGGAGTTTGTACTACAGTATACACCCTAATAACCATCAATTGTGTACATTAATTGTTGACATGACATCTGTAACAAAGCTTCGAAGCTTCGGCAACATTTTCAAAAGAAGCTTCGGAGGATGTATGTGTACATTCGTTCCAACCCTACACTGTACAGAGCCAAGTTATCAAAATCGAGATACTTTAATAGAGCAGTCAACTCTAATACAACAGTCGACTAAGAATTGCAATGAACCCATGCTGAAATCACTCTCAGATTCCATCTCAGAGGGTCTAATTTTCAAAACTTTTTTTTTTTGGGGGGGGAGGATTCCTCCAGACCCCACCACCTTTGCACACTAAGGTGTGCCTTCCCTGTAGTATCATTTCATTTTGACCCCACTTTCCAAAAGTCTGGATCCGCCCTTGCTTAATGATATGTACAAACTAACCTAATGTTTCTCTCATCACACTATCAAGATGACTGAAAGGAGTACTAGTATCTACAGGTACAAGTATTTGACAATGTTAATATTATTCTACAAAATTAAAACACCCTTACTCTGATAGCTCTGTTGTGTACCAGTTGGAGTCACCATAATGTAGGACGAAATACCTAATAAAATCCCATACATTATGAAAAATTCAAAAAATAATAACACAAAAAAGGAATTTGAGTCTACACTTGATATCATAATAACACATATGAACAACTAGATAGTGACATATGGCTGCCATTTAAATGACTGTGCCAAATTTCTTTTAACACACACGATTACACCAGTCTATGCCTCTATGGTAGGCGATAATTGGTACTTAATATTTTTTTAAAATCTGTTTGTTACACAGTTTTGTCAATACAGTGGAACCTCAATTATTCAAACACAGGTTAATTCGGCTATCTCTGTAACACTATAAGTAAATAATGCAAGCTTTTAGTCATGATGAATACAGACCACAGTGGTAAATTATAATAGGCATGTTTCTAGAGCTGTGCGATTTTGACTACAATTGCAAGTGATTACTACCCAGTAATCACAATTATGCAATTAATTGCATTCTGTGTATTTTGAGCTGAATGTATTCATTTAGAAAAGTTAAACAGGCTCTTGTCTCTAGTTTGTGACATAAGGTTTCCTTTACAAGCATTACTTATGATATGGATTGGTTCTGTGGTGATAGCAGTTGAATAATATGGCTCTTGACAGTAGATTATAAGAAGAATGTACTATTTCCGATTAATCGATTATTTCAATTTTTTGCGATTATTGCATATCACGATTAGTATTGCAATCGATTAATTGCATAATCGATATAATCGCACAGCTCTACATGTTTCATACGCGTGCACCTTGAAGAGGATAGACCATACCATTTAGATCAAAAAAGCAACTGTGTGCTCTGGCTATCAAAAAATAACAACATTTAGGATGTAAAATCTAAAGTGGCATTATAATGATGTTAATACAATGGGTGAATGATACTTATATTTTATTCTCATTTCCTTTTATAAAAGGTCTTTAGTTTAGATTAAACAAGTTCTTCTACACACATGTCTAGACCTAATCTAGTACTGTTATACAAAACCAGTTTACTTACTAAAACAAGATGTTGTCATAGAGCCAACAGTCTGAATTGGTGTATAAATAGTAACGGTAGTTGATTTTTCAGTATTCAGCTCCCATTCCATGTGGTACTCGCTACCAGGACTAAAGTTTTCATCTTGACAATCGGTGTCATCAAAAGAAATACCTCTGCAGATTCTTCCTCCCCTTCTATATAGCTTACAGCTATTTGGTCGAATGAAATCATGATCCACAACTGTTTTTCGATGTATAACAAGTCTTCCTTCTTGGTTACAAAATTCTAGCAAAATGCAATAGCTGCAAATATCATTTGCTTCTACAGAATAAAAAAACATAACACATAACAATAGGGAAAATACCTTCATGTAATGAAACAGTGAAACCTTGTTAATACAGGATCACGAAGTTTAGCCTAGATAATGAAGTAACTAAGTTTGGGACCTATATACTAGAAGTAGGTGCTATAATGAGGTGGTCTTATTACAGGTTTTTGCGATTGAATTCGTCGTCTTTGCAATTCACTTTGTCCCGTTTGCAGTAGAGTTCATTGCCTTTGCAGTAGAATTCGTCCCGTTTGCAACTGAATTTGTCGGTTTTGCAATTGATTTAGTCAGTTTTGCCATTGATTTAGGAGCTTTTGCATTAGAATTCGTCGCGTTTTCACAAGAATTCGTCATAATTACACTGACTGCAAGAAACCAGCCGTTCATCACAAGGTAATCATTTTCCAACGGAGAATACCACTTGAGATACTAGAGAATAATTGAAGCTGGTTATACACAAAGCCATTAGCTATCTGTCAAGTTAATTAGCTTGTTCGTGAATGACCACACCCATCACCAATGGCGAAGCACAATTGCGAATGTTGCTGAAGAAGCTATAGCAGAAGAATTATCGTCTTATAAAGAGTTGTTTACAACAGTTGTACTTTAACAAGATCATGGAGCAGCTGCTACGTACATCTTGTTTTCTTGTTTACTGCAGCTGCCAATCTTGCTACAGATGAATTCTTGTGCAAACGCAACAATTCTAATAATATTTGGGAGACACAATATTTTTTTCTAAATTTATTTTTAACACATTGATTTTTATTACGTGGAAAAGGCTTACAGTATATTTCACTGAGAACATGTACGATTAATACAGCTAGTAATCATGCCATTGTCCAAACTGTGTGCCTTGATCACTGTATCAGTGCCTTCTGAGAGTTGGGTACACACTATATGCATACACAACCTACAGGAGATACACAATACATATACCATAGGAGTATGCAAGCTAGGTGAAGCAGATAAAGGAAGGCAGCCAAGCCAGCCAGAGCCTAGCAAGCCAGGTAAAGGCAAAATGTACAATACAAGTAAACAATACAAGAAAACATACCACACTCTTTACAATACATTAGCACAAACAAACAGCCAAGCCAACCAGAGCCCAGCAAGCCAGAAAAAATATAAAATACAAGTAAACAATACATACAAACATACTGCTATTAATCCTGTTATTATGCAGCTGGCATGGCAAACTTCCTTGTGTTGGTATCAGGTGTGGCTGCCTTAATTAGCTACCTGCTTCACAGAGGACATCCACTGGCAGCTGGCATGGTGACTTGATACTTAGTGTGCCAGCTGGCAACACTTTCTAAAACAAAGGAACAGTAGTTTGCTCATCTAAATAGGTATTTGAATCCGCCTGCTTTGTAGTGGCATCACATGCTAACTGTTTTGATCAGCGTTAAATAGAATCATTGTACCGTTTCTATCACCTCCACGAAAACGCTCGTCCATTATACGATTGTCTCATTATACAATTTAATTATGCTGTGTTAGTTTTAGCTCAATATGAAATCAAACACAGCCTTCATTTATTGTCCAGTATCACCAGTTAGTGTACCCCAAATAGAGATCACCAATATTTTAGTGACGTCATTACGGAATAATAAATCACAGGTGCACGTGTCATAGCATAATATAATTGATGTGCAGTCACTCACCACTAGACTTAAATATCCGGTAGAGTTCCTCTTGACGAGTTTCATCCCAGTAATAATATACACCATTGGCGGAGCTGCCATTTAACGATAATTCTTGCTCTGAAGTGATCAGTTGGCTGTTTGGATCCAGTATAGGGTGACGATAACTCCATGAACAGTTCGAACCGGTTGGGCAGTCAACATCACTGCGTATGTTTGCCACTTCTCCTTCTTTCACAAGACGATAATTAAGAACGCTATCCAGGTTCACTCTCTTAACAACGAGAGCAAGAAAGAAACCAACGACACAATATGAATATAACGTGTTCATTTTGTCGACAACACGTGATCAACGGCTAATTTAATTATTTACCGGGATAGAGCTGTGCTATAAATACTGAGATCAGTTACATGAACTTTAGACGAAGTGAATTACTATTGAGATGACAACTAGTCTGCTAGTTAAAACTAGCTAGCCACTCGTATCGAATTAGCTAGTAGCTACATGTAGCTAGCTATTTCGAGGTAGCTCGCTACCCGAAGCAAGCCACTTAGCTACAATGATGTCATTTACCTTTGTATTTTTCATATCAGCTCTTCATATAACAGGTACAGTTGAGCAAACTGATTTATTTAGCTGCGCATGCATGCAGCCAGCCTCTACAGCTAGCTACGTACACCACTTTGTCAGTCAGGTGTGGACATGGGGAGTACTGAGATTTTAGACGTTAGCAATACGTAACTATACCATAGCTATCTGTGCCGCATGGTGCTACACAGTACAGGATAGATAAAACGTAGGTACATCATCACAGGCTTTAGCCTTCTCACAGGTCCCGCGGCATTCACAGAATGCGAGCTGTTTAGTATGGCACTGGTTTTATATTTTCCAGGAGTTCGTTCTGTAAAAGTTGGCGTCAGCAGTAACTTCGTTGCAAACTCACCCACCCTCGCCGAGTATTTTGTTGAAGAGAGGCATGCTAGACTGAAGTGTTACATCATTGGAGAAGGTGACACTAATACTACTGGTTCTTCATGGTATAGAAATTTCTCAAATGGAACTATACACCAGTTCATTGATTCAGACCCAGAAAGAGTTAGAGTACATGAAAACACTCTTGTGTTTTGGCCAAAAGTTATAAGAAGTGATCAAGGATGGTATCGCTGTTGTGTGTCAACTGCAGTATGCAGCAACTTTACCTATGTTAAACTGTATGGTAAGAAATAGCTATTTTACATACAGGGATGGTAATACTATACTTATGTAGTTTATGTAGAGCTAATAATATTAGCTACAGTAGTGTTATATACATGTAGCTAACTGCTTTCTATTGTGATGCAGTCAGTTCATTGTAATAACATATTTGTGCACATGACCTTGTACATATTAAATCTTTGCTCGTATAGCTAGCTAACTACCACAACCTACACATCATATAGCTAGCTAACTACCACAACCTACACATCATATAGCTAGCTAACTACCACAAACTACACATCATATAGCTAGCTAACTACCACAAACTACACATCATATAGCTACATACATATGCACAGAACTTTCTATAATCATTTGATCAAATGGAAATTGTGCTTTCAAGTACACATTACTGTTAACAAAGTAAAACGTTTTTCATACAAAACAGTGTGCAAAATAATGTCTGGATGAATATACATTATTTATCATGCCTACCTAAGCCCCATAACTCCCTTTCATTCTATAGATACTCTTTAACTTCTCATTATGCTATAGCTATTTTTTGAAATGAATGGTTAAGATAGCAGAAAAGCAGGGAAAACAAAACATAACTTGAAAGTTTAGGACAAGTTGTTTGATGTCAACTTTCACACTGTTATGAAACTGTGTCAGATACATTTACAAAAAAATATAGGTATATGTGAACCTGTAAACCCAATTTGACAGATTAGCAACTGCCAGCTTCACTATTTTGCAAGGTCATGTGTAATGACCTTGTGCACATGGCTACCATGTGACCTTCATACTATGTATGTGTGTATGTATATATATGTACCACTCTGCGTGGGCAGTTCAAAGGCACCGCCAGTGCCATAATTTGTATATTGCACTGCTGCAGACCGCAGCGAGTGCATTATAACTTATAACGCACTGGTTGTGGTTTTGTAGACCACAACGAGTGAATTATAAGTTATAATGCACCGACCGCAGTGCAATATACAGATATTGCACTGGCTGCGGTTTTGTGCAGCATAGCACAAGTGCCGGTGGCGAAGACCACTACGACACCTCACCTAATAGGTGGAAAGACGCTTCACAGATCACTCGAATTCTTTTATAGCCTGACATGTAAAGGTCGATTGTGGGCCATAACGTCACCAATACGTATAATGTTTACAAGCAGCCAATGGCGATCGAAAAAGCCAACGCGGGTGGCCACAACTCTAGTCTACATATATATAAACGTACTTATACACCTTACTAGTCTGGTGCCATCTTAGCCCAGATTAAACTGTAGTCCACTTCGACAATGACTCAATAAAACAAATATATTCTAAATAATACTAACCTTTACGTTCAATTGTGGGAACCAGTTTTGTCATGCCACCAGATTCGAGTTTAGCCAGTGTCAATAGTAAGAATTAGACTAGTATCGTTTAGTAGTTAGGTTTAGTTTACTTAAACCGTCTATTTAGCTGCTTTTTTTCGCTCGAGAGAATCACTATGGTGATTAGTCTGGTGCTTAGTCTATATGGTACACTGGCATGCTGAGAACTACATGATGAGAGTCGAACAGCGAATGCAGGTTAGTGATATAACCCATAGCGTACTAGCTTTCAATATCTCAGGTGGCTGCAGTACTGCAGGGGGGACGTCATCGCAACGTATGGCTTAGTTACTCACAATTGATGTTAGAAACCTGGCCTTTATAAGTGTTACAGCTGTCTTGTGAGACTTTCCCCACCTATTAGGTGAGTGGTACATAACAGTTATACAACGTGCACTCGTGGCCGTTGTATAACTATATAACAACATTAAACAACCCAAATAACATTTGGGTTACTTTTCTATCAACAGGTAAATTAGTCTTGCCAGCCAGGCTTGTCATTTGGTCTAAAAGACAGTCTGGTAACATAGCCAGCAGTCTGAGCTTTTGAGGTCAGGTAATTGAGTTGGCTAGCCTCAAACCTTACAAAGCTCTACCAATGTAATGAAAAAAAAAAGCAATCTTAAAAAAAGCAATCATATGCACAGTAGAGACATAACACTTCTTTGTTTTACTATGATTTAATATCCTGCAGCTTGTTTCAGTACTTTTTATCAATGTACTATGGTCCCTACTCTAGTTGAAAATTTAAATATTTTTGTGTACTTGTTTGCTAACTTCTTTATAAACTAAAATTATGCCCATGCATCAAAAGAAACAGCACCGCCTAGCTATCAATTATCCTCTGAAAAGTGAAGTATCCATTACTTCGTTGTTGGCTATGTTCAACCCGTTACATAGCAGTATGAATCAAGAACTGTTCGAAAAGCACCACTGCAATCAAAGTAGAAAAATACGTTATGCCAAAATGCACCTTTCGGGCCACAGCAACGTCGAACAGTGAAAAAATCAAGCCCGTATCCTTAGCTGTTATACAGTTACGCTTGTATGAAGGCATCAGTCAGTCAGTAGAAAATTTCCCGTTTTATAATTTTTTTAGAAAGTTCATAGGAACTTGCTGAAAGCGTTTCGGGTTGATCTGTATTGTATTGTATTGTATTAATGCTTTACAGATCTGAAGGCTTGTTTGCGCTTAACCAATACTGCTTCATCGTCAGAGAAAAGTGAGGCTGGTTTTCGGGTGGTTTTTTCATGGGCCACACCCACACCTTTGTGGTCCCTACTGTATGATAATTTTATCATATCTGAGGGTAGAATGACATTCATGAAAAAAAATACAGTCTGGCTGGCAAGACTATAAAGTCTCATGTGGCCAGACCGCTTTTCTGAATGATGGTTGGAAGAACTCAGTCTAAAGATGGAAAAAATGTTCAGCTACACAAGACCAAATAAATCGTATGGCTAAAAATTACATACTAGAAAGACAAACATCACACCATATTTTGAAAGGGACGCCGGCTTGCGTACGCGGTACGCTGCAGTAGAGCAAATCTGAGCTGTAAACAGACACTCCGGCTCATCAATCTACTTTCGAGACCTACCAGCAAAACAACACATCGAATACACTGTTACCTCGAAGGTTAAACTAACCATTAACAGAGAGAAAACGGTTGCACTTCTGGTCCCTTATCTAGTGTGACTTGCGAAAGAGCGTCCAACCATGTGTCCCTACATTGCAAGATCTACCAAAGAAAGAACAATTCTTATAAGGCCGGCTCTATAGCCACCTGTATACCGGTGGCGCTTAGAGCCACGAAAGGCTATTACCACCGGTGGACGGTGACAGTCGGGCTACTGTCACAGAAGCGATAGCCAATCGCTGGTGGCATTGTAGCCCTGCAAGCGTTGCTCGTAGTCATTAGCGCTAAGTTGCGCCAAGCCTCCGAACAATAATAGCGCAGTATGGAAAAATTACGCCGCTTGCACGTTATTACAATTGAACCATCCGTACCTTTTTGTAGTAAAGGATATTAACTTCGATTGTGCAATTGAGATAGATACGTTTTGATGACGATACTAAAGCACTCAATTTTCTTCGCCACTGCCTGTTCAATGCTCCTTCATCCATTAAATCTACTGCTTACAAATGCATTGTCCGCCCCGTTATGGAATATGCCAGTCCAGTTTGGCATCCTCATACTGCTAAAAACATCAATGCTCTGGAATCTGTTCAGCGTAGAGCTGCCCGTTGGGCTTCCAATAGTAGGTGGATTCCTTCATCTCACTGTTGGAGTAAGTCTTCTGACGAATGCATCCAAGCATTAAAGTGGCCTACCATTCAACAGCGTCACAACTACTTTACTATTTGTTGCATTCATGATAGTCTCTACCACAGGAATTCCTTACCATTTAGTGAACATTTTCAGTTGTCCCAAGCTCCCACAAGGTGTCACCCTCTATCTCTCCGGCCTGTGACATTGTCTATCAATGCGTTTCGTTACTCTTTCTTTGTGAACAGCCCATTTCTGTGGAATACCATACCCCATACCATCCTGCGAATTAAACAGCCACCCTTGTTCCGTTTAGCCCTCCGTCGTTTTCTTTTTTGAATCTTCTGTATACTTAATGTTCTTGTTTTGTTAGTATTTATTTTTGTTCTTGTAGTAGTTTTGTTTTACAGGTGTATTTGCTTATGTCATTGTTTTTGTAATTTCTGGTGTGTATGTGCTTTTTGTGGGAAGTACGCCTACAGGCTTGCCCTTTTGTACAACCCGGTCTTTTGACAAAATTGATAATAACATAACATAACATAACATCACCATCCCAACGAGGTACCTGACTAGTACGCGCCACCGGTGTACAGGTGCGTTAGAGTTAACCTTATGATTGTGGGTTTGAATTTATTATCAGGACTATGGTCGTGTTGATTACTGGTATTGCAGGACTTGGTTCTGTTGTTGTAGGTGGACTATTTAAGTGAGTTGAGGCATAATTTTTACATCACTGTAACAGAAATGTGGCTCCCTATTAGGGACTCGTCGATTTCGCCAGCAAAATTTTTGGCATAATGGTTGGGTAAAAGCAAAGAGCAAAATGCTGGCATAATACGTGCAATTTTTGTGAAGTTGACATAAAAATTGCACAAAAGATCGAGATACTCTAATAGAACAGTTAGACACGCTAAAATATCAACAATGCATAGCTAATT
This sequence comes from Dysidea avara, assembly GCF_963678975.1. Taxonomy (NCBI): domain Eukaryota; kingdom Metazoa; phylum Porifera; class Demospongiae; order Dictyoceratida; family Dysideidae; genus Dysidea; species Dysidea avara. The sequence continues at coordinate 3,940,901 of NC_089285.1, read as the reverse complement.
GTTACAAGAACAAGTGACAATCAAGATACCCTAATAAAACAGTCGCACATGTTAAGCAATATTAGCTGGCTTCTTGCTTTACATGTTAGAAGTAATTTCTGATCGAGATACTCTAATAGAACAGTCACTTTAAGGCGAAACTGTAGCTTTGCACTAGGAACTATTCAATTAACAAAGATCAGTGCTGAGCAAAATTATAATTCTTGAGCAAAATATGGAGCATAATAGGTGAAAAATAAAAGAATTGCTGGAAAGAAAAATAGGTAGAAAAAAAAGCAAAATAGACTGGTCCCTACTCCCTATGTCAAACCAGATAGATTTAAATCTATGAACCTGGGGTTTATAATGCACCTATCAATGTTAACCCCATACCCCCAGGATGGGAATTTGACAATTCCTTAACCCACTATATTAGACCCCTGTTGGAATTCTACCATCATCTGTAAACTGAAATGAAACATTTGGTTCAAAATGAAAAATTTACCTGGGGATACTTATTCTCCTCCCCAGACCATGTTGGTCTGGTGACACACAATAGAAAAAATTTGATTATAACTGACCAAATTAGTCACCATTAGAATCAAGAATGTGTTTAATGTATTCTATATATTTCATGTGACTAAATCTCATGTTTTTATCATTTCCTGTGGACAATAGTTTTTGATGGTATTCACATTACCACTTGCAGCTTAAGCAGAAACCGCCTATCCCCAATGGAGTAGGACATGGGCCTTGATTATGTAACATGTGATGTCATAGTAATGTTATATGGCTTTGTGTAACCCAGTCAAGTGTTTCTATTGCGTGGCAACTAGACAATTGTGGTCTGGGCACAAGACTAGAGGATATTTTGTGGGCAAAGATCTCCCCTACATATCCCATACTGGGGGTTATGAATGACAGGTGCATAAATGTATGGTTAAACATGAATGCAGATCAATTGTGCTCCAGTTACCAGCGGGGGGGTAGGACAGGACCACGTGCACTATGAAGTGCTAAACGAAAGGCTAACAAAAATATTTTAATTTAGTTTTTACATAGTAATACCAACTGTTGAAAGTAACAAATCATACAACAACTATTGTATTATGATCATGGTACTGCTTCTGTTGACGTGAAAGTCATGACCACCACTAATCACCATCACTGTGTGTCTAATTACTCTGTAACGGCTGTGTTTTTCTGACTGTAAATCACACCATTGCAAACAACAAGCTACTGTAAGTAGAACTGAAATATGCATCGAGCCCTGTTGAGCCCGATTTTATTATGTGTGGATGTGGCCTTGTCCTACCCCCCCTCCCCCCCCCTCTAAGTTACCAGGGCTTAGACTGTGCTAATATACCTGTCAATACTGCCACTTACGGGTAGTGGGGATTTGACTTTAATTCTCAATAATTTCAAGATACTTTTGAAAACAGGTTTCCTTACAGAAGGCAACCAGTTAATATTATTATTATTCAGCTTTACAGTGTCCAGCATCGAAATAAATTTGTAGTAGTCAAATGCCCTACCAGTGAGAGAAATTTTAGGTTCAAACTGGATCAAAGCACCTGCTATTACCCCACATTTACCTGAAAAGAAGGGAGTGTGGCTGGCTCAATAATATTGATAGGTGTATTAGCTATGCTGCCTGATCTATATTTGCACGAATTTTTTTGATCCCAAAGTGGACATTAATTACAGTAGGTATTTAGTTTACCTCTAACATGTTTGATGTCCTTGTGGGTATCAGTTTTTAAACTCTGCATCTTAAAACATGTCTAAAATCAATCTAGCCTGTTCTAAGGTTGTCTTGACTCTCTGGTGGGCTTGAGTGAACCTACAACCATCATTTCACTGTAATTGTTGATATTAATTAAAAGTAGCTGAAATATGCATATTTTTTAATTTTATATCAAAATGCAAACAGTCACCCTAGTGCAACTAAACTTCTCCTGGCTTACATAAATACAATGTTTGCCTTGTGTAGTTTGCAAGTTTCCATGTACCACAACACTTCCGAATGATATGTGACCAACTTCCTATATCACAACACTACAGTGGAACCTGTTTGTTACAGTAACCTTGGGACCAGATATCAATGGCATTTATATGTAGGTGGCTAGAGAAACCTGCACAAAATGGTCAGCAGCATTTTAGTGATTACCACCATCATAAAAAGGTAATTAATATTAAGAGACATCTGCTAACCACAACATTCCATAGAACAGTACTTAGCGTCAGTGGTACGGTTACAAAAGAGGTCAGCTGGTTTCCAATGGCTAATAAATACGTTAAGCCTGACAGGTATGAAGTGTTCATTAAAGTATAAAAATTGCGTGTAAATTGAAACAGTATACCAATGGTACATTAAAGTGTTTACCGAACAAACCATCACTAGCTGATCATTATAAGGCAGAGACTGCTAAACATGGAGTACAAGTTACATGTATGTACAGTGTATACGGAGATTTAGAGAATTTGTGGCTGGCCAGTATACACATTAGACAGTTGACCGATCAATACAGACCACAACACATGCATTTGTATGGGAAGATATCCGGGACTTTTGTCCCTTGACTGCCGACGACCACTTAATTCAGGTGACCAGTAACACAGGCTCCACTGTACTAATAAATCGTTCAAAGTAAATATTTTGATGACCAAACATAACATTTCAATAAGCAAAGGAAATACAAGGAAGTTACTTAGTTTCTCTGCATTGCTGCTGTATTATACGTATAACTTAATCAATCACAACAGTAGGTGGTGGCACCTCATCCTGAGTGGGAACAATGCTGTTGTAGTGGCTGTTGCTAAAAGACAGTTCAATGTGTCTACATCTTGTAGTTGTACATACATTGTGGGGAATCTGATTCATCCAATTTTTGGGAGTAGCCTTCTTTTCCCATCGGACAATACCATAAGCGTTGTGTGAACAAACGTATACATCCAGATTAATAAAATCACTACACGTTTGAAGTTCTACTTGAGTCCCCCAACTTCCAGGTTTTCCAATGTCTTCTACATGTTGGTCAAATGTAACAACTCCCCTAGGCATATCATCAATCCAGTACTTTCTGTAAATATCACTGTTACCCTTGACCACTTGCAGTAACAAACTACGTAGATAAAAATGTTTTTCCTCACTGCCACACAATTGATGAGACAAAGCACGGTACATGCAGTTGCCATCAGCAGCCACAGTGTGGACTTTATGATTTTGATCTTTCAAGAAATCTGTAATGCTTGTTAGCATTGATGATGGTGGCTTAGACTCAGAGACCAAACTAGCTAGATTACTGGATTCTGGTGCAAGTGACAACTTTATTGTGCCTACAGGTTTCTAAATATCATCGAATGCATTTGTGACCCAATTTTACAAAACCGTCAATGTACGCACACTTTAAAATTTTATTTTATTGGTTCTATGTTATCTATAGGGACAGATGGATGGGCTTGCCAAGTTTTAACCTCGTAAGTTGAGCTGTGTACAATCATAACTTACTGATGCAATGATGTATGAAGTTGAAACGTTCACCATGAATTTGTCCATCTACTGAGGTATAGTTAGTGTTCAATATATACGTCTGTGCTCGATAAGGAAGGCGTATTCACTGAGCAAAGATCATCAGTAAATTCTTTTGTCACAGCAACGTAAACAAACAGATGTAACTTGGAAACTAATCTGTGTACGGAGGTGAAATAGAGCTTTCCAAACTCCCAGTGGACAGGCAAACCCAATGGTACCCAGAATTAGTTGAGTAGAGTGTTAATTCACTAACTAGTGAGGCGATAAATACTTGTGTAAGTTGTTTTTGTAGAACTTGTGTTTTTTTTACCAATTGTACATAAGTAATGCAGTGCGTACATTGATGGTTTTGTAAAAAATTCAGTCACATTTGTTAATATTATTTTATCTACACACTTACTTCTAACAATTTCTTATTGTCTTTTTGAGAGATGTCTGTTAATTGGATTGGGTGGGGTAAAGTAAAGTAAAAGTCAGAGAGGATGGACACTATTATAAGCACAACGATTTTATACAGTTAATTCCATATTACTAACGGGAACATAAAGATGACATAATAAGAAGTATTGGCAATAGCCATGATATTACATTTAGTTGTGAAAAACTATAGAATCCAAATAAAAACAAGTGAAAAGGCTTCTCATTTCTGTGATGATGTGTTGGCGGTGTCCACTTCTTTTAACCGCAGACTGTAGCATTATATATATGTATCACTTTCTTCAATCATGAACTATGGGGATGCTGTACAAGGACTTTGGGAATGATTTCAATACAAATGTTTGTGCTCTCATGCACATGCCCATCCTTTCTGAGTAAAAACATAAACATACATATGTATGTATCTGTGCCATGAGCTGCAGAGGTCATGGTTTCAAATGACTGGGCTGAGCATTTTCTCATGCTACAAGCCTTCTTTTTTTGCCCTTGTCCCCCAAACTACTTCATATCCGAACATTCAGGGCACGTTCCACAGTTTGGGTGCTTGCAACCACTGTACTTGCCACAGCGAGTTCATTTTCAATTCGCTGTCAGTACATAATAGTGTCAAGTATTTCAGATGGAATGTACTTCCTTACATGTTGTCTTATTTTCTATTGGGGGGTGTCTTCCCAGGGTGTTCTGTAAAAAAATATTCAATAAGACTAATTTTACACATACCTTGCTGACATGGTGCTTAAATGATGAAAATTACCAGGTGAAGATAGTAACCACAACTGACCAATACTTATACAAAAATTTATGGAGAAAACTAATGTCCCTTATCTTTGTTGAAAGTTTGTAAACTTATTTAATATTTGGTCAGGGAAATTTCTTTTAAATTCCTTTTGTAAGTATCTTCTGGTCGATTTGATGCTAGATGCACTAGGATTATTCCATAGAGGTTATTTTCATTGCAGAAAACATTCCATGGTTGGGTGGATGCCATGCCGTGGATGCCATATACACTTAGGATATACCCTAAGCTAGCCTCAAACAGCTAAGAAACAAATGTGGGTTTGCTACAACCACTGTATGAAACAGTACAGTAGTACTGTTCAAGTAGGTCTTGCCCTTAAAATGGTGCATACCTGAAAAAACAAGGCCATGAAAAACCAGCTTAGAAATACCATACGTGACGAAAATCACCCTTTTGGAATAGTCCTAGTGCATCACACACTATATTCAAACTACAAATTATGCACAGGAGTGTTTTATAATCTGCCTATCGTGTTTCCCGATACAAATTCTTTAGAGAAACTGAGAAAGCCACAAGGCAGCCCTTCATTTCCGTTTGCATAAGTACAGGACATGCCCCCTATAAATTTGTTATTCCTTGTAGTCTACTAGGCTAGATATTCCTTTTTCCGGTTGTTTTACTCCTGTACAGCTCATTGTGAAAGGCTTTCATAACGCATTCAAGAACTTGCTTCACCCATATTTTAAGCTGGCACAAACAACCCACCTAGAAGCAAATCTTATTTACCCAGAAAGTAATTACAGGTCTTATACAGCCTTCATATCTCTTACACAGGCTGCTTTTTTGCTAACATGGGTTCTGGACAGACACCGTCCTAGATGGTTGCTAAGCAAAAACATTTAAAAACAGTCATTTCAAAAGACAACCACACTTAGCAACCATTGATATAGCCCAAAAGCACATTCATTTTGGCAACAGTTACCTAGTAAGTATCGTTAAGCAACCAGTTACTACATGTATGCCATGTGGTGTTCATCACCTACATATGGTAAAAGTAGTGAAAATTTTAATTCAAGTCCCGTCTGTCCAGCTGGTTTCGTCTGTGAGTTATGATTAAGTGAGCGCTTGTAAATTATTTCCCATATTGTTGCTGTGAAAATCAAATTTCTAGCTTTTCCATCAGTGCACTCCTAAATTATTCATCATACAAGACTGAAGAAACATTTGGATTCCACTCTTTCATAATTACAATAGATAGCAGGGATTATATAACATGGAGTTTGAGGAACGTGCAAATGGGTCTGGTTTCTTTGCTCAGCTGGTTACATTTCTACAGACCAGTTTTACCATTGTTGACACAAAATAGATGCTTCCAAGCAATACTGGGTTGGTATAAACAGTGGACCCGGGGACCTGCGGGGACCTAACTTTTCGCGAAATCTTTTATACTTCACAATGTTTATACACTCTATACTTGTACCAGATACCTTTGCAAGTCTCAGCATGTAGTATTGCACTGCCAATCCACTTTTCTTCATCACACAGAGTGCCTAACATGATAGAAATTATAAGCTCCTCTGAAAAAGAGTCTATTACGTCAAGTTTAGAAACTATGAGCAAGCAAAACAGCATCTAGCGATCATTGTAAGTCACCAGCAGCTCAATAAGCGCTGAGATTTCATGTGTCATGTGATGCACAAAATCAAAGCCTTGTAAGAATTTAAAGCCCTCGATTAATACCCCGGGTGTGAAGAAGTGGTCTATGCAAGCAGTACATGACACATGAAATCTCAGTGCTTGTTGAGCTGCTGGTAACTTGCAGCGATCGCTTGAAGCTGTTTTGCTTGCTCACAGTTTCTAAACTTGATGTAATAGACTCTTTTTCAGTGGCGCTTATAATTTCTGTGACGTTAGGTACTCAGTGTGACGAAGAAAAAGTGGATTGGCTGTGCAAGACTACATGTTGAGATATGCAAAGATATCTAGTACAAGTATAGAGTGTATAAACATTGTAAAGTATAAAAATTTCATGAAAAGTTCAGTTCCCGCGGGTCCCCTGGTCCCAGGTACTCGGTCCTCAGGTCCACTCTTTATACCAACCCTTCACCTGACTGCTAAGTTTACTCCAGAGTTTATGGAGGGAGTACTTACTCTTGCTGCTTTTACCATTAAAACATTTGGCTAACTTGGTTGGGTGTACACACTTAAATGCTCCCAAAATAATTACAGCAACTGAGAGCACATGCTGTTAATAAATATAATTAACACTTATGTCTTCTGTGCTGGATTTCACCCTTTTTGTAGGTGGGATATTTTCAGAATTTATAACTTTCCTCTTCTTACACCAAACTGTACCACTGTGTTTTGGTCTCCCGCGCATCTTAATACGTGGCTTTACCTTCATCGATGTTGCCAGTATTGATAAAGACAGTCCATGCTGAAATTGAAATAAAAGGAGTGTCTAAAGTATAGTATTGCGGTACTGGTTTTTTAGGTTCATATGCTTATTGAGCACACATGATGCATATACTTGTGGTAGACACCTGTTTGTTAAGTGCATGTGTTGAAGCAAATGTTAAGATATTTGGGAACAGCAAAACAAACTAAAAACATCCAAGTACACGTGTCACATTGTCTACCACCTAACTCACTGCCATCACCTTTTAGTTATCAAGACAGACTATTAGAATAAGTCGGCTATTCAAAAAGCTAGCAGAACAATGTGGATGCAAATACTGCTCTACTAACAGAAACTCTGGGAAAGGTAATGCATAAGAACGTGTTAAACATACAAAAAGCTCCTCTGAAAATGATAACTACATGCACCTTATGACCAGACTGGTGTCTACAATTTTCATATGGAAAAAACCCATAATGTGTGCATTCAGAGGAAGTTGGACACACATTAAGCGCTACTTAAATATATTGCTCTTAATTGCATTCTTTGCACTAATATTTCACGTGATCCTCAATAGTCGCAATACTAAACTGAAAAACGATGGTGTTCATTAGATAATCAGATCATCCTTCAATTAGGCTTCAAGGCTATGTACTTTGTTTTCATAAAGCACTCGAGATTTTGGGTGAAATTAATAAATTGCAATTTAATCCATACAATTTTCACCAGACTTGTCACGTACGTTTTTCTACAATGAAACAATGACCCTTCGCTGCATTACACTGAGGTCGCTGTATTACCTTGCTCATAAACACAGATTTTGCACAATTCTTTATATTGGCGCTTTAAACTTTGGCTTTGTTACCAGCCAAATCAGCGGGGTTCACTGGGGTTCAACATGCTGTTAGATTTAGGAATACATAAACTTTCAATTGCACTATAGTTTTATTACAAATTGTCTTGAAACAAAGGTTTTCCAATGAAAATGTACAGCTCACATGAACGCGTCCAACCTCCCCTGGTGTGCATTCAATGTATACTGAGAACTGAGGATGTGCTACACTAACTGACTTACATTAGTACTTTGGTATGTATTAGCACTGCTATGGTTGTTGCATGTAGGATGAGAGCTTAGTTCATTCCTATAAGGGACAATTTATAATGATCAAGTTCTGTTATATACATTACCATACCTAGGTCCATTAGCTGTACTAACACATTCCAGTGTAGTGATGTCACCACTAAATGCAGGACGAGAGCTTGGTTCATTCCTGTAAGGGACAATTTATAATGATCAAGTTCTGTTATATACATTACCATACCTAGGTCCATTAGCTGTACTAACACATTCCAGTGTAGTGATGTCACCACTAAATGCAGGACGAGAGCTTGGTTCATTCCTGTAAGGGACAATTTATAATGATCAAGTTCTGTTATATACATTACCATACCTAGGTCCATTAGCTGTACTAACACATTCCAGTGTAGTGATGTCACCACTAAATGCAGGACGAGAGCTTGGTTCATTCCTATAAGGGACAATTTATAATGATCAAGTTCTGTTATATACATTACCATACCTAGGTCCATTAGCTGTACTAACACATTCCAGTGTAGTGATGTCACCACTAAATGCAGGACGAGAGCTTGGTTCATTCCTGTAAGGGACAATTTATAATGATCAAGTTCTGTTAACATTACAATACTTAGGTACATTAGCTGTACTAACACATTCCAGTGTAGTGATGTTACCACTAAATGCAGGACGAGAGCTTGGTTCATTCCTATAAGGGACAATTTATAATGATCAAGTTCTGTTAACATTACCATGCCTAGGTCCATTAGCTATACTAACACATTCCAGTGTAGTGCATGATGTCACCACTAAATGCAGGATGAGAGTTTGGTTCATTCCTGTACGGGACAATTTATAATGATCAAGTTCTGTTATATAACATTACCAGGCAGTACAATGGCATTCCATGACCATTTACATTGTAGGTGCATCGATGAACATGATTTCCGGGAACCTATCAAACAGTTTAGTCATGTGATTTGTCTGCAAATAACAAATTTCAATATTATTCTCATTCAGAGGCGGCGGAGACACCTATATTTAGTGGGGGGGGCTGGGGGTCTAGCATGATGATGCCATGGCCTAGTTGTATATCGAAGACCAAAAAAAAAAAAAAAAAGGTCATTACCTGCAGCTTACTACACTGCTCCTCAAAGAATACTGTGACTGCTCTATTAGAGTATCTCGAATAATGCTATTGAATAATCATATGGGGGCTAAGCCCCTCCAAAATTTTTTTCACAGGGGTTGAAGCCCCCCTTCTCCGCCACCCCTGTTCTCATTTACCACAATTCCTGCTTGGGCATCCTGGGTAGTGGTAATATTTTGGAGTGTACTGAGTAGCAGTTGTGGTTCCTCAAGACCTTTCCGGGTTTGCTCTTTTACCTTTGTCTTTAGGTTACTGATGTCGTTGAGGGTCACACATTTTCCAAACTTCTTCTCAACTAATTCTTTCACTCGTTTGGTATTGGGTTTCACAGTCAGCATCTCAGAAATTGTGGCTTCTTCTGCTGCAGTCAACCTTCTATATTGACTGGATAATGTGCAAATATTGCAGGACCCACTCGATGAGTATGCTCAAGGTGACAATGACGTACGCACAACTTTTTATAAAGACTGCAGTAATGATTACATAAATGACAGCATTGTGTGCGAATTACTGTAGTGCTTACCTGTCATAAGATACAGTTATCTTTGTCTTGCAGTTCATAGCAAAAGTGCGCTGGTTAGGTCTAATGTTCTTTCCACGACTTCTTGGGTCTCCATAATGTACACACACAACACTATAACTATAGATATGTGTACTTTATTTTCTCAGCATCTACAAGGTCAGTAATTATCTTCTTTTTCCTCTGCTTGTTGTAATCTTCAGCACTCTGACTGTTATGCACACGTAGTGGATGGTAACCATTTCGCTTTAAATCGTCCAATGCCGTATGAAACTGTTCAAAAGTGTCGAATTGGGTGCCAACTTCCATAACAAGTTCTCAGTACAGCTCTGAAAAGTGTCCGATTGGGCGCCAACCACCATGACACGTGCGGAGCACTGCTGAAAAGTGTCACATTGGGCGCCAATTGCCATGATACGTGAAAATCGACACGTGGTGAGTGTGCCGACACGCATGGTTTAATCACGTGATCAAGTGACAGGCGCAGGCCCATCAGCAGATGATTATGTGAGGCACCGGTGGAAATAAGATGTACGTGGCTCTAAGAATAACCGGTACACCGGTGGACATAGACACTCCGTAATTATTATTGATGGCAGTCCATGTCTTGAGAGGACTGAATACTACTAAATATTTGTTGTATTGTAACTGGATTTCAATGGAGCGGCGAAGCGTACTTAACTGATTTGAAACTAAGATACGTAGAGTCTACACCGTTTGAAGAAGAACGTCTAGTGGATATTAAAGGCGGAGTCTCCGGCGAGAATACTGATGTCCTCAGCTCTTCGTGGAGGTTCAGTAACGAAAAGAGGAGTGGAGGTTCAGTAACGAAAAGAGGAGTGGAGGTTCAGTAACGAAACGAGGAGTGGAGGTTCAGTAACGAAAGGAGGAGTGAAAAAAATAAGGCTAGTGTGAAAGTGCCACATCTATTCACACTGATTAACCGCACTGTCAGACGTCTGCACTGACTAGTGCAAGTTCACTGAGACCAAGCTGAAAACTTCTGTGATGGTACCAAGTTGAGTAGCAGCAAGTACCAATATTTTCCTGCTTGAAATTATATCTCATGGATGGATTGTCAACAAGGCGTACTCATACAGACCAAACAGCTTTCAGTATTGTCACTGTAGTGCCAATTTAGAAGTCCTGGAACTAGGTGGAAGAAGTAAGGTAATCTACATGATGCTTGTACAAAAAATACTCTTTCACATTGCATACTGGTCTTTATGTACAGTGAAACCTGTCTAATCAGGACACTGTAGTAAGGTCACTGCTGGGCCAACTTGTGAATCCTTAAACGTATTACCTCAAGGGTGTGATGAATTTTCAGGTCCTCAAATTTTGTATTACCTCAAGATGTGATGAATTCCCCAAATCTGTCATTTACATAAAGTGACAGATTTTTAGCTGTATTGTATTTAATGCCCGCCTGTCAATTTTACAGGTACAGGGTACTTGGTCATAGCATGTGGTTCTCTTACTAACAGTGCTATGTACATAACTTGGCTAGAGCTGCTCTAAACTTGGCAACTCGGGGGTAAGTAGACAAAGGAATTTTATAATGTTATGTAGTTCTCAATTGTCAAGTGTACGTGGACTGTAGTAACATCAAGGACGTTGTGGATCTTCAGGTCAGCAGTGCTACATACATAACCTGCTCTAAACTTGGTAACTAAGGTCAAGGTTCAGGGGGTAAGTAGGCAAAGGAATTTTATAATGTTGTGTGTTCTTTAGTTCTCAATTGTCAAGTGTATGTGGACTGTACACCAAGTGTGCGTGGACTGCAAGGACGTTGGGGATCTTCAGGTCAGTCTGTGTGTATACTAAGAAATTTTTGTATTACCTCAAGGGTGTGATGAATTTTCAGATCCCCAAATCTGTCATTTGCATAAAAAGTGACAGATTTTTAGCTGTATTGTATTTAATGCCCTGTCAATTTTACAGGTACAGGGTACTTGGTCATAACATGCGGTTCTCTCACTAGCAGTGGTACATACGTAAAGATCAAGGTTCGGGAGAGTAATTTATATAGACAGAGGAATTTTATAATGTTATGTGTGTTCTTTAGTTCTCAATTGTCAAGTGTACGTGGACGATGAGGCCTGATAAGATCTTGGCATTATATCTCAGTTGATTACAATCTTCTGAATTTCCAGGATGAGGTGTACAGTTGCGATGGGACTAACTACAGTGGAACCTGTCTTAGCAGCCACCTGTATAGAAGGCCACCTCTTTAAAAAGGCCAGCTTTAAATTCCCCTAGTGAGAAGTTTATACACTAATTTACCTGTCTAAAGAGCCACCTGCCTATTAAGGCCAAGAAATCTTGGCTCGAAGGTGACCGGCTTAGACAGTTTCCACTGCATCCCATTTTATTGTCAGAAATTTATTGTTAATGACACAAACAATTAATGTGATATATTTTGTTATGTAACTTGTGTATTAATTAAATGACATGCATGACGAAAGCCACAATGGGAGTGACTACTTGCTGTTAGGGTGGGTAATGCTATGTAGCTAACAAGCTGGTTTGAACACCACCAGAACACACAATACACCATGTGTGGTGTGGCAACAAGAATTATGCTTGGAACACTTTCTCAAGTGACACTACGTTCTTGACACTTTCACACTTGTTTATAAGACATCTGCCAATTATCAACGCACGCATGAGGTGTGGCACTAAATGGAGTTTAAAAGATTTCTGCTTAAAACACCTTCCCTAGGGAACTTATGGTTCTACACACTTTTACAACTTGTTTATCAGACATTAGGGCTTGTGTTCACATCGTGTCTTTAAAAGTTATTGTAGGGATTAGAGGTTTGATCGAAGAAAATACACGTATGAACAAACCAGCATTAGATAATGTCAGTGCTAGATGGACTGTACAAACATGGGTAAGTTGACTGGTATAAGGTGATGCTAGGTGTAACACAAGGTTGAGAAACAAAGCGAAATGTGTCTAAATACGCGTTTAATACCGGTCGCAAGAAAACTACTACGAAAAAAGATTTACAAACCTATTGAAAGATGTTACATAATTCAGGGATAATATTGCAAAACCGTCCCTACACATAAATAACTCACAGTAGTGGCTGCACGTCTTTTAATTGGGCGTGCGCTTTGTAGTTTCTTGGCCGCACGCTCACTACCGTGAGTCTTGATTCCAATTTGAAAATTTTTATTTTATTCAAATAATAGTGTAAAAACAAATGGTTGTTCAGTATAATAAACAGCAATGTCAATAATAATGTTTAGAAAAGTATATAATAAAGTGTGTGTGTGTATATTGCAGTATAGCTTTAAATGTTGTACCTATTACTTGTAGTGCTCAGTAAGTTCTTTTTCAATACTTTCTACAGCAGCCACAAGGTCATCAACATTTTTCAATTTCGACAAAAGTGTTTCCCATGTTTTAGGTGTAGGACCATGACTTGTAGTAAGCCAGTCAGTAAAAACTTGTTCACATCGTTCGTCTAAGGTGCTGAAATCTTTTTTTGTAGCCTTGACAAAATAAACATCATATCCCATAGAATATGCCACATGGTCCCAGCTGGCTTTGACCTTTGGAACAACTATCTTTATCAAATTCCACATATCTGGTTCTGAATGGTCAATGTAAACATTTATGCAGCAGTAATACATGTATTGTATACATTAATAAGTATCATACCTTGTTGTAAAATTAATGGAGCTGGAACTGTTGTTGGTATTTTGTTAGGTTCTAAACAAGAAAACCATTTATAAAAAAAATCATGTGCAGTTTCTCTTAAGATAGCCACAATGTTCATGATTACACTAGCAACACCCAATAGCTAAATTAAAGTGATAATAACAGCCATTAGCTCAACTACCAACTGCTGAATTGGTCACAGAAATTATATCTGCAAAGTAAATATTGCTAACTATAATTGTTTTTAGTTACCTCAAACTTTTAATTCTAAATTCTGCAAAATTCTTTTCACACTTACATAATTTTAGTGACCTGCTGAGTGAAAACTCGACTTGTTTGCATAATGTTGTTAGATACTTTAAATAAATGCCTTTAATACATTGGGTAACAATACATGCTATATAAATAATTATACGTACGTTTAGTTGCTTCAGTAAACAGTGAAGGAAGACATGGATTTAAATATCTAATATACCAATGGATTTGCCTCTTCATGGGATCTAAGAATATCTTTATTCTGTTTTTGTACCATGAAGCAAAAATGAGTTGCATGTATTTGTTTACATTGCAGTAAAACGTAACACTTTTGAGCCTTCTTGTTTGATAGAATGGATATATTTAGGCCAAAACTATACCTTGACAAAAGCCCCAGTTTATGGTGAATATAACGACACAAGTCCCAACTCCATTGCACTTGAGACCTATGATTGATTACATAAGCACCTGTAATTTTGTTCTGTATATATAGGCACTGTTCAAATCAATTGTTTTGCTTTTCTTGTTGTCTATCGCTATAACTCCGAAAGCTCTAACCAGATACAGCAAAAACTTTAACAGCCCATTAGTTTTCCACTCTAGACAACAAAAAGTCATAAAATGAAGTTCGAGGAAAATGCAAACAAAGTCAGCTTTTGTTCAGCAGGTCACAATGTATCAACTGTCCTATTCAGTACTTGTCAGTGATTTAAGGATAAATTGCTACCAAATAAAATATTTATCAGTTACAGTGTATATAGTATAAAGTACTTATACCTGGAGTCAAGTTAACTGAAAATTCACATTCTGATTTGTGAGGGGTGCATGTGGTCCAGTAAATACATTAAACATCCTTTGTGCCCTTTGTGGGCATGGGAAAGTAATGTACAGTAGTACAAAGTGCAATGAAGATATACATCTGTTCATACCTGGTGGCCTTGTATTTGATCCATCATCCTATAATTAAAACCAAGAGTTAATAATATGGAGGAGAGGATCTAATGCCGTATAGCACTGTAACAGATGATTGCACAGAAGTAAAGGGCTTCTTTTTCTGTGAAACATAGCACCCATCCTACTTTAACCACAAAATTTGTAGCCACATAGAAATGAATGCTCAAGAGTTTTCAGTGGAACTGAGCAAGAAAGGATGACGGGATAGATGGTGATGCAGTAGAAGACATCCAAGGCGAGGTTGGAATAGATTTCCAAATGTTTGTGAATCTCAACTCAACTCCTCGCCCTACCTCAGTGTGACCTAGATACACAAAATTGGATCAAGTTTTCTGGTGTTTACTAATGTAGAATATTTACCATCAGATCCATCAAAGCCAATTGCTGCAAGTACAAGTCTTCACTGAGTAAAAATGCACTGCAGTGAGCATACCAATCCAGCTGAAATTGTATTGACAACTTGATGCAATCCACATACAATCTAGCAAAATTATCACGATAGTGTGTGTCTATACTATACTACACAGTGGCTGGTCATACGCACACACTACAGAAACAAATTCTGTACTATCTGAAAACTGGCTGGTGAACAAACCCTTTATTTCTTCACGCAGCAAACTTGGTTCAATCTTACCCAAATCCTTTGCTAAACTTGAGCATTTGTATATAGGTGTTGACTTGGGCTTCTGTGCAGTGCATTTCTTCCACTTCTTTGTAACGAAGCCACTATGCTGTTCCACGGGCTTCTTTGAGGCACTAGTATTGTTTGCAATTGACTGCTCCTTCATCACCTCTTGTGTCATGCAACTATCATAGTCCACGAGACCATCAACGAGTTTTTGCTTTCTTATACTGCAGCCCTGACTCCCCTTAGCTATTAGTTCTTCAGACGTTTCCATAGAGCTGTCTGGTCTTGACGATGATCCTAGCTCTCAGACGATGCTCTTGCCCTTAATTCACGTAGGGAATGCATGTCCTTCTATCTGAGTGGTCTATGCAAACATTTACTGAGTTATGCAGAAATGAAGCCATTCAACCATTTGTCTGTTACAGGGCTATATGGCATTAGATACTCTCTTCTCCATATTGTTACTTTTGCTAAAATACATCAAGACTATTTGAATTATACTACATAGTTGGCTGGTAAAGAAATTTATAGCATAATCAGAAACTAGAACAATTTTGTAACATTATGTTATCTTTAATCAAAATAATCACATCACAATGATGTGGTAAAATGAAAAAGTGGCATGTAAATATCTTCCAATAAATCACTACTAAATATTTAACTATAAATGTTGTACTTATTCTATGCATGTTACCAGCTGACTCAGCTAAAAGGTAAGGTTTAAAAGTGCTTATCACCATCAAGGGTCACAGTATAACATATTTCATTAGTACTATGTATATAGCTGGTTGCTGGTTCAAAAATGGTACAAAGGATGATAAAACTGCCTTGTCTGTAATGATTTCTTTACATGAGTGCATAATTGCTATAAGTTAACTAAACATTTATAAATGTTTAAAATTTTGCAAATTGTGATTTGAAACTTAACTTCCACAAACTTTTGTTTGATACCCACTTTCAGTGAAGAATTTGCCAATAAAACTTGTGAATTTGCCCAGCCACTAAAAATTATTTCAGTTTTCAAAAGTATGATCAATTAATGTATACAACAAACTATATAATATAAAGTAATGTATTCTTTTTACCTGACATGGTTGCAGCCAAACAAGGTGATCATCAGTGATCTTTGTTTTGTCGTATTTGCAATGTATCCATTGAGGAACAAAATCAAACTTTTGAGGTAACATTGTCATGTGTCTTCCTTCACTGGTCTGTCCACAGCCACACAAGAACCCATACTGTAAATTATCACTATCGAGCTGCAGCTTATTGCACACTTTAACTAAAGTAGTAGACACAAACTGTTTTACATCATGGTGGATGGCAGGTGAAGCTTCCTTGTGTCTGATTTGAATTTCAAGGTAGCGGATTCTGTCAATCAGTGACACAGAGTGGCCAGTGTCTGATGTGTGAAATGTGACCAGGTTGTTATAAGTGTGATGTGTATCATTTGTTGATTGCATAGGGCGTAGCCAATTTTTAGGTAAGCTTTGAAATATTTCTACAGCCACACAGCAAAAGAAGCCTTGTGGCAAAGGGGCTTGTTGAAATTGGACTAGTAATTGAATTTGCTGAAGTTTGCCATATTTGGTCAGGATATCATTACTGGGAGATGGATAACTAGGTAGCACACACGGCATGAAATAGTGCTCTGTATCTACTGGTGCTACAATTTTTAAATACTCCAATAAAGAAATGAAACATTCTGTTGGTATATCTGTTCCTATTTTAATTTGGAAGAATAGTTGTTTACTTAGTAATCCCTCTTTTTTAAATTTTGTGATGGCCTCACTGTTTATAATCTGTCCTTTAAATGACAGTTTGACAAGGATAGTTAGTTTTTCGAAGAACCATTGGTGGTCAGTGATGATAAACTGCTTCATATCAGGAACATCGTGGTAGTAATGTAGCATACCCATGTTGTGAAAACATTTTAGAGCATCTTGAAGTTCATCTTCACTTTGACAAAGTTGCCCTTGTATACAAATTTTAACTGCTGATGTGTATGTTATGTAATAAACTTTTTGTTCGGATGAAACTTTTTGTAGTTCAAGTAGAAATATAAACCAGGTAATGGGAACTTCATGGATGTTACCACTTTCTACCACTTCTTGAATATGATCACGAATTTGCTCAGCAACAGGATCCTCATTTTTACTTCCTGCTGTTGTGTTATCAACTGGAAATAATATTTTTTCATTTAAAGACCACAAATGACTTTTGCAATTAAGTTCAGTAGCAAGAGTGCTTAGTCTTTTTTCAATTTTTTCAATCTCTTTTTTATCAACCTGGTCTGCATGAGTGCCAATGCAGCACTGACAAAGCCTATTTTTCTCTTGTTGCTTGATTTGTATTACAGAGTTGTTTGAAGATGCCATAAGACGTTTAATAAACTCTAGGTTGGTAATTTCTAAATGATATGGCTCAAATGATTGCATCCCATCTTCACTGTGAGCTACCAACACTGGTTCATCCAAACTCTTCTCTCCTCCACTCATATTGAGGACAATAAAAGTGACAGAAATGGACCTACTAACTGCTGGGAGGAGATTTATATACTCAGGCTGTCCTCCAGTGTCCAGCAGGTTAAAAATATTCCAGATGTCACCTGCTATTGTTTCTGAAGAGAAAAAGTAGTACTGGGCTGATAAAATGTCATCTTCAACTGAACATTTACTTTGCTCATGTGCACTGTCACCTTTCTTTACAAGTTGTTCTGGATAAAATGGTTCATTTCCAGATTCTAACTGTACATGCAAATATCTGTTGAGTTGTCGTAACATGGTTTGGTGACTTAGTGAAATCCATTTAGGTGAATTTCCTGCAACAAAAGGTCTGAGTCTAAGCTTCTGACTACAGATAACCTGTTGGGATTCTGCCACTCCTGTGCTGTGATAAACAGATTCAAAATTTTTTTGGTATAGTAAATTTAGAAAACTTGTCTTTCCAGCTTTAGCTGATCCAGTAAAAGCAATAGTTTTATACGATAATTTTATTGTAGAGCCACTGGCTTTGGCTCTCTGTAGCTTTTCCTCAATTGTTTCATACTTTACCACTAAAAAATGACCAGTAAACACCAAATTGTAATTATTAATGAACACATTAGTACACTTAGTAGTACTAATTTACTATCATCACAACTTGTGGAACAAAACAAGACATAATGTGCCTTCCACACACCTCCAAAAATATTTCCAATAGATGTATAAGTACTTTTATCAAAACTGTATTACCATTTATCTGTATAGAAGCTTGGGAGTTTATTTCCTAACAGTGATTTTGGAACCACTGTTTAAACAAGCCCAGCATCTATTCAAGCTTTGGCATTGATTTCTTATGTAAGAGTGAACAAGGTGAAAAGTGATTGTGGACAAACTGATTGTGGACAAGGTGGTTATGGGAGTACTTATATACAACATACAGTTTGGAATCTTCAATTGCAACAACGAAATATGAGGTGAAGTGTGTTATTTGCAACAGGTGAAGCATGTTATCATGCACACGGCCTATGAAAAAGGTCAACCAGAAGTCATCCTTATAATTCCTTCATGACAGCTTGACAGTAGTGATCAGGGACAACAATCAAGCCCAAACATGCCTTCAAAATGGCACAAAATGAATTTCTACAAAATTTCAAAAAAAAATTTGTTTAGCCAAATTTTCTACTACATGCCTTCCTGCTTCTTTCACAGAGATGCTTCGAGTTTCTCAATTATAAAAGATTTGTACCTCACTTTGCAACTATTGCAGCTCCACTAACTGATCTAATCAGCCAGAACAGGTTTTATGGAATGAAGGATGTGATAAGGCTTTATACAGCTTAAAGGGGACTTAGGCTGCACTCCCACTAGTTTCAAGGGTGGCTGAGCGTAACAAACAATTCATGCTGCAGATGGATGCTTCAGGTCAAGGATTAGGGGCTGTACTTAGTCAGATTGATGATGATGGCCAACAGTACCCTGTTGCATATGCAAGTTGAAAGCTACTCCCTCGTGAACAGAGGTATTCAGTTATTGAGAAGGAATGCCCGGCAATTGTGTGGGCCCTTAAAGTTTATCATGTGTGTCTTTATGGACAAAACTTTGTGGTACAGACTGACCACCAGCCTTTGTCATGGTTGCAAACGGATTAAAAACAGCAACCCTCAACAAACTAGATGGGTACTAGCAGTTCAGCCATATAACATGACAGTGAGCCACGAGCCATAATGGAAATGCTGATGGACTGTCGCATGGACCAATTGAAAACAACAGCGAAAAGTTGCTAAGAAACCCCTCACTGTTTTCACAAGGAGGGAGGGATGTGGAATAGTAAGCTGTGTCCTTGTGAACTCATGTACACACCAAGCAATATCTATTTCTGTTTTTTAATTGGTACATTTAAAGGTGATCTGTACAGTTTTTGTAAGGCTTCCCAAGTCACAAGGAGAAACAGATTATCTTTTATGTTGATGGAAATAAATTATGTGCTTTTTTATTTACCACAGGAAGAAGAAAAGAACTTACAGAAGATTTTTACTACTTCAATTATTTTTGATTTTATTAGTAATTATACAAATTATATACATATATTTATTACATTATTCCCCACAGGATATTTTTTAGCAGCTGATCTCTCTACTGGGTGACTTAAAATATAGCTGAACTATATACAGGATGATTTCTTTGTAGCTGAACTCTCTACAAGGTGACCTCTTCTAGCTGATTTCTCTACAGGGTGATTTGTTTCTAGCTGAACTCTTTACAGGTTATTTGTTTGCAGCTAAACTCTCTACATCCATGGTGGTTTCTTTGTAGCTGAACTCTCTACATGATGGTTTCTTTGTAGCTGAACTCTCTACAAGGTGACTTCTTTTAGCTGATCCCTCTACAGGGTGATTTGTTTGCAGCTGAACTCTTTACGTGGTGATTTCTTTGTAGCTGAACTCTCTCCAAGGTGACCTCTTCTAGCTGATCTCTCTACAGGGTGATTTGTTTCTAGCTGAACTCTCTACAGGTGATTTGTTTGCAGCTAAACTCTCTACATGGTGCTTTCTTTGTAGTTGAACTCTCTACATGATGGTTTCATTGTAGCTGAACTCTCTACAAGGTAACTTCTTCTAGCTGATCCCTCTACAGGGCAATTTGTTTGTAGTTGAATTCTCTACACGGTAATCTGTTTGAGGCTGAACTCTCTACATGGCGGTTTCTTTGTAGCTGAACTCTCTACAAGGTGACTTTTTCTAGCTGAATTCTATACAGAGTGATTTGTTTGCAGCTGAACTCTCTACATGATGGTTTCTTTGTAGCTGAACTCTCTATAAGGTGACCTCTTCTAGCTGAACTCTTTACATTGTGTCTAGTTTCTAGCTGATCTCTCTACAGGGTAATTTGTTTGCAGCTGAAATCTCTACAGGGTGATTTGCTTGTAGCTGAACTCCTTACATTGTGTCTAGTTTCTAGCTGATCTCTCTACAGGGTGATTTGTTTGTAGCTGATCTCTCTACAAGTTGATTTGTGTGTAGCTGATCTCTCTGCAGGTTAATTTGTTTGTAGCCGATCTCTCTACAGGGTAATTTGTTTGTAGCTGAACTATCTATAAGGTGATTTGTTTGTACCTGATCTCTCTGCAGGTTGATTTGTTTTAGCTGAACTCTCTACAGGGTGATATGCTTGTAGCTGAACTCCTTACATTGTGTCTAGTTTCTAGCTGATCTCCACAGGGTGATTTGTTTGTAGCTGATCTCTCTACAAGTTGATTTATGTGTAGCTGATCTCTCTGCAGGTTGATTTGTTTGTAACTGATCTCTCTACAGGGCAATTTGTTTGTAGCTGATCTCTCTGCAGGTTGATTTGTTTGTAGCTGAAGTCTCTACAGGGTAATTTGTTTGTAGCTGATCTCTCTACAGGATGATTTTTTTGTAGCTGACCTCTCTTCAGGGTGATTTGTTTCTAGCTGATTGCTCTACAGGTTGATTTGTTTGTAGCTGAAATCTCAACAGGGTGTATTGCTTAATTGTAGCTGAACTCCTTACATTGTGTCTAGTTTTTAGATGATCTCTCTACAGGGTGATTTGTTTGTAGTTGATCTCTCTGCACGTTGATTTGCTTGTAGCTGAACTCTCTACAGGGTGATTTGTTTCTAGCTGAACTGTGTATAAGGTGATTTGTTTGTAGCTGATCTCTCTGCAGGTTGATTTGCTTGTAGCTGAACTCTCTAAAGATTGATTTGTTTGTAGCTGAACTCTCTGCAAAGTGTTTTGTTTGTAGCTGATCTCTCTACAGGGTAATTTGTTTGTAGCTGAACTCTCTGCACAGTGACTTGTGTGTAGCTGAATCCTCTAGAGAGTGATTTAATTGTAGGTGAACTCCCTACAGGGTGCATGACTTGTTTATAGCTGAACTCTCTTCAGTGTGACTTGTAATGTTCTGAATCTCTACAGTGATACAACTGTAGCTTAACTCTCCACAGGGTGACTTGCTTCTTGCTGAACTGTCTATAAGATTAACTGTTTGCAGCTGAAGTCCCTACAGAATAATTTGTAATGTAATAGAATTCTATAATGGAGTAAATAAATTAGCTGAATGCTCTATTAGGGTGACTGTTCTATTAGAGTATCTCGATCTCGCATTTGCTACACGTAATTGGCTTTCGAATCATAACTGAGTGGTTTGTACTCCAATTCTTCTATACTACTGCAAGGACTTTCTATGAAGATTATTTCAGCTATACACCAATTTTCAGCTCATTGCTCTTAGCGGTTTGCCTAATAGGTGTAAAAACTAATACTTTTTTTATTACTAAAAATTGATCGCGTAATTGTGACACAGGTTGGGTTTTGTGTCATATCTCCGTGGTCTTAATCTCGATTCCTTTCAAACCACCAAAAGGCACTCCTACGATGGTTACTCCATCTACATAGCAATTTTCAACTCATTACATGAAGCGGTTTACCCTGTAGGCGTGACAACAAATCGATCTTGTTTTACGCAAATAATCGGTTATAACTCCTGAACCATTCATCGGATTTGCACCAAATTTGATGCTAGAATTTGCCTTTGGACTCTCTTTCTGTGTGCCAAATTTCAAGGCGATCGGAGGACGCGTTTGCGTTTTATAGCAATTTTTGCAGATGTGCAAAAGGTGAAGAAAAAAAACGAAACTCTGGCCACTCAGATCTCGGAAATGGCTTGAGTGGTTTCCTTCAAATTTGGAATGTAGACTCCCCTAACTGGCGGGCAACTCTGCAGCAAATTTAGTTTCAATCGGATAAGGTATCACCGAGATACAAAAGTGTGAAAATGACGTTTTCTTATTTCCTGTCAATGTACTCACGGTGTGGCGCGCCGGTTTCTTGGGCCGCACGACACACTACCGTGTGTCTTGATAGTCGTTACTTAGTCTGTGGCTATTACTGAATGTTTAGTACTTGTGCATTAAGCAACAGGCACGCCCCTTGCTATTCTATATCCTTTTAAAAATAGAATTAGCATGTCATTTTTCACGCAAAGGCATGAAAATTTTGGATGAGTTACTGTAATAATTTTGCTAAAAAGGAGCGCTTGCAGTTTTTTGATAGCAACTTCAGGTGATAAATAGCATGAAATGAAGAAAAAAAAGATTGGTGGCTGTGTCAAACCGGAAGTTGAGTATCTGATGATTGAGAAGCTAAAAGACAAAAATAAAAATGCAGAATAGTTTGTATAGTGTATCTTGAAAATATCAAGGCTCTAGTGTGTAAACTGTAAGACTAGTTCTAGTTTAAAGGGAAAAATTATAACTCGCATTCTACAACAAATTAGCAGTTGGGTTAGGACTAAAGTGTGCTCTAGTGTTAGCTTATATCCAGTAAGAAAGTACTCTATAAAGACTTCGTGGTTTTTGTAAGTATTCCTTCAAGAAGTTAGGTAATTCAGTTTTGTAATATAAATGGAGAGCACATTGTACAGTTTTTATAAATGTTTCAGCTGATTTAAGCTTATTAATAAGCTTATAACCTTGGAGAGCTAAGCCAGTTTAGCATCTTGATCACTTGGCTTCATGACAAACAGTTCTCTATACCATCAGCAGAAGCAAGGTAGAAGTATACATACGACCAAAAGTGAATTTGTAGCAGCACTTCTGTACAGGCTGTATTGGCATTTCGACAACCCCCAAAATATTACAACTCTTGTTGCAAGAACAACTATTTAGGTAAACAAATACACTATAGTAACACAATATCAACTTACTCTCTGAAAATCACATTCATCATCATGTATGTAGTTATACACAATCACATAAAGTAAAAGAAACATATTGGCTATAATCTTACATTAATGTTAACATGTAACAACAACTATTTGGGTAAACAAATACACTATAGTAGCACAATATCAACTTACTAACTGAATATCCAAATCACAATCATCATCATGTATGTAGTTATAAACAATCACATAGAGTAAAAGAAACATAGTTAAATATATTGGCTATAATCTTACATTAATGTTAACATGTAACAACAACTATTTAGGCAAAAAAGTAATAAGTAGCTGTATCATGTGCCTGAGTAAATGACTGCCCGAGAGCATGGGTGTACGTATCAAGCAAATCACAATGACATGTGATACAACGGACATGTACCATGCCAATCTAGGCTAAGAGCCTGCAGGCGATTAATCACCCAAACTAATACGAGACTGACCAATGAGTTTATTATAATTATCGACCAACTTGTGAAATTCGATTATGGGACAGCAGCAACTAATATTGTGACTACATTTGTTAACATGAACGGGCAAGTCCTAACAGTATCACAGATAAGTTCAATTAAGCAATCTTACAAAAAGCCACTGCGTCCTTTTAAAGACTGTTCACTACATTTACTAAGCATCTACTGGGGTAAACTTCGCTGTAGTGTTCATCTCATGTTACTCAAACAGTGGGTGTGTCCGTATTCGAAAATGCAGAAAACCGCTTGTGAATATGCTATAGCACTAGTTCTCATCTTAAACCAATGTTTCTCAACTCATAGGATGGCAAGGGTGACAAATTGCTTCCGCCTGAGTGCTTTAGGATGCAAAATCAAAAGTATGGTTTTCACAATAGTAACACAATATCAACTTACCACCTGAATATCCAAATCACAATCATCATCATGTGTGTAGTTATACACAATCACATAAAGTAAAAGAAACATAGTCAAATGTATTGGCTACAATCTTACATTAATGTTAACATGTAACAACAACTATTTAGGTAAACAAGTAATACGTAGCTGTATCATGTGCCTGAGTAACGAGAGCATGGGTGTACGTATCAAGCAAATCACGAGGACATGTGATACAACTGATATGTACCATGCCAATCCAGGCTAAGAGCCTGTGGACGATTAATCACCCAAACCAATATGAGACTGACCAATGACCAACTTGTGAAATTCGATTATGGGACAGCAGCAACTAATATTGTGACTACATTTCTTAACATGAACGGGTAAGTCCTAACAGTATCACAGATAAGTTCAATTAAGTGATCTTACAAAAAGCCACTGCTTCGTTTTACAGACTGTTCACTACATTTACCAAGCATCTACAGGGGTAAGCTTCGCTGCAGAGTGTTCATCTCATGTTACTCAAACAGTGGGTGTGTCCATATTCGAATATGCAGCAAACTGCTTATGAATATGCTATAGCACTAGTTCTCATCTTAAACCAATGTTTCTCAACTCATAGGATGGCAAGGGTGACAAATTGCTTCTGTCTGAGTGCTGTAGGATGAAAAATCAAAAGTATGGTTTTCATCATGTTCCCACAATCGATTTCAGCTTGAGTTTTTGTATAAAGAATTTGGCGGTACTGTTCCTACATCAAGGCCATTTTTTCACAGCAAACCAGAGAGGTACCATGGCCAACCATAGATGAGCCATTGCCGGCTATAGTTTAACTTAAATGTACCATGGCCAGCCAGGGTTTATAGGATATATATCCTAAAATTTGCATTTGAAGTTAGGAGGCTTCATGGTACATATTATATAGTTATACAACGGCCACGAGTGCTCTGCCTGATATAAACGCACGAGCCTGAGGGCCGTTAGGCCTGAAGGCAAGTGCGTTTATTCAGGCAGAGCACGAGCGCATGTTGTATAACTGTTATGTACCACTCACCTAATAGGTGGGAAGAGTCTCACAAGACAGCTTTAACACTTATAAAGGCCAGGTTTCTAACATCGATTGTGGGTAACCAAGCCGGACGTTGCGATGACGTTCCCCCTGCAGTACTGCAGCCACCTGAGATATTGAAAGCTAGTACGCTATGGGTTATATCACTAACCTGCATTCGTTGTTCGACTCTCATTATGTAGTGCTCAACATGCCAGCGTGATCACTCAATCATCATATAGACTAAGCGCCAGACTAATCGCCATAGTGATTCCCTCGAGCAAAAAAAAGTAGCTAAATAGACGTTTTAAGTAAACAAAACCCAACTACTAAACGATACTAGTCTAATTCTTACTATTCACACTGGCTAAATTCGAATCTGGTGGCATGACAAAACTGGTTACCACAATCGAACGTAAAGGTTAGTATTATTTAGAATATATTTGTTTTATTGAGTCATTGTCGAAGTGGACTACAGTTTAATCTGGGCTAAGATGGCACCAGACTAATACGGTGTATAAGTACGTTTATATATATGTAGACTAGAGTTGTGGCCACCCGTGTTGGCTTTTTCGATCGCCATTGGCTGCTTGTAAACATTATACGTATTGGTGACGTTATGGCCCACAATCGACCTTTACATGTCAGGCTATAAAAGAATTCGAGTGATCTGTGAAGTGTCCTTCCACCTATTAGGTGAGGTGTCGTAGTGGTCTTCGCCACCGGCACTTGTGCTATGCTGCATAAAACCGCAGCCAGTGCAATATCCGTATATTGCACTGCGGTCGGTGAATTATAACTTATAATGCACTCGTTGTGGTCTACAAAACCGCAACCAGTGCGTTATAAATTATAATGCACTCGCTGCGGTCTGCAGCAGTGCAATATACAAATTATGGCACTGGCGGTGCCTTTGAACTTCCCACGCAGAGTGGTACATAAACTATTGTAACATAATATCAACTTACAAGCTGAATATCCAAATCACAATCATCATCATGTGTGTAGTTATATACAATCACATAAAGTAAAAGAAACATAGTTAAATGTATTGGCTATTATCTTACATAAATGTTAACATGTAACAACAACTATTTAGGTAAACAAATACACTATAGTAACACAATATCAACTTATGAGCTGAATATCCAAAGTACACTCATCATCATGTGTGTAGTTATACACAATTACATACAGTAAAAGAAACATAGTTAAATGTATTTGCTATAATTAACATGCTACCTTAATGACACATCACGGCACGTTACAGCATGCCCTACACAGACCACCCTTCCACCGCACCAAACTTTAAGCACATTACTTCACATGATAACTACATAGAAACATCACTTCACATACATGTATACACATACGTACATACAACTGTTTGGGGGAGGTAGGGCAACTGAGGTGAGGCACATTTGCTTGAAGGGGAATCGTGTGCTATCCCTGTCCCAGTTGTGCCATGCTTAATGCTAACTTTGATGATGTAACTTATAAGACATTAATAACACCCAACAGTAAATACACCCAATAGTGCCTATGCCCCATTGTGACTTCACCCAATAGTGCCTATACCTGACAGAAATTACAACCCACAGTACATACACCCAAGATTACCATACTCAAGCATTACCAACATTTAGTCACAGCCCACATTACAAACATTAAGTCGCAACAAACAATACAAACATTAAGTCGCAATAAACATTACAACATTTAGTCGTAACAAACATTACAAACATTTAGTCGCAACAAATAAACACATATAATTACAACACATAACTACATTTAGCTGCAACAAACAAACATAGGAAGATTTAGTCGCAACAAAGTAACCAGTTTGAACATAGCATTTATTGGTAAGTTGCATTAGTGATAACACATGCATCTTTGGACTGAATTACTTTTAACTAAGTTCAGCAATTTGCACCAAATTTCCCCCAAAATGGTTGTTAACAGTGATTTAAAACATAACACATGATGATGTATATTTTTGCAGAACTTGTGTGGTATCCATTTGCCACAATTGAATTAATGTTCCAGTACTATTGCTGTACGCATACAATATCAAAGCTCACAACCAATACAACATCATGAGTGACAAAATCCAATTCTTCCACTGACTGTAACTCTGATTTACCATACCACTCATTACTGGTACATTATGATTATGTAATACTACCATACGTGATGGTAATTAATCTTCAATGACATCAGAATCTATGAATGATGTGATGTGTATAGTAGTAGTACAATCAATATGTATCTCTGTAATTATAACTACCACAGTGGTCATGTTGCTACCATAAATGAGGTCTACCACTACTGGAACGAGCCATCAAGTGCTGCTTCCCCTTTGAATAGCTTCTTATGTACTGACCGTGAGAATTGATGACAAATATTGTTCCATTTACCATGGCTATGGGACATGCACAACCATAAATATGTGACATGTTTTAAGTGAATACAATGTATCCTCTGGTGATATTCTGTGTACCCCATATTGTGTACAATGAATCTACATGACTAAGTTCAGCTGCCATATCAATATGCACACAACACAAGCAATGTAGGTTAATGTGACCCTACACATGAATATGCATAACAGTAACAAATGCTACAAATTATTATGATGCATAACTCTAGTACCTGTGTTAACGTATGTTGGGATAATTCACAGAATGAAGTGTTTGAGTTGTATAAAATATCAGGGATCTTCGTGAAGTGTTCAAATGTAATAAGGATATTAGGGTTCCGAGCTTGTTAACTATGGAAGATGCATCATCTACTGCATAGTAATTAAGAGCACATACAGAGGGATCTATAAAATTGGTAATGCTAAAGCCCACAGGTGTAGACAGGTGAGGCACTGAAAGGTTCTAGTTTGAGTGCACTCTGAGCAAGGGGGTCACCCAAAACAGATGGGTTCACAAATGCGCATTGTAGGTTGTGCACCATGTATGCGGAGTGTGGGCCTGTGTAACCAAAATTACACCCTTGTCAAATGTCGGATAAGAACAGCTGTACAAAAGCCTTGTCAAGGTGATTGCATAGTTCGCACTCAAAGTTGAGTGGTACTGTAGTAGTGGGGTGCATGCACCCCACTTATGCATACTGGGTAGGGGAATCTCCACCAATAAGGTGGGGCAAGTGCATTTTGTAATTGGGTACGTACCTTTGCATTGTTCGCAAATGTTGAGGTATTGACAATTGACGTGTTAGGGGTAGGATGGATTGACGGCCTGGGGGTAGTTGGGACAGTTCCAGGGGTTCGGAAGGGGATTAGTTTTCCGTAATGAGGAGCTGAAGATCTATGGTACTAGGACGAAAGGGACAACGGACAGGAAAACGGTGCATGTGGTCAGCATTCTAGTTGGGATTAGGTATGGATAAGCACTCTGCTCGTGTATCCAGGTGATGTATGTAATAGTATGTATTTGTATTTGTATAGGGAAGTACTTATTGTAGGTTAATAACTGTAAATTGTATTGAGTGGTATGCTTAAAAATGAGTAGTCTGGTCATGTGAGCTAACACGAGGTGGTTATTTGTCGTGTCTTCTCTCTAGCAGAATCATAACCAACTACATTTGGGGGCTTGTCCGAATCAAACAGTACAGGAATGTCGGCGACAAAAGCTCTACGCGTTCAACTGGATAACACCCAGCAAGAGGTACAACTTCTTCAAGTTGAAAACGATAAGTTGCATTCTGAAGAACCGCTGGGAGACCAACCTGACATCGAACTTATTGGAAGAATTGAGGCAACGATTACTGGAAAGTTAGGAAAGGGTCATAAAGGCAGAGCAGGATGCCGATGAATGGAAAACTATAGCGGAGAAGCTACAAGTGGACCTGGAGACAGCGAAGCAGGCCAGAGGAGAATCAGTGAAGTCCCTGGCCAAGCAGTTGGAATACCAGACCAGGAGAGTGGAGCAGCTCATCATAGAGGGTAATGAGCGTCAATTAGAATTAAACACATTGCGTGCAAATAATTTATTGTCTGAGGTACAATCACACGCCAGTACACTGGAGCAGCATCCAGTAGCAAGCATTAACGGGGCCTCGTTGCGCAGCGCCACCGTTAGTATGGCTGTTCAAGACTCAAGTACTTAGTCTACCTCAACAGTCTGTTGGGTATGAACCACGGTCAAATGTTGGTGTAGTTGATCTGAGTGTTGTGCAGAGTAGTGCACAGAGTACCCCTGGGTTGTCGCTAATGTCTTATGGAGCTCCACTGTCAACTGTACGAACTACGCTTGCTGCCCGTGAGTCAACCGGGTATACAGCTGGACTAAACATGTCAGCCTCCGAATTCCTCTTTCCTCATGGCTCCGCCTACAGAGCACATTCCAATTACGAGTCATCAGTGCCATCACTTATTCCCATGACTAATATGAGCTCCGTGAGTCTTCTGCCAAGCAGTGCTACTCGCAGTTTGCCGATGGTAAGCGGACCCTTTCCATCATCGCTGCCACCTGTGAAACCCACTTCACAGTCACTGAACCATTATGAATTATCGCCAATGAGTTTCCAGGTTCCACCAGTGATGAAGTATGATGGTAATTCAGAAGCAGAACCATTTGAAGAATGGCTAGAACAATTCGAGCTAGTGGCCTCTGTTTGCCATTCGGAAGGGAGAGCAAAGTTAGTTAACTTGGTGACTCGATTACAGGGACAGACTTATGCTTTTTATTGGACATGTCCGTCTCACCAAAGAACCTCGTATGAAGCTCTTACTGCTACTTTGACTGAGCGATTCAATCCGGTATGTATCAAGTCTGTTCAGAGTGGACTATTTCATGAGCAGAAGCAACAGCCAAAAGAAAGTGTTGAGGAATATGCACAAGACCTTAACAGACTGTACCAGCGTGCTTAACCTATTCACAGATAGAGGCAGTGTTGAGGCAGAAAAATTGGGTCAGGCCGTTTTTACTTATCAGTTTGTTGCTGGTTTAAAACCAGAGATAAGACTTAAAGTGGCTGGAAATGAAGGAACATTTGACCAGTTGTTAATGAAAGCCAGGCTAAAAGAAGAGAAACTACGTGATTAGTAAGTGACGTTAATGCCAAGACCACCCAGACTAATACCAGAGGGAAGCTTACCAGGAAGGCAGCAGGTGCAAGAGACACTCCATGATAGCGATTGCAAGTGCTTTTTTGTGTGGACAGAGTGGTCATTTCAAGAAGCAATGCCTCCAGTTACGATGAGGGAAACTATTAGAATCGAAGAGACAAATGGGGAGGCTGCCAAGTGGTAAAACATCATCCAACTATGTTTCTAGCCATGAGCATGAGAAAGGAGCAGAACTTAAGCACATTCGACAGAGAGTTGATCAATTAAGGAAGGAGTTACAGGATGCAGAGCTCCAGGAGGCATTAGCCCTGCAGACAGAAGGTACACATGTTGTAAAGCCAAAAGATGAATCGAACAATCCAGCACTGAGCCCATCTATACATGTGGAGGTTTTATTGGAGGGCCACCCTGTGAAGGCTTTGGTTGACACCGGCTCCCCAGTCACAATAGTATCTATAACATGTCTACTGGATATTCTTGGGAAATTGAGAAACCCTAACCAGACTATGGATGAGTGGAAAATACAGATTCAGAGAAAGTTTCAGACTCCTAGTATTGTGGTGAACAACTATGGTGGAGGTATGATAAACATTATTAGTCAAATACCTGTTTCCTTGAGACTGGGTGATAAGGAATATTGTGCTACAATTCTTGTACAAAAGGAGCAACTCTGGACCTCTTACTGGGTACTGAACTGCTGACTCGCTTTGGATTTTGTGTGTTTCAGCCACTTAATAAGGATGGACAAGCAGTTGATCTTTTAAATGGAAATGACAGGCAAGGGAAAACTGCCAACCCAATGGTAGGGCAAGAAGGCACTCATGTAGAAGCCTCTAGTACAGCAATTGGAAATTCAGGACCAACCACTGGAAAGACAGATGTATCTTCCACCATCAAGACAGGCACACAACACAGTGTGGAAGTAAATTGCTGAATGCATTACCTGTATGTGGCAGGCATGGCAAGATTGTTACAGGTAGGGCAACAGCTGCTTGAACAGCAGAAGAGAAAGAGCTGTTGCTAGACTCATGTTTAACTAAGGAGGATCATGAAGTGACAATTGAAGTATTGGTGAATGCAGATCAGTTAGAAAGAGTAGCAATCCTGGTGGAAAACCATGCAACGTATCCAGTTATCTTAGAAGTAGGCACAACGTTAGGTCAGTCACAGCCAGTGTAAGTCATACCCACTAATGAGCTACCACAGGTATTACACCTAGATACAGCAGCAGAAACCTCAGAGGAGCCTGCAGACATTACTGCCCAAATGTGGGACCAGTCATTTAGGGAGAAACAACTAATTGACCATGCTAGATGTGGAATGGGGAAATGTAAATGAAACAGAGAAGGATGGCTAAAAAGCAGTGCTTGAAGAATTTAGTGAAGTGTTCGCTCTTGATCCTAAGGAGGTAGGTCGCACAGAATTAGTACAACATAAGATCAACACTGGGGAGCACGCACCAGTTAAGCAATCTCTTCGTCGAATCCCTTTCTCCATGCGCAAGAAAGTTGAGGAAATGGTTGAAGAAATGTTGAAGAATGGTGTAATTGAACATTCTGCAAGCCCCTGAGCTAGTCCAATAGTATTGGTATCAAAACCAGATGGCTCGATCCGTTTCTGTGTGGATTATTGTCATCTGAATTCAATAACAAAACTAGATGAGTTTCCCCTACCCCGCATCAATGACTCCCTGGATCTACTAGCAGGAATGAGGTACTTTTCTACCCTAGACTTAGCCACTGGCTATTGGCAAGTTGGAATGTCACCAGAGTCTAAGGAAAAAACAGTGTTCGTGACCCATGAAGGGTTGTATGAATTTTCAGTAATGCTATTTGGGCTGTGCAATGCACCAGCCACATTTCAAGATTGATGGAAGTAACATTACGTGGTTTAGCAAGGCACAAATGCATTGTGTACCTTGGCAACATTTTAGTGATGGGACAAAGCTTTCAAGAGCACTTGAGTAATCTGCAGGAAGTGTTAAGCCGGCTACAACTTGCGGGTTTAAGATTAAAGCCCAGGAAGTGTTACCTAATCAAAACAGAAGCAAAGTATTTGGGATATGTGGTATCACATGCAGGGGTGAATGCAGACCCAGTGAAAGTTGAGGCTGTGAGAAGTTATGCAAGACTGCAGAATTTAAAGCAACTCAAGATTTTTTCTTGGCCTGGAGTTGTATTACAGGAGGTTTATACCACCGTTCTCACAAGTAGCTGCACCTTTGTATGCACTGACAAAGAAGGATGTGCCATACAATTGGACTGCACATTGTCAACATACATTCGATCACTTGAAACAGACACTAACTCAAGCTCCAGTACTTGCTTTCCCAGACTTTTCAAAGACTTTCATCTTAGAACCAAATGCCTCTGGTACAGGACTGGGAGCTGTGCTATCTCAGAATTAAGAAGATGGTAGGCCCAAGCCTCTTTGCTATGCCAGTAGAACCCTTTAATCGCACAAAAAAAGTATGGAGTATCAGAATTGGAAGCATTGGCAGTAGTGTGGGCAGTAAAACACTGTCATGTTTACCTCTATCGTCATAAGTGTGACGTGTACACTGACCATGAGGCACTTTTGTCACTACTCAATACCCCTCATCCTTCAGGAAAGTTGGCTCGCTGGGGTTTAGCATTGCAAGAGCTTGACTCACTACCGACCCGGCAAATTGAACCAGTCAGCAGACAGCTTATCTAGATGTGCATTGACTGAGGTTGGCTGTGTAGATGTAACAGCAGACACACCGCCTAGACAGACTGCCTCAGCTAGTGAGTTGCAATCCCAGGTATCTTCAGCAAAGGACAGGGAGGGTGTGCCACTGGACAGCATACCTTTGGAAACAAGCAGGGGAGGAAGTTCCGTTGAATATGAGGCAAGCATTGGACCCAGAATTACAAATTGTCATGTAGTACCTACAGACAGGAGCGCTTCCAATGGAAGATAAGAAAGCTAGGGAACTGATCCTAGGGAAATCCAGGTATGTTGTCATAGATGACACCTTGTATCATGTAACAGCTGATATGTCTTTAAGGATTGTGTTACCAAAGGAAGATAGATTACGTGTGTTTCATGAAGTACATCAAGGGAGGTTTGCAGGGCACCTTAGAGATGCAAAGATCCACAGTCAGATAGGTAAAACATATTGGTGGCCAAACATGCATAGTGACATCAGTAGATGGAGTAGAGCCTGTGAGGTATGTGCTTCACGACAAGTGGGAAAACCTATCAAGCTGTACCTGACCCCAATTTCAGTGGGTGGTGCCTTTGACCACGTTGAGGTGGACATTATCAAGTTCCCTTGTAGCAGCACTGGGAAAAACTATGTGGTAGTTCTCATGGACTACTTGACAAAATGGCTGGAAGTGTTCGCTACTGTTGATCAAACTTCACCTACTATAGCAAAGTTACTTGTAGAGGAATTATAAGTCGTCATGGAGTACCCTCAGAACTGCTTTCTGACCGAGGAACAGCTTTTCTGTCCAGATTGATGTTGGATGTTTACAAGCTCATGGGGATTACCAAAACTAATACTACTGCATACCACCCCAAAAAGATGAGTTAGTGGAATGACTTCATAGAACCCTCACAGATATGTTGGCTAAAAGTGTTGTGAAAAGTGGCAGGAATCGGACCGGCAGATACCATATGTATTATTAACCTACAGAAGTAGTGTGCAGAACTCAACAGGGGAGAGCCCTTTTTACCTGTTATATGGGCGAAATCCACGCCTACCAACAGATGAAGCTCTGAGCATTAATACAGACCAAGAGTAATAAACATAAGAGATTACAGAGAAGACATGGTGGAACGTTTGTCCACAGCATGGCAGCTAGCCCAAATGCAAATTGAGAAGGCACAAGTGCGTCAGAAGGATTCTCATGATAAATGAGCTAACCAGTCTGCTGTATATGTTGGGACCGAGTTTTTGTACACAATCCCTCCAAGAAATGAAGTAAAGCTTACAAGTTAGTAAGACCCTTTGTGGGCTCCTACCGAGTGTTAAAGCTACACCCTAATGGGGCAGAACTGAACCTAACTTCCAAGCCAACGGCTCCAATCATCCGCGTTGCCCTCAACCGGATCAGATTGTGCCCAAAGGAGATAGCAGAATCTTCAGCTACTCCGCTGCATGCCAATGAGGCAGGTAGTGACACTGATGGAGAAGAGGAGAGCCAAAGCACTGATGAGGTAGACACCCAAGAAGGTGGGCCTGATCAAGAGATACAAAAGGAAGAAATGAATTTGTCTGGAATGTAGAAAAACCCTTGGTCTGGTCGACTACGGAACAAACATTGATTCATTTTCTCTATGCTAAGCGCGAGGACGTTGCTATTTAAGGACAGGGATTTGTAATAGTATGTATTTATATTTGTATAGGGAAGACTTATTGTAGGTCAATAATTGTAAATTATATTGAGTAGTGTGCTTTAAAAATAAGTAGTCTGGTCACGTGAGCTAACAAGAGGTGGTTATTTGTCGCGTCTTCTCTCTAGTAGAATCATAACCCACTACATGTACATCCCAGTGTAGCATGGGATAGCTGGCAGCCAGGGTGCGGAATTTAATATCATAAGTCATCCAAGGGGCAGGTTGGAAGTTTAGAGTAGCGCTGCACCAATAATTGGTTGAATTATCAGTAAAAGCTGATATTAGCTAATTTTACAAGTAGTGGTATCAATTACAAAGTGGAGATGTTTCGTCGATTAACTAAAACCGACAATCAATCATAGGTGATGACAATGAACAGGTGAAAGTAAAGAAGCTGTGAAATGCAGCATACAACACTTTAATGTTTATAACTGTGTAGGCTTTTTTTTTTGAAAGTATGGCTGCCAGGCTATAATAGGCTGTGTGTATTTATTGGCACCCCACGCAATTTGTCAATCACTTTTTGCAAATGGTCTCAAATCCCAGCAGAAACACTGTTTGACATTTTATAACCACTTGGCTTCTTTTCCATGAAAGGGTTAGTGGAAATACGTTGACAATGTTGTAAAATCATATTCCCACTCAATTAATTGCATTAATTACATTTGCAATTTATTTTATGTGATATTCTGCTCCCCTTCCTTGTTCTGAAGGACTGAATGTTGGTTAATATCAGCATAACGTTTACAAGAATAGACAAATACTGGTATTGGTAAAAGTAATGTGAAAAATGTGTAGCGATGCAGCACTAGTTTAAAGGGTATAATGCACTGGTAGCTGAACATTTCTAGCACTTGGGATAGGTTGTCTAGAAGAATGGAGGTGACATACATGTTTCAAGTCGCCATCCATAAGGCAAAGGAGTTGATTTTTTGTATGAGGCAAAGGAGTTGAGTTTTTCGAGGGGCCCAAAACTGGAAAAAAAATTCTGTACGAGATTTCAAATATTCAACTTTTTTCAAGATTTCAAAGATTATTGAGCAAGATTTCATATGGCATGGGCGAATGAGCTATGAATTCAATGTACTACTGCACTATGATTCCAGTGCATAGACGTACCGGTAGTGGAGCTATTAGTGGAGGAGGATGAGTAGTACCAAGAATGGCTAGTTCCTAGGTATGCAGTTCTAGCTGGTTGAGGCTACCGGAACATGGCCAGAACAGCGGGACATAACCTGAAGTGTAAGTTGTTGTTGATTGAAAAGCTTTGGTTGCTAGCTGTAGACTGCAGATGAGGAAATATGTTCGGGTTGACTGCTGGTTGAGAGGTAGGGGTCACTGTTGTTCCTGAAGTAGGAAGCAAGAGTTGTACCGGGGAAACCGGTAGACTGAGGATAGCAACGGCGATCTGTGATTGAGGTATTCGGGTGCCACTGGACGTCGTTTGATGTAACAGGTTTGCAAGCTGTGTTGTGACGAAAGTAGACGCGGTGACTCGTTGCTCATTGTAGATGTGGAGTCAGTGTGACTGGCGGTTGCGTTGGTATGCTGAGATGTCACTGTGGGAATCGCATGGGAAGCCTGACCAGTGACAGGTGAAGTGTCGTCAGCTTTATGGGTTGTTGCGTCAACCTGCAGTTTCAAAGAGTCATGGAGTTCATCCTCAGCATGACGCAGGTTTCTGGACTTCCGCTCCTGTCGCATTGCCGAGGGATCCAAGATACGACAGCCAACGAGAGCCAGGTCCAGCGCCCCAACAAGCCCCTTCGCACAATCCGTGGTTGTCCGAGCAATTCCTCACAGTGCTGTCAGGACGCGTTGCTGGTTAAGTGATAGCTATCGCTATTGAAAACAAGCTCGCGTCAGCCTGCAAACTCATGCACTAATAGTTTTACGCCACACGTTCGGTTGATAGTTGAATAAAGCAATAGCTATATTTAAATTAAGACAGTTATACACAGTGTGACTTAGCTGGTTTTGTAGCGGAGCAGCTAGTAGGTTACAAGTTGGTGATTAGGGATTTCACTGGCGTAGCTTCAGTAGCGATCTCAGTCAAGCAGCTTATGACTTCACTAGCAGCAGCTAATGATCGACGACGATTTATCCTGTTAAACTTTTCTAGTTACATCTCTAAGGGCTGAGAAACTAGACTTGCGTACCAAACGCACAGATGACACAAATAGAAAATTGTCGCAGATACCACTCAGTTCCACTACCATAAAGGGAATGAAATTTAATTAAGACATGCACTTATGCAACCTGATGACAGATGGTGCTAAAACTTGATTTCTGCTCCTGACCCAACACTCAAGAAAGCTAGTCTGTTAACTTTCATTTATTGCTAAGGCAAAAAACTACATTCTTACATTAATGTTAACATGTAATGACAACTATTTAGGTAAACAAATAAACTATAGTAACAAAATGTCAACTTACCAACTGAATAAGAAAATCACAATCATCGTCATGTGTGTAGTTATACACAATCACATAAAGTAAAAGAAACATAGTTAAATGTATTGGCTATAATCTTACGTTAATATTAACATGTAACGACAACTATTTAGGTAAACAAGTAATACGAAGCTGTATCATGTGCCTGAGTAAATGACGGCCCGAGAGCATGGGTGTACGTATCAAGCAAATCACGAGAACATGTGATACAACTAATATGTACCATGCCAATCTAGGCGAAGAGTCTGCGGGCAATTAATCTCCGAAACTAATACGAGACTGACCAATGAGTTTATTATAATTATAGACAAACTTGTGAAATTCGATTATGGGACAGCAGTAACTAATATTGTGACTACATTTCTTAACATGAACGGGCAAGTCCTATGGATAATTTCAATTAAGCAATCTTACAAATAGCAACTGCAACCTGTTACAGACTGTTCACTACATTTACTAAGCATCTACTGGGGTAAGCTTTGCTGCAGAGTGTTCAATTCGTGTTACTCAAACAGTGGGCGTGTCTGTATTCGAAAATGCAGCAAACCGCTTCTGAATATGCTATAGCACTAGTTCTCATCTTAAATCAATGTTTCTCAACTCATAGGATGGCAAGGGTGACAAATCGCTTCCGTCTGAGTGCTGTAAGATTGAAAATCAAAAGTATTGTTTCCATCATGATCCCAGGATCGATTTCAGCTTGAGTTTTTGTATAAAGAATTTGGCAGTACTGCTCCTACATCAAAGTCATCTTTTTCATAGCAAGCCATAGAGGTACCATGGCCAATCATAGATGAGCCATGGCCGGCTATAGTTTAATTTAAATGTACCATGGCCAGAAAGGGATTATAGGATATATATCCTGAAATTTGCTTTTGAAGTAAGGAGGCTTCATGGTACATATACACTATTGTAACATAATATCAACTTACTCCCTGAATATCCAAATCACAATCATCATCATGTGTGTAGTTATACACAATCACATAAAGTAAAAGAAACATAGTTAAATATATTGGCTATAATCTTACATTAATGTTAACATGTAACAACAACTATTTAGGTAAACAAGCAATATGAAACTGTATCATGTGCCTGAGTAAATGTCAGGCAGAGAGCATGGGTGTACGTATCAAGTAAATCATGAGAACATGTGATACAACTGATACGTACCATGCCAATCTAGGCGAAGAGCCTGCAGGCGATTAATCACCGAAACTAATACGAGACTGACCAATGAGTTTATTATAATCATAGACAAACTTGTGAAATTTGATTATGGGACATCAGCAACTAATATTGTGACTACATTTATTAACACGAACGGGCTAGTCCTAACAGTATCATGGATAAGTTCAATTAAGCAATCTTACAAAAAGCAACTGCATCCTTTTACAGACTGTTTACAACATTTACTAAGCATCTACTGGGGCAAGCTTCGCTGTAGAGTGTTCATCTCATGTTACTCAAACAGTAGGTGTGTCCGTATTCGAAAATGCAGCAAACCGCTTGTAAATATGCTATAGTACTAGTTCTCATCTTAAACCAATGTTTCTCAACTCATAGGATAGCAAGGGTGACAAATCGCTTCCGTCTGAGTGCTGTAGGATTGAAAATCAAAAGTATGGTTTTCATAACGTGACGAATAATAAATCCCCACAATCGATTTCAGCTTGAGTTTTGTATAAAGAATTTGAAGGTATTGCTCCTACATCAAGGAAATTTTTTTTCATAGCAAGTCAGAGAGATACCATGGCCAGCCATAGATGCACCATGGCCAGCTATAGATTAATTTAAATGTACCATGGCCAGCCAGGATTTATAGGATATATATCCTGAAATTTGCATTTCAAGTTACGAGGCTTCATGGTACATATACACTATTGTAACATAATATCAACTTACCAGCTGAATATCCAAATCACAATAATAATCATGTGTGTAGTTATACACAATCACATAAAGAAAAAGAAACATAGTTAAATGTATTGGCTATAATCTTACATAAATGTTAACATGTAACAACAACTATTTAGGTAAACAAGCAATACGAAGCTGTATCATGTGCCTGAGTAAATGACGGGCAGAGAGCATGAGTGTACGTATCAAGTAAATCACGAGAACATGTGATACAACTGATACGTACCATGCCAATCTAGGCAAAGAGCCTGCGGGCGATTAATCACCGAAACTAATACGAGACTGACCAATGAGTTTATTATAATCATAGACAAACTTGTGAAATTCGATTATGGGACATCAGCAACTAATATTGTGACTACATTTATTAACACGAACGGGCTAGTCCTAACAGTATCATGGATAAGTTCAATTAAGCAATCTTACAAAAAGCAACTGCATCCTTTTACAGACTGTTTACAACATTTACTAAGCATCTACTGGGGCAAGCTTCGCTGTAGAGTGTTCATCTCATGTTACTCAAACAGTAGGTGTGTCCGTATTCGAAAATGCAGCAAACCGCTTGTAAATATGCTATATGACTATTTCTCATCTTAAACCAATGTTTCTCAACTCATAGGGTGGCAAGGGTGACAAATTGCTTCCGCCTGAGTGCTTTAGGATTGAAAATCAAAAGTATGGTTTTCATCATGTGACGAATAATAAATCCCCACAATCGATTTCAGCTTGAGTTTTGTATAAAGAATTTGACGGTATTGCTCCTACATCAAGGCATTTTTTATCATAGCAAGTCAGAGAGATACCATGGCCAGCCATAGATGCACCATGGCCAGCAATAGATTAATTTAAATGTACCATGGCCAGCCAGGGTTTATAGGATATATATCCTGAAATTTGCATTTCAAGTTACGAGGCTTCATGGTACATATACACTATTGTAACATAATATCAACTTACAAGCTGAATATCCAAATCACAAGAATAATCATGAGTGTAGTTATACACAATCACATAAAGTAAAAGAGACATAGTTAAATGTATTGGCTATAATCTTACATAAATGTTAACATGTAAAAACAACTATTTAGGTAAACAAGCAATACGAAGCTGTGTCATGTGCCTGAGTAAATAATGGGCAGAGAGCATGGGTGTACGTATCAAGTAAATCACGAGAACATGTGATACAACTGATATTTACCATGCCAATCTAGGCGAAGAGCCTGCGGGCGATTAATCACCGAAACTAATACGAGACTGACCAATGAGTTTATTATAATCATAGACAAACTTGTGAAATTTGATTATGGGACATCAGCAACTAATATTGTGACTACATTTATTAACACGAACGGGCTAGTCCTAACAGTATCATGGATAAGTTCAATTAAGCAATCTTACAAAAAGCTACTGCATACTGTTACAGACTGTTTACAACATTTACTAAGCATCTACTGGGGCAAGCTTCGCTGTATAGTGTTCATCTCATGTTACTCAAACAGTAGGTGTGTCCGTAATCGAAAATGCAGCAAACCGCTTCTGAATATGCTATAGTACTAGTTCTCATCTTAAACCAATGTTTCTCAACTCATAGGATGGCAAGGGTGACAAATCGCTTCCGTCTGAGTGCTGTAGGATTGAAAATCAAAAGTATGGTTTTCATAACGTGACGAATAATAAATCGCCACAATCGATTTCAGCTTGAGTTTTGTATAAAGAATTTGACGGTATTGCTCCTACATCAAGGCAATTTTTTTTCATAGCAAGTCAGAGAGATACCATGGTCAGCCATAGATGCACCATGGCCAGCCATAGATGAGACATGGCCAGCAATAGATTAATTTAAATGTACCATGGCCAGCCAGGGTTTATAGGATATATATCCTGAAATTTGCATTTCAAGCAACGAGGCTTCATGGTACATATACACTATTGTAACATAATATCAACTTACTCCCTGAATATCCAAATCACAATCATCATCATGTATGTAGTTGTACACAATCACATTAAGTAAAAGAAACATAGTTAAATGTATTGGCTATAATCTTACATTAATGTTAACATGTAACAACAACTATTTAGGTAAACAAGCAATACAAAGCTCTGTCATGTGCCTGAGTAAATGACGGGCAGAGAGCATGGGTATACGTATCAAGTAAATCACGAGAACATGTGATACAACTGATATGTACCATGCCAATCTAGGCGAAGAGCCTGCGGGCGATTAATCACCGAAACTAATACGAGACTGACCAATGAGTTTATTATAATCATAGACAAACTTGTGAAATTCGATTATGGGACATCAGCAACTAATATTGTGACTACATTTATTAACACGAACGGGCAAGTCCTAACAGTATCATGGATAAGTTCAATTAAGCAATCTTACAAAAAGCAACTGCATCCTTTTACAGACTGTTTACAACATTTACTAAGCATCTACTGGGGCAAGCTTCGCTGTAGAGTGTTCATCTCATGCTACTCAAACAGTAGGTGTGTCCGTATTCGAAAATGCAGCAAACCGCTTGTAAATATGCTATAGCACTAGTTCTCATCTTAAACCAATGTTTCTCAACTCATAAGATAGGAAGGGTGACAAATTGCTTCTATCTGAGTGCTGTAGGATGCAAAATTAAAAGGATGGTTTTCATCACGTGACCAATAATAAACTCCCACAATTGATTTCTGTTTGAGTTTTTGAATAAAGAATTTGGCGGTAATGCCCCTACATCAAGGCCATTTTCTTTTTCATAGCAAGCCAGAGAGGTACCATGGCCAGCCATAGATGAGCCATGGCCGGCTATAGTTTAACTTAAATGTACCATGGCCAGCCAGGGATTATAGGATATATATCCTGAAATTTGCTTTTGAAGTTAGGAGGCTTCATGGTACATATACACTATTGTAACATAATATCAACTTACGAGCTGAATATCCAAATCACAATCATCATCATGTATGTAGTTGTACACAATCACATAAAGTAAAAGAAACATAGTTAAATGTATTGGCTATAATCTTACATTAATGTTAACATGTAACAACAACTATTTAGGTAAACAAGCAATACGAAGCTGTGTCATGTGCCTGAGTAAATGACGGGCAGAGAGCATGGGTGTACGTATCAAGTAAATTACGAGAACATGTGATACAACTGATACGTACCATGCCAATCTAGGCGAAGAGCCTGTGGGATATTAATCACAGAAAATAATACGAGACTGACCAATGAGTTTATTATAATCATAGACAAACTTGTGAAATTCGATTATGGGACATCAGCAACTAATATTGTGACTACATATATTAACACGAACGGGCAAGTCCTAACAGTATCACAGATAAGTTCAATTTAGCAATCTTACAAAAAAGCAACTGCATACTGTTACAGACTGTTTACTACATTTACTAAGCATCTACTGGAGTAAGCTTCGCTGTAGAGTGTTCATCACTTGTTACTCAAATAGTGGGCATGTCTGTATTCGAAAATGCAGCAAACCGCTTGTCAACATGGCATAGCACTAGTTCTCACCTTAAACAAACGTTTCTCAACTCATAGGATTGGAAGGGTGACAAATTGCTTCTATCTGAGTGCTGTAGGATGCAAAATTAAAAGGATGGTTTTCATCACGTGACCAATAATAA
Source organism: Dysidea avara (assembly GCF_963678975.1). Classification (NCBI taxonomy): domain Eukaryota; kingdom Metazoa; phylum Porifera; class Demospongiae; order Dictyoceratida; family Dysideidae; genus Dysidea; species Dysidea avara. Next base: position 3,897,969 of record NC_089285.1, on the reverse strand, counting down.
ACTCCCACAATTGATTTCTGTTTGAGTTTTTGAATAAAGATTTGGCGGTAATGCTCCTACATAAAGGCCATTTTCTTTGTCATAGCAAGCCAGAGAGGTACCATGGCCAGCCATAGATGAGCCATGGCCGGCTATAGTTTAACTTAAATGTACTATGGCCAGCCAGGGATTATAGGATATATATCCTGAAATTTGCTTTTGAAGTTAGGAGGCTTCATGGTACATATACACTATTGTAACATAATATCAACTTACTAGCTGAATATCCAAATCACAATCATCATCATGTGTGTAGTTATACACAATCACATAAAGTAAAAGAAACATAGTTAAATGTATTGGCTATAATCTTACATAAATGTTAACATGTAACAACAACTATTTAGGTAAACAAGCAATACGAAGCTGTATCATGTGCCTGAGTAAATGACGGCCCGAGAGCATGGGTGTACGTATCAAGTAAATCACGAGAACATGTGATACAACTGATACTTACCATGCCAATCTAGGCGAACAGCCTGCGGACGATTAATCACCGAAACTAATACGAGACTGATCAATGAGTTTATTATAATCATAGACAAACTTGTGAAATTCGATTATGGGACATCAGCAACTAATATTGTGACTACATTTATTAACACGAACGGGCTAGTCCTAACAGTATCATGGATAAGTTCAATTAAGCAATCTTACAAAAAGCAACTGCATTCTTTTACAGACTGTTTACAACATTTACTAAGCATCTACTGGGGCAAGCTTCGCTGTAGTGTTCATCTCATGTTACTCAAACAGTGGGTGTGTCCGTATTCGAAAATGCAGCAAACAGCTTCTGAATATGCTATAGTATTAGTTCTCATCTTAAACAAATGTTTCTCAACTCATAGGATGGCAAGGGTGACAAATCGCTTCCGTCTGAGTGCTGTAGGATTGAAAATCAAAGTATTGTTTCCATCACGTGACCAATAATAAACTCCCACAATTGATTTCTGTTTGAGTTTTTGAATAAAGAATTTGGCGGTAGTGCTCCTACATCAAGGCCATTTTCTTTTTCATAGCAAGCCAGAGAGGTACCATGGCCAGCCATAGATAAGCCATGGCTGGCTATACTACATTAACTTAAATGTACCATGGCCAGCAAGGGATTATAGGATATATATCCTGAAATTTGCTTTTGAAGTTAGGAGGCTTCATGGTACATATACACTATTGTAACAAAATATCAACTTACGAGCTGAATATCCAAATCACAATCATCATCATGTGTGTAGTTATACACAATCACATAAAGTAAAAGAAACATAGTTAAATGTATTGGCTATAATCTTACATTAATGTTAACATGTAACAACAACTATTTAGGTAAACAAGCAATACAAAGCTCTGTCATGTGCCTGAGTAAATGACGGGCAGAGAGCATGGGTATACGTATCAAGTAAATCACGAGAACATGTGATACAACTGATATGTACCATGCCAATCTAGGCGAAGAGCCTGCGGGCGATTAATCACCGAAACTAATACGAGACTGACCAATGAGTTTATTATAATCATAGACAAACTTGTGAAATTCGATTATGGGACATCAGCAACTAATATTGTGACTACATTTATTAACACGAACGGGCAAGTCCTAACAGTATCATGGATAAGTTCAATTAAGCAATCTTACAAAAAGCAACTGCATCCTTTTACAGACTGTTTACAACATTTACTAAGCATCTACTGGGGCAAGCTTCGCTGTAGAGTGTTCATCTCATGCTACTCAAACAGTAGGTGTGTCCGTATTCGAAAATGCAGCAAACCGCTTGTAAATATGCTATAGCACTAGTTCTCATCTTAAACCAATGTTTCTCAACTCATAGGATGGCAAGGGTGACAAATTGCTTCTATCTGAGTGCTGTAGGATGCAAAATTAAAAGGATGGTTTTCATCACGTGACCAATAATAAACTCCCACAATTGATTTCTGTTTGAGTTTTTGAATAAAGAATTTGGCGGTAATGCCCCTACATCAAGGCCATTTTCTTTTTCATAGCAAGCCAGAGAGGTACCATGGCCAGCCATAGATGAGCCATGGCCGGCTATAGTTTAACTGAAATGTACCATGGCCAGCCAGGGATTATAGGATATATATCCTGAAATTTGCTTTTGAAGTTAGGAGGCTTCATGGTACATATACACTATTGTAACATAATATCAACTTACGAGCTGAATATCCAAATCACAATCATCATCATGTATGTAGTTGTACACAATCACATAAAGTAAAAGAAACATAGTTAAATGTATTGGCTATAATCTTACATTAATGTTAACATGTAACAACAACTATTTAGGTAAACAAGCAATACGAAGCTGTGTCATGTGCCTGAGTAAATGACGGGCAGAGAGCATGGGTGTACGTATCAAGTAAATTACGAGAACATGTGATACAACTGATACGTACCATGCCAATCTAGGCGAAGAGCCTGTGGGATATTAATCACAGAAAATAATACGAGACTGACCAATGAGTTTATTATAATCATAGACAAACTTGTGAAATTCGATTATGGGACATCAGCAACTAATATTGTGACTACATATATTAACACGAACGGGCAAGTCCTAACAGTATCACAGATAAGTTCAATTTAGCAATCTTACAAAAAAGCAACTGCATACTGTTACAGACTGTTTACTACATTTACTAAGCATCTACTGGAGTAAGCTTCGCTGTAGAGTGTTCATCACTTGTTACTCAAATAGTGGGCATGTCTGTATTCGAAAATGCAGCAAACCGCTTGTCAACATGGCATAGCACTAGTTCTCACCTTAAACAAACGTTTCTCAACTCATAGGATTGGAAGGGTGACAAATTGCTTCTATCTGAGTGCTGTAGGATGCAAAATTAAAAGGATGGTTTTCATCACGTGACCAATAATAAACTCCCACAATTGATTTCTGTTTGAGTTTTTGAATAAAGATTTGGCGGTAATGCTCCTACATAAAGGCCATTTTCTTTGTCATAGCAAGCCAGAGAGGTACCATGGCCAGCCATAGATGAGCCATGGCCGGCTATAGTTTAACTTAAATGTACTATGGCCAGCCAGGGATTATAGGATATATATCCTGAAATTTGCTTTTGAAGTTAGGAGGCTTCATGGTACATATACACTATTGTAACATAATATCAACTTACTAGCTGAATATCCAAATCACAATCATCATCATGTGTGTAGTTATACACAATCACATAAAGTAAAAGAAACATAGTTAAATGTATTGGCTATAATCTTACATAAATGTTAACATGTAACAACAACTATTTAGGTAAACAAGCAATACGAAGCTGTATCATGTGCCTGAGTAAATGACGGCCCGAGAGCATGGGTGTACGTATCAAGTAAATCACGAGAACATGTGATACAACTGATACTTACCATGCCAATCTAGGCGAACAGCCTGCGGACGATTAATCACCGAAACTAATACGAGACTGATCAATGAGTTTATTATAATCATAGACAAACTTGTGAAATTCGATCATGGGACATCAGCAACTAATATTGTGACTACATTTATTAACACGAACGGGCTAGTCCTAACAGTATCATGGATAAGTTCAATTAAGCAATCTTACAAAAAGCAACTGCATTCTTTTACAGACTGTTTACAACATTTACTAAGCATCTACTGGGGCAAGCTTCGCTGTAGTGTTCATCTCATGTTACTCAAACAGTGGGTGTGTCCGTATTCGAAAATGCAGCAAACAGCTTCTGAATATGCTATAGTATTAGTTCTCATCTTAAACAAATGTTTCTCAACTCATAGGATGGCAAGGGTGACAAATCGCTTCCGTCTGAGTGCTGTAGGATTGAAAATCAAAAGTATTGTTTCCATCACGTGACCAATAATAAACTCCCACAATTGATTTCTGTTTGAGTTTTTGAATAAAGAATTTGGCGGTAGTGCTCCTACATCAAGGCCATTTTCTTTTTCATAGCAAGCCAGAGAGGTACCATGGCCAGCCATAGATAAGCCATGGCTGGCTATACTACATTAACTTAAATGTACCATGGCCAGCAAGGGATTATAGGATATATATCCTGAAATTTGCTTTTGAAGTTAGGAGGCTTCATGGTACATATACACTATTGTAACAAAATATCAACTTACGAGCTGAATATCCAAATCACAATCATCATCATGTGTGTAGTTATACACAATCACATAAAGTAAAAGAAACATAGTTAAATGTATTGGCTATAATCTTACATTAATGTTAACATGTAACAACAACTATTTAGGTAAACAAGCAATACGAAGCTATGTCATGTGCCTGAGTAAATGACGGGCAGAGAGCATGGGTGTACGTATCAAGTAAATCACGAGAACATGTGATACAACTGATATGTACCATGCCAATCTAGGCGAAGAGCCTGCGGGCGATTAATCACCGAAACTAATACGAGACTGACCAATGAGTTTATTATAATCATAGACAAACTTGTGAAATTCCATTATGGGACATCAGCAACTAATATTGTGACTACATTTATTAACACGAACGGGCTAGTCCTAACAGTATCATGGATAAGTTCAATTAAGCAATCTTACAAAAAGCAACTGCATCCTTTTACAGATGGTTTACAACATTTACTAAGCATCTACTGGGGCAAGCTTCGCTGTAGAGTGTTCATCTCTTGTTACTCAAACAGTAGGTGTGTCCGTATTCGAAAATGCAGCAAACCGCTTGTAAATATGCTATAGTACTAGTTCTCATCTTAAACCAATGTTTCTCAACTCATAGGATGGCAAGGGTGACAAATCGCTTCCGTCTGAGTGCTGTAGGATTGAAAATCAAAAGTATGGTTTTCATCACGTGACCAATAATAAATCCCCACAATCGATTTCAGCTTGAGTTTTGTATATAGAATTTGACGGTATTGCTCCTACATCAAGGCCATTTTTTTTCATAGCAAGTCAGAGAGATACCATGGCCAGCCATAGATGCACCATGGCCAGCCATAGATTAATTTAAATGTACCATGGCCAGCCAGGGTTTATAGGATATATATCCTGAAATTTGCATTTCAAGTTACGGGTCCAGATAAAATGGCACTAAATGCACTTTTGTTCCTATGTATATGGGCAAGATTTAGTACTACTGAGCACTAAATCTCCCCTATAATACATGTGGGATGAAGCACTATACTCAAATATTATTTTTTGCCCTTATATGTAGGAAAGATTTAGTGCTAAGGTGCACTAAATGTTCCCTACAATGTAGTAGGCAAAATATTGTTCAAAGAAGCACTAATTATTCCCTACATTGTTGTAGGCATAAAATAATACTTCATTATTAACACTCCACCTTGTTTAGAGCTAAAAATATTTCTCTGTGTCCTGTTTACTCCTTGAATGCTAGTTGACATGTCTGGCAGAGAAAGGTGTTGGTATTAGCTAAAAATATTTCTCTGTGTCCTGTTTACTCCTTGAAAGGTGTTGGTATTTTACAATTGGTAATACCAGTCCACTATCCAGTTGTACTGGTTTTAAAGCTAGTCTTACAAGTATGCCCAGCGTTGCATATAAAAGCAGGTAGTGCATTGCCACTCAGTCTCCTACCTTGGTCAGTTGCTAGCGTGCAGCTTCATGCTGCTTACGAATATTAAACAATGATGGAGATTGACAATGAAGAAAATAGTAGCCTCTATACTACAAGCCTGTATGCTAGTGATAAAATGGAATGTTCAGATATTGAAGAGGCCAGCGCATTTGTAAGTGACCAATATTCAAGGCAGCTCACAGCCACAGAAGAGAATTTGAGCACAAGAAGTGAGAATTCAAATATCTACAGTATTATGCATGTAATATAACAATTTCTGTAGATACAGAATGTGAAAACTGTGGTGAATTGGCAGAAGTATTCTGTAAACAATGTGCACATCATTACTGTGCACCATGTGCCGATGTCCGACATAAGCATCCTACTAGGAAACATCACTCAACTAGTTCTATTGTACTGAGTAGTCCTCAGGTGGACTTGTGTAAAGGTACACACAAGTATTGAATACGTAGCTCTCATCATTATTATTATTATTGTAATTATAGCTACTGATAAAGTCCCTGAATTCCAAGACACAATAATTAGTGGTCTGGCAGCACAAAAGTTTGGATTAGCAAACTTGCATCCATGGCAAATAAATGCTATTGTAGCCACTTTGATGAGAAGAGACAGTCTTATCATACAGCCCACAGGCAGTGGGAAAAGCCTGTGTTTCTGCATTCCACCATTGCATGATGGCAAAACAGCCGTTGTTATTTCTCCTACAATCAGTCTAATGACTGATCAAGTAAACAAGTTGACAGACAAAGGGATCAGTGCTACTTTTCTTGGCTCAGCTCAGAAAGGTGACGTAACTCCAGCAATACTAAATGGAGAATACAGAATCGTTTACACAACACCTGAATCATTTTACAACAGCACAAATCAACAACCTTGAGAAATTTTCTTGAATTTATTCAGAGATAGCAAGCTAAGTATGGTGGCCATTGATGAAGCTCATCTGATTATCAGTTGGAAAACTTTCAGGTAAGTACATGTATGTATGTGTGTACATGCATGTACATGGGCTATGCATGGAATGCTCTACAGTTCCTCCTGCATACACATTAACACAGGACTACCGCATGAGACAAAATTTTGGCCAATTTGTCGAATTTTATTCAATTCGCCAAAATTTTCTTGTCCAATTAAATAAAAAATAGAGAATATATATATACAGCACTTCCAAATTCGCCAATATATTATCCACCAATTATTACTAATCGAGCATTCGCCAAATTTTTCTCCCACCAAAATTTTGTCTCGTACTGTACACTCTGCAGGGTCATTAATGTATGTGTGAATAATGTAAACTACACCCAATAAATTGAATGATATAGTACGTTCGCGTTGAGCTGAACCCTCAAAAACGATTAATAACTTACGATTGCTACATCGCATGGGGCTCCTGTATAGCTCGATACGTAGCGCTTCTCGATCCACTAAAAATATATTAAAAGCGCTTCATTCGAATGTAAGACACTCCCGTTATGGCACTGTAAAGTTTCGCCATACATTTTCAATGGGGAAGCCTCTAAAGCGCGGCCCTTTGATGGTCATGTTGACACATGTTTGTGGCGAAGCCAGACGTCACATACCCGCCCTCAACACGCATGATTTCACCATCCCTTATGTAAGAGGCTGTAATACACTTTTACAAGAAAAATAAAACAGATTTTGTGTGTGTAAAACAGAGTTGCATAAGTAGAAGAGCTGGGGCCACTGTTGCACTGTATTTAGAAGATAAGTGGCCTGCTTATATTCAGGTAAAAACTTCTTCAGCCTCAAAAAAGAAAAAAACCAAATTATAACAGCTCAAAATCCGTTATGTAGCATTGGTGTTCCTGCAAGTGAGCCAAACAACATGTATTTTACTTCACATTCACCACAGCTGACTATCGTCTTCTGTTCCCATTTAGTCAATTTGTCATTTTAATACTTTTCTCATCACTTCGCCACACATGTACACAGTTTTTCCAGCCGGCATTTTGTTTTTGAAGTTACATTCCCAAAAAACTCTAAAAGTTTCAACAAATGAAATAATACTGTTTATATGAATTTGGGCTGATAGTACCTGTAGTGACTTCCAAACACTCCTGCACTGATTAAATATACAAGGGATGGTATGTTCAACTTCGGATAGCACAATAAAGCAATGATATTTTTTATTAAAGTGCACACACTTACACGTACTTCATCTGTATTTTTATGTACTTCACAGAGTTTAATCCCAGCTACCTGATGACTCCTGGGGAACAAAATCAAGTTGTAACACCAATGCTGCAAATATCAAACAATCTTACATCAGATGAAGTAAGCCCAGAAGAAGACTTGGACCCGCTGCTGCTAGTGGACAATTCATTAATACCACCATCACCATCTTCACTATCACTGCCGATTTGGATGAGGAATTGCTCTAGAAGTTCTTCATTACCCAAGTCTCATCCAAATACACAACTGGTCTTCCTTCAGTTCTGTTGCACCTCGTTCGTCTTTAATATTTATGATACTGATGGACTGTGCAGGGCTGCTCATAGCATACCCTGCACATACGTGTAGTGAAATTAAAGAACAAACAGTTTCAATGCTAACCTCTTGTCATTAATCGTCTTGTACTTAAATCCCATATCACTCAACACTCTTTAAAGCAATGTTCTACCCCCAGAGAAAACACCATCATTCTTAAGTTTGGCCTAAGACGGAGTAAGTGACAAAGTTCCAGGTTTCAAAATTTAACTTACCAAAATCTTTGAGAGCGATAGATTTCCTCCCTTCCGTACAATGAATGGATCTTGTCTGATAGTATCTGGGTTAAAACTGTCTGTATCAACAAGGACTCGTGAACATTTGTACCTGACGATTACAGAATTGAGCGGGCTTGTGCAAAGTGCATTTTGTACCTTTTTCTTGGCATAAATAAATCGCCTTTCTTGCGGTGCTCCATTCTAATGGATGTCCTTGAAATCCCTGCGTGGCGTAATGTATGCCAAAACCCAGCAAAAAAGGCATGATACAATACCGCTGGCCTTCGAGATTCTCTCCGTGATGTTGATAGAAATTTTACATTTCTTCACTTCTTGCTTAAAGTACTCCCATAGTTTCATAAGTAGATACTTCGTTTGGCTGTTTAACGTCTTCCCAAGAGGGTTTCGCTCCGCACTCGCTGACAGTACACTGGACGCCATATTCTCAACAATTAAGTGCGCGCCCATAACATGGGCTTACGAATAAATGCGTCATTAACATTATGTTTAAAGCCTTTGATCTTGTATGGCTTCTTAATCAACAACTCAGGATTCAGCTCAACACGAACGTACTATAGAAATATAAATCTTCTCGGGTGATATTACAGTAGCTTGTTTAGTGTTTTCAAACTACCGTATTTTACCAGTTAATAGCCATGGCTTACACAATAGCCGCCCCGGATAGTAGCCACAGTGCAACCTTGTTACTTATGTGTTTGAAGTTACAATAAATGCTCATATGTATGTGTATATCTGTCGTATAGACCACAATATGGGTATATAGTGAATGTGAAGGATCACTTTCCAGCTGTGCCTATTATGGCACTGACAGCCACAGCCACTCCTTTCATCAAAGAGCAGCTGCAAGATATGTTGCAAGACCCAGTACTAGAAGTTTCCAGTATAAACAAACCTAACGTTACTTTTCATGCAATGGAGCTAACAAAATTGCCCAAAAATGGTTTGCAGTTATTGATTAACCATGCAATGCATTATTTTATACCCCCCCCCCCCCCCCCCCCCCCAGGTACTACTTCCTACTATTCTGTACTAACAGATTATCTGTTTGATCTTATACAACACCAAAGGGTCATTGTTTACACTGATTTTGTTAAGGATGTGGCACCTCTGGCAATAGCATTGAGAGAAAAAGGAATCAACAGTTGTGCTTATCATGGAAAGGGTATGTCCAGCCACGACAAAGTAAAGACAGTTGAAAACTGGTGTCCAGATCACTCAAACATTCAGGTCAGATAAAGCAAATAAGTGCATGCATGTGCATACATTGCCTATGTTTTGTAGGTGATGGTATGTACGACAGCCTTTGGAATGGGAGTTGATGTACCCAATGTGGATCTTGTTATAAGAATCGGATGTCCTGCGACACTGGAGGAACTTGTACAAGAACTGGGCAGGGCTGGAAGAGATGGCCGACAAGTTAATGGTAAATGCTAATACTGTACGTAGTTGATTATTGTGCTCATCTTAAATCCATGCACTAGGAATTGTTCTGTTCAGTGAAGCAAATTAGCAGCATACAGTGTACTGGTGTAAGCACAGGTAGACAGAAGAACAACATGCTTTATTGGCACAATTTCAACAAGTTTGGAAGTACGTGAATTGGTAAATATGTGTACACATGCATAATATGAATTATCTGAACGTATCAAACTGATTAAAGTACACACCTTCTTTATATAAAAAAGCCTTGGGTGGTGAAGTTAATTCTTGTGCAACTAAGTAAATGGTGCTTAAGGTGGCTCGAACAGTTTTCATAAGGTTTCAACAGTGTTATGTAAGCAATCACATTAGCTATGAGGCTTAAATGTAATCATTACTGTGGTTGACCACCAGTTCCTGTCATTTGCAAATGAATATAATTATGTTGCGTAAGCACACATCATCACAGCATTTAACAAGATCGCTGCGCGCTATTATTACAAGCCTCCATACAAAAATGAACTAGTTGCCGGTTTTTCAAGATATGACTGTCAAATTTTGGATGGGCAATCAGTAGTAAATAAGCTGCAATTGTGCAGAAGTCGATTTTTAGTATTCGCTTCGACCTGGCAGTGGCGAATTAAAAAAAACCGTTTCAAATCTTTGTGTGACATGGGTAGAATTAACGCGTAAACTAAAGATCTGGTAGGAAAAGTAGCTCCACACAATGATAGATGATCAGGTAAATAGTGTCTAACAGCGAATCCAGCCCCATAGCGTCAAGCGCGGAGGAAGAGTTCACTTTGAAGGGCTAAATTTGTAACTTACGCTACACGCATCCCAGAGAGCTCCTGTTTGTTGTAAATGGTAGAGAACAAACTGCTTCATACATTTCTGTTAGTTCAATGCACTTCATGAAGATAGCTTGCTTGTTTTAGGCCCTGTAAATTCATGGTGAAGCCATACAGAAACTGTTCCCAGCCACCTTAAACTGTAATAAAGTGCCTCTAGTCATTTTAGTGAAGTGCTTATTTAGGTGACTCAAACTGTTTCAGGTTTTGTCAGAATAATAGTTTATCGTTGGTCATAGAACAGATATTTACTGTGAAGTATGCTGTATTATTAGTACAGCACACTTAATTGCTACTGTAAAATGCAGTTGCGCTGCTAAAATATTAACTTTAGATGAAGTGATAGATGTAGGGGTAAGCAATTGTTTAGATTGTGAGATTAATCAAGATGTCTTTAGCATGGTGTTTAGCTCTCCAAAATCGGGAACAAACACTGAAGGCATTGTATATCATTAAATAATTCTACAAAACAAATGCTGTAACTATATAGCAAGATCACTCAATTCTATAAATTCCATTTTTTGATTCCAACTATGTGTATATTGTATTTAGTGGTGACCAAAGTTTCCCTAGTAGTTGTGCCTTGTCTGTTTTGTACACTACAATTGTCATTTTTGCCTACATGACAATCGTGTTATGTTGTACCCTACCATCATGATAACCACAAAATCTCACAATTGCTTAGCAAAGGTGGATGCCTTTAATTCCGTGGCAACGGTTGCTAGGCAACAGTTGCTAAGTGTGATTAACCTTTGAAATAGTATGTGCGGACAATGTTAAACATACAGTATATCATTCCACTTACAGATTTCATACCATTTACATAGGTTTTGTCTTGCTCATCTTCATACCAAATGCTGAAGGGAAGTGCTACTTGAATACTTTGGAGAGGCCAACAGCACTAAAACCGTAACTGGCCAATGTTGCGATGTTTGCTCTCAGTTGGATTCTGTGAAGATTGTTGACTGTGAGAGAGAATTGATGGCAATTGTGCAAACAGTGATGGAAATTCCTGCCATGGATGAAAAGAAGGTAGGTATTGTTGAAGCTCACATTCTACTTCATGTATATCATCTATGTAGATTGCCGAATACTTGCGTGGATACTGCAAGAGTCTTGTGCAATCAGATGGTGCATCGGCATCTCTTGGTATTGGAACTCAATTCCACTTACCTGAAATCTCTTGGCGCATTCGCATTCGACAAGCATGGCTTTCTGGATTGCTGGATAGGAATATGCAGTTGGGACATGGAGAAGGAAAGGTTTCAAATTTGGGGTTCAACAGTTATACAGTCACTGAAGCTGGTAAAGAATTTATACAGTCACCTAAAAAGCTTGAGCTTCCTGTAATCAATTCACAACAGAGTCCAGCCATTTCGGCTACTACCGCAGCCCATGAAAATGTGACACAAACAAGACAAACTAAAGGAACGCATCTTCTGCCGGTTCTTACAAATCTGTTGTCAAGTAGTGTGAATTGGTACAACATTGAAAGTCCGGAGGATTACCAATACCCAGGCATATTTCAAATGGAACATCCGCAGCGTTTGGGCTATGTGTGTGACGTTTCAGCCCTACCTTTTTACACCCAGAAAGATGAGCATTTTCTCTTTAATAATATTCAGATCAGCAAAGGAAAATTAAGAGCACCGCGTAAAGTAAAGTTTACTGTTAACGGAAACGAAGAATTTCTCTACTATAGTATCGCACCTTGCGGTGGCATAAAGTGTTGTTCAGTTGAGAACTGTGCCTATACGATACCAGCTGGTGAACATCGTCCTTGTCCAGACCATCCTGAAACGGAGCTTCTTTTCAACAAAGAATGCCCAGTAGAGTTTGTATACGCTTGGCCAGAAAAAGATGAAGATAAACGGCGATGGCTTTCTGGAGTTGTTAGAGTTGGTGATATGAAGTTGAACAACTTGCACAACCATAATATTCATGGTCCAACAAAAGTACCATCTAAGATAGTGGAAGACATCCGACATACTGTAAAGCTAGACCCAACTCTCAAGACTCATGATTTAGTGACAGGTATTACATGGCATTAGGTTCATATGTGGTAAAAATAATCATCCCATTAATGTAAATTTGTTAGGGAAAGGATTAACATACATGCCAGCAGCAGGATCACTTGCAGCAACTCACAAAGGAAAGATCAAGAATATCAGAGCAGCTGTACTAAAAGAGACCAAAGAAGAAAGAAATCCTGGTGTGGTCATTCTTTCATTTGAGAATGATAGTGTTGAATATGACAAACACAGCACAGAGCAATGTGGTAGTCTTGGTAAGTATTTATGTTAGTACCGCATAGGGGGAAAGTTTCAATGCGCTAAACTTTCGTAGTTTTTGCGGTTTAGCAGTAAACCGCAAAAGTTTCTCAGCTAAAATATTATAACCAAGAATTTACTATTTTCACACGGAACATGCTCGAGATATATTGCGGAGCACGTGTCCAACGATTTGTCTTCGCTTGAGCACATACACAGCGTATATCATTCGGATTATCTGTTTCCCTGTCGCATTGCAAATCTTCTCCAATTACTGGCTCCCATATAGCGCTTTACTCGTGATAGCCACATATGCAGCTGTCTACAGTCAGCGAACGAGGCGTCGGCATATTCTTAGACATTGCACATGGCGCGAAAACTTGAAATGCATAACAAGCGCCTAAAGTTATAAGCATAAGTGCCCATGGAATTTATTTTAGAAGAGGGACAGAAAAACTTTTACCGCGAATATGTCTTGTCAGCCTTCACAGTGAAAGTTTAGTCCATTGAAACTTTCCCCCTATATGGTATATTTTACTTTGGTTTATGGGTGTATAATATTGTAGATCACATGGATGAGTACGCAACACTTGGCCACCAATATGCATGTGACTACTCACTGAAACCTTCCTTCACATGGGTGCTAACTATGAGTCCTATCATGGCCACACTTTTCAGTAAAGCAGAATTTATCGAAGTTGATGCTACATTTGCTGCATCAATAGAACTGGAATATCTACTCAATGTTGTTTGTTTTGATTATGAGACCCTTCAATGTAAGTGTAACACATATTTTGTAAGATTTAACATTTTATATATGGTAGGGGCAGTAGTTGCTCGAGTTAGAATGAATAAGCTTGATGCTGTTGCATACAAGTGTGCATTTGAGGCTATTTTTGGACAAGTTAAAGCAAAGCATCTTGAGTTCAGCGTAGGAAAATCATTGAAAGGCATAGTAACTGACTGGTCAGATACCCAACTGAAAGGCCTGCAATCTGTAATTGGAGACGACATTACTAGTCAAGTGGTTAAGGGCTGTCAAGTAAGGAATGACATAAAAGTTGTGAAGTATGTATGCATGCACAATATGCTTTCTACAGGTGCATTACCAACGCTCTGCTAGGAGAGTTTGCGAGAAGGTTAATAAGGGCTCATCTCCTATGGCACACAAAGCATTCATGACAATCGCCTACGCAATACCAACAGCAAAGACAAAAGTTCATGTAAGACTTTTTTTCAAAGTTTTATGCGGAGATAAGCCCATGTCATCAGCCATTGAGATTCTGCCTAAATCTACGATCTTAAAAGGATACCAATCAGAGCATAAACTAAACAAATGGAAACTATGCAGGCATTGGTGTGATTGGTGGATGCGATCCAATCATCTACGTAAGTCATAAACATGAGTCTTCTGTATTGTAAATTTTTAATTTTATTATTTGTGCTCTTACATGTGTATACATTAATTTTGTCTATCCTGTATCTTTGTGCTTCTGTACCTTAGCCAAACAAAACAGCACTTTGTTTCGAATCGTGCATATATACTAGGGCTGAAACAGATATCCGTATTATCCAGATATCTAGACAATAATTTACTGTCCGGATAGTGATTTGATGCCATCAGGATAATTTCTAATAATTTGAAGCAATTTTATGTTAATATTTCCTTGATACAGTTAAACATTATTACAAACTTACTTAATCTTCATTTAAGTGTTATGTTTTATTCTAAAGTACTAGTAAAACAAACATGTTCACAACAAAATATACAATGCTTTTATAGCAAGTGATGATGTCACTATCCGTAGGATATCTGGAAAGATTTTGTTCAGGATATCCAGATAGTAAAAACTACTATCCATTTCAGAGCTAATATACACTGTAAAAAATGCATATGTGACTAGGTCTGCAAAACCAACGTTATATGTGACTAGTCTTTTGGCATGTCTCAACTAATACCAGCTTGAAGTATAAGGAGCATACAGCCTGCCATAGGGTTCATAATTATATTATGAACTCTTGGTTGAGCACACCCAAGTTTATCTTTGTAAGGGATATGTGTTTACCTCAACTTGGTCCTAGCATATGTATGCATTTCACTATCAGTTTGTCACCACCACATGTTTACAAGTGTGCACTTGCTGCAGGTATGTCCTCGTCCTGTTACAATGCAATGGATCCTAAACAGTTTAAAGAGCTTCCTAGTTCCACGAATGCTGTCGAGTCATACAACCGATTTAGCAAATTCACGCACAGACAACCGCTAAAACAAGCAATGATGATTATCTACAAAGAAGATATGGCAAATTCTCTGGAGATAATGGCAGTAAGGAAAGGGCTCTCTGTAACATACGACAATCTGTCAAATGATGGCCGCATGAAGAGATCAAGTCAGCAAAATCTAGCAAGACAAAAGAGATATCACAAAGAAAATGATGATCCCGATGGACCTCCTGATACTAAGAGAAAGTTTAACCCAAGTAATAACATAGATGTATTATGCTTAACAGTTGTGTGCACAACTACAGGTGATGCCAAGCACAAATCAGCTAAACCGAAGAATCTTGCTCTCAGCCTTAAAGGAAATAAATCTTCTGACGAGCGACACATACCAGCAACATCAAGGAGTCCTGCTAACAACACACATAAAGATTTAGGTGAGCTAATTACATATGTAATTTTGACCACATTTGCATGACACGTTTAACTTTGATAATAGCAAAAAATCACTGAATACAATTTTACTTATTCCGTTGTTCCGCTACTCCTTATTCACGGTTTGTTGTCTCCCCAATATTAGTGAGAACAGCTACAAGAACTACAAGATCTTATAAGCAAACTACAATACCTTGTACACAGCACTTCCTTCGCCAATATTTCCTAATTAAGATTTCGCCAATGTTATTTTGCAATATGGTATTCTGAAGAAATCTTACTAACGTATAGCTAGATAGTGTGGCATTGCAGTGAATATCTACGTACTCTATTCAATAAAACACTTGACTTTTTACCTTTAGTTTTAAGGCAACAAAGATAAAATAATTATATTATTGTCATTACTTCTAGATCTGATTGAAATTGATGACTCTCCACCAAGTGCAGTGTCATATTGGGTGCCCGAGTTGAAGTTGAAAGACAATGAGAAGAAGTTACTGGTAGAAGAATCTCCACTCACTGACAGGCACATGAATGGAACATGTAACTTGATACGTGAGCAGTTTCCTGATATACCTGTCCCACAAACCACACTTTGTGTGGCACGACCAGAATTGATAAAGTAAGCAGAAGAGGAGTTTTTCTTTTTTCACTACTTTTGTGAGCATTGGGCATTATCGCACATCAGAGATAACGTAGTTTATTTGTACGATTCTCTTCAGCCTAAAAGCATTACACTCAACTCTTGCCGAACAACTGCATTCATTACAGTGGAACCTGTCTATAACGGTCACCTTGGGACCAGATATATCTGGCCTTTATATACAGGTGGTTGTTATAGAGAAAACCTGCATAAGGTGGTCAGCAGCATTTTAGTGGCTAAGATCGTGATAAATGAGTAATTATTATTAAGAGGCTCGCGCCAACCGCAATACAGTCTGAATATTTAGTACAGAAAGGGTAAGGTGAGTCTATGAACAGAGGCGTAGCTAAGGGGGGGCAAGGGGGGGCATTTGTCCCCCCATCACTAAATGATTTTTTTTTAAAACCTTCGTCACAAGTTTACCAGTATTAAACTGACACGCAAATGACTGTAAATTATGTACACTACTACGCGGTATCACCAAGGGTTGCTAGTGAATGCGCACACACAACATTCAACTCGCTCGTGAATCCATCGAACGAAAATATTAGAGACATACTTCTATATTTAGCCTAGATTACTCGCGTGATAGAACATTTTTGAATCTAAAAAGAGTGACCCGCTTCTCCGCGGCAGGAGTCACAACTCACAAGTGACAAAGGAGACCAAATGACGCTACGGACCTACTGCCTACGAGATGATAAAGTGTTAGCTAAATAAATGTACCAAGTTTATTTTATCGAGTCGATCACACTGGACCTTTGTACGTACGGCAGTGCAGTCTGTTTTTACTTTGTCAGTCAGTCAGTCAGTCAGGTGGATCAGTCAAGCTTACAAGTTCTGCTAGCAAGACAGGTGGGATTTGGTGCAATACATGGCATTTGAATTTTGCCGAGTGAAGTGAGTGAATACGTAATCCTGTCAGCAGTGTGCTAGGACTGCAGCACAGGCTGTGGCTAACGTAAAGTAACCTGTATTTGCACTAAAGTATTAGCTCTACGGGACTGTGGATGAATTTGTTGGAGTACAGTTGTGGCACGTGCAATGATGCTCGACGAATATAGCTACCTCGATTGGAAGCAGTCAGTACTGAAATAGTTACGTAGCTAGTTATTTCAGCTGTAATAATACAACACCGTATGTTGGCTAGCCCACCATTGGGTCATTAGCCTTTTTTGCAATCATGAATGATTTTGAGTGTTTCGTGGGGGCATGCCTGCCCCTCCATCACCTTCTGGCTAGCTACGCCCCTGTCTATGAATGTTGGTTATAGCTATTGAATACGCTTAAGCAATAAAGCCTGATTGATTATATAGTATTCATTGAAAGGCAGGAAGTGTGATAATTGCGCATTAATTGAAACAGTGCCGTGGTACCAGGAAATTGGCTTAACAAGCCACCATAAAAGGTAGCGACCATTATACGAAGGAGAAAATTATGTATACAGTGATTCATAGGCGAATTGTTGGTTGGCCATTATACGCGTTAGACAGGTGACCGTTTAATGCAGACCACAATGCATACATTTGTATGGGAAAATATTTGGGACCTCGTGACCATGGCCGTTATGCAGAGGTGACCGCTTAATCCAGGTGACCGTAACACAGGTTCCACTGTATATGGGAACCGGATTGTGAAAATTCCACAAGTTCAACTTCAAAAGGGAAACAAAGACTGTGGCTGATTTGCAATTGTATTTTGCGTATCACTAATGTTTGGAGACGACCCCGCCACTCTTTGTTATGATCAAAAAGAAATGCGAAAACACCTGATGCAATGTTTTGAGACTAAATGTTTTTCTCCGTTTCCATCACAAAGCAAGAAGTCTCGAATACCATCACCATTGGAAATTAAAATCTCTCTTTCCTAACTGGCGCATCTAGACTAAATTAAAAATATTGATTATATTGATTATTTTGCCTAAAGGTTTTAATGCATAACTCAATTGAATTTATTTGAGGGTATTATCGTAGGTTATCACCCATAGTCTCAGACTTGGTTAAAATATGTTACTGGGATACAACCGCTTTATATTCATAACCTGCTCGATTTTTTTTTTTGCTAAAGTCTATAACTTTATGCATGCATGTATGGAAGAAATTATTTAAACAATTATAGCTACAGCCTATACCAGCAGATACATATAGTAATAAAAATGTCTAGGTGCCTTTCGACTGATTATGATTGTTATTATAATTACCATATCTGTTGGTTAGAGCTTGCCATCTTGACCCAAGGTGTGATTGTTCTTCCCTACTGTTCCCCGTGCAATTTGCAGGCGTGCACCTGGCACTGAAGGCTGTCAAGGGCGCACGCCTGGTTTACTATAATTGTTTCCAGAAAGAAATGTACATGCGTGTACATGTGTGTCTGTCTGCACCCATGTGAGCTAATGGTTTTGTGTCAAAAGCAGTCTATGTGTTAGAAATGGAGGCAGCATAAGAACTATACTGTACACCAGCCAACTTTGACAAGGGTAAACTTTGATGAATCTGCTCTTAGGCAAAGTTGACAAAATAAACTTTGACGAATTGTTTGAAATCACCAATAAGAACCTGGGCACTTATTTTATGTTGACGAAATAAATTTTGACGAATTCACTTTGATTCGTCAAAGTTTTGATTCGTTATTAGTATTAAGTGCTTATATAGTCAGGTAAGTTTTGCTCTTGCTCTAAGGCAGTTTAGGCAAGGCAGCTTTCTAAAACTTTGTGAACGTTTTGTTGTGGGTTCTATGGGTGTTTAAAAATGACAAAACTACACTACCAGCTTCCTGAGTTACTAGGAATAGCGTAGCACTTTGAGTTGGAATTGAGGGCGTGTCCAGCTAGTATGTGTATGAAAACCAGGGCTGAATAGTTTTCTTCGAAAACACGTTAACCGAGCTATACTTCTCTTCATGCATTTGTGGGTTTAACTATATTGCAAGTTGAGCATTCCTTAGTAACCATTTCATATTTTGCAGTAATTACAATTATTATGTAATTAGTATTATTATGTAATTAGTATTTCATGAAATGCTAATTTGTATTAGTTAATTTAAATGGTTTCTATGTAACCGTAATCCTGCTGTCCCAACTATGTTGGCCTTTATGTGTCTTGTGACATCATGGATAAGGTCCATAAGTGCAACTCCATTTATATTTGTATGTATATACACATAGCAAGAATCAACCATGGGATTCCATGCAACATTAAATTATGTATCCAAGAAAGAAGCAGACCTATATGCAAAAAAGTTGCTATAGTGATAAATATGCATACTTACAAGAAGTGCTAAACTCTTATTATTAAAACTAAGTAAACTACTATAACCCATAGTCACATGTTTACAATATGTTATACCAGGAATAAAAGGGTACTACTGCCTTAGCATCAAAGGTAGAAGGCTGTTATGAGGTTGTATGGAAAATAAAGTACAAGCAGTTGAAGTATTGCAACTAAAACAGCAACAATTCACTATGATCACTTCAATAGAATTTAGTGCCTGAGCACAATATAGTTCCTACACTAATGTAGGGAAGATTTAGTGCCTGGAGAACAATATAGTTCCTACACTAATGTAGGGAAGATTTAGTGTTGAGCATAATTCATCTTCTACATTACTGTAGGGGCTTGTGGCACTAAATCTCCCCTATAGTAGTGTAGGAAATGAACCCCTTTTAGTGCCATTTTGTACGGAACCATGATTCCCCCCACACCCATATACCTGACATAGCTATCTCCATCGATGGTGTACAAAAGTTACTTGTAACTCTTCATACTAAAAAGCTACTGGTCCTGATAATATTCCAACCTATGTTCTGAAACTTTGTGCTAAGAAAACAGCACCAGTTTTAACAGTGATCTATACCTAATCCCTAAATTCTGGTCACAATCCAAGAGATTGGTTAACAGCAAATGTAATTCCCATATTTAAGAAAGGGGATTGCAGTAATCCAAGCAACTATAGACCCATTTCCTTAACATCTGTATCACCATACATCAAAGCATTTTGAAGGTAATTATATTCTGACTAATCAACAGTTTGGTTTCCGTCCTGGCCACTTATGTGAAACACAACTTATCTCTGTTGTTGAAGATATTCAGAAGACATTAGACAAAGGCTCTCAAATTGATGTAATATTTACAGATTTTAAAAAAGGCTTTTGCCACACCAAAGACTACTTTACAAACTTCATCATTACGGAATTCAAGAGAAAGCACTTCAGTGGATAAATGTTTGGTTGATACAGTGAACCCAACGTGTAGTTATCAATGGTCATGAATCCAACTTTGTTAAAGTTCTATCTGGTATCCCCCAAAGCACAGTACTTGTGTTTCTAGCATACATAAATGACATCACTACAGGAATGACATCACTACAGGGGTTTCTTCTATAATACAATTGTTTGCTGATTACTGTATTCTTTACCAAATAATTACTTGTGAACAAGACCATTTACAACTTCAATCAGATCTTAATCTTATAGTTAAATGAGCAGAAGTGTAGCAGAGGGGTTTGAATGTAAGTAAATGCACAATTTTTACATATAGGAGACTATTATCACCATCTTTCTTTGTTTACACTATTGGAAATCTCCTGTGTTTCTCGTCATCCTTATCTGGGTGTCACATTTGATTCAGGTGTGTGCTTCACTCCTCGTAAAGAAAATATTGCCCTAAAAAGCACAAGAATGTTAAACTTTACTAGATGGAATCTTTACAATTGTACGATGAATATCACACGTATGGCTTTTATTACCATGGTCCGCCCTACCCTAGAATACGCATCATCAATATGGGACCCACATGTTCAGAACTCTATTCATTCTATAGGAATGGTACAAAGACGAGGTGCTTGATGGGTGACATCCAACTACGATTAGAATAATAATGTTACATCTATGCTTGAAGACTTTTAGTGGCCCACCTTATCACATCGTATGATTTCAAGAAGTGTTGAAACGAATAGCAATTTTTACTATTCGAATAGTTGTGAACAAAACGACCGAATATTCAATTATTCTTTAAGCTAATACTTCTATTGAACAAGTACTGAAACCTTTAGTTAGGAAGCAAGGTAAGACCTAAGAGCTATTTCTGTCTTTTCTAAAATAGAATTATTACAGCATAAATACATCACTTCATTCACAATCTTAAGCTTCAAGGCTGGCTTTCCATCTGAATACAGTGTACAAAGTGTTAGCTAACAATTATTCGAATAGTCTGTTAACGAATCAAATAGCGTCATACCGACCGAATAATCAAATAACCGAATAATCGTTTCAGCACTAATTTCAAGACTAAAATTGTTCTATAACTCTATTAATGATCATTCAGCCTTGAAGATTTCTCTATATTTTTCCACCACCTCCTATCCTACACTCCACCAACATCCACTTCATTTCATCACTTCTTCAGTAAGAACCAATTCATACAAATTCAGTTTTTTTCCATAAATAATTGGAAGAACTTACCTGTTGAAACAATCGAATCTCCCACTATTGAACAGTTTTTAGTTAAATTACATGATTTATTGCTGTAACTATTGATTTTTGTAACTTACTCTGGGTTGGTCTCCTGGGCATACTGTATCGGTGGTTCTGTCTGTCTAGTAATTATACAACCAAATACTAAGAATGATACGAAATGCAGTTAAAATAACGTTATAAATAAATATAAAGTAGATAAAAAATGTTTGAGAAAACTACAAGACCTAAGGCTTTGCACTCACTGGGAATAGAATCCATGTTGAATGAAGAGACAAATAATGGGTGGGTGTTTTGTGGAGGTAACAGAAACGGTACAATGATTCTATTTAACGCTCAGTTAGAATATGAAAGTAGTTCACCATGCCAGCTGCACAAGCCAATTAATAGTATGTCTGTTTGTAATGTTAACTTGTATTTTATATGTAAATGTATAGTAAAGAACATGGTATGTGTATATGTTTTCTTGTTGATTGTATATTTTGCCTTCACCTGGCTTACTAGACTCTGGCTGGCTTGGCTGTCTTCCTTTATCAGGTTGACTTGGCTTGCATACTCTTAACCACTACAGTATTGTGTGTCTCCTGCAAGTTGAGTATGCACATAGTGAGTACCCCTCACTGTGCCATTGCCATACCACTGATAAACTGTATTCAGCTACCGGTGACCTCTACACAGTAAAAACAAACTAGTGAAGGCCACTGCTAATTTCTGCCAAATACTCACTATTTTTGTGTAGTGACATTCACACTATTTTTGTGTAGTGACATTCACACTATTTTTGTGTAGTGACATTCACTACTTTTGTAGTGACCCTCACTACTTAGTAGT
Organism: Dysidea avara; assembly: GCF_963678975.1. Lineage (NCBI taxonomy): Eukaryota > Metazoa > Porifera > Demospongiae > Dictyoceratida > Dysideidae > Dysidea > Dysidea avara. The sequence continues at coordinate 3,875,473 of NC_089285.1, read as the reverse complement.
GAACGTCACTACACAAAAATAGTGAGTATTGTGGCACACATGACCTTCACTAGTTTATTTTTACTGCGTATAGTTGATGTTGACACTGTGCTGTAACTATATTGACTACATAAATGAATAATTTTCATCTTCAGTGATGTTACCAATATACAGTAATGCATTACTACATACAATACTGTAATAATGTATAGTTCTCTATTTTTGTATGCATATATACTGTGTACACATCACTGTGCCATTGCCACACCAATGATATACCGGCACTTACGTAGCTACTGGTGGCCTCTAGTTACGATGCCACTATTGTGTTGTATCTGCATATCACTATTGTGATATATTGAGTTGATTTAGAATAAATTCAATCGTGCCTTCACCACCTACGGTCATGTGCACAGCCTCACCAGGGGATTGTTGCATTGGTGTATGCACTTATCAGGAGGTTGTCACGTTGGTGTATGTACTGTACTTGGTTGCATGTGACCCAGTCCTAGTAATAAAAATAAAAATGAAACATTTGAGACATCACATGCTAGCCTTATGGCACTAAACATCACATTAACTCGTTAAAAGCGAGGGGGGATCATAGTGACCCGTAAAATATGTGAGCTCAAATATTTCGCACAGCACATAAATCAAACACCCTATGCCCTTATACTAGACGCCATTTGAAAGATAATTAAATTTCCAACAAGATGGTGGTGATTACAAGTTGGTACAACACTGTGTTCCAGAGATACAGTGCCGTGAAGTTGGTCAAAAGATCCGTGATATAACATAGCCATTTGGGATGAAGCGAATTGAAGTCTTTACCCTCATCTTGGCGGATTTGCTACCTGACAGACACCAATCACAATTGGTGAAATACAACCACTACAACACTCTAATACTACAATGAGGCCGAAGAAGGTGGAGAGGCAAGTAGTTTAGTCGAAAATGGTGCCATTAGAAGACATAGTCGCAAGCATCCTTTACTAGCAATACTGCTGTACTCTTCAATGATTGTGATGAAGTTTATCAAGAACTAACCATCCTAAACCATCATTACTGATGCCAAATAACAGTTGTAGTGAGTTTGTAGTGTTTGTGATGATTATATACAAAGAGATTGATTATTATTACAAAAAGAAATGTCTATTTTTTGAGATTGCGGCTGGTACTTCTCAGCAAAGGAGTGGTCAATCTTCTTTGGTATGTGTATGGCAGTGGTCAACCAACTTGTGTACAAAATTTGCAAGTTGTACCTACTTTACTTTTCAAGTTATTAGCAAAACAAATTTTTCGTACAAATTTTCAAAGATCATTTTTAAATGTTGACAGGTGCACAATTCTTGTCACATAGTGGGTGTGATCACATGACTTTGTTCAACTTAATGTGATATAGTTTGAATAATTTCACCAAGTTTTAGCATATTTCCATGAGCAGAACTAAAGTTATGCATTTTTCAAAAAATGTATTATATTGTTTAACTCCCAGAAGTTAGTATTCAATGAGATAAGTCATTCACAGTGTAAATATATCATATTCAATACTTTATACCAACCTGACATGTGTGTATCACAATCACTGCAGTTGCTGCCTACAACTAATCTCCACCATTTTCACAATCAGCTCTCCACTATTTCCACCAGGTATCATGTGCACAGTTGCTCACATAATACACCCTATAAAATCACTGTGTTTCATCGTTAATGATACACCTTAGTATGATTTGATTCTCAGGGGGCCTCAACAGCATGCATATACTTACTGGAGAGTTCCAAGGCTGAAAGTTTAAAAGGAAGGGTTTGCAATTGGGCGTGCCCGAACCATCCGAACCCTTCTTGCCTATGCCACTGAGTTGGATCCTGAAAATGAAAAGTGGATTTTTACTCAAGAGAATTAACATTTCAGCCAACCAGATGATTAGTGATGACAGTAAAAGTGTCAACAACAGACATGTGTGGTTTGGCTCCATTACAAGTTTGGGAAAAGGTTGAAATAGGTAGAGGTGCACCGATAATAGGATTGGCTAAAATATAGGCCACCAATATGGTAATGTTTGCCAATATCAGTATCGGTACAGAACAGCAGGAGGACCGACATTGCTATCGATATTTATACTGCAGTAATAGTTTGTACATAAACAGATTATATATTGGTTTTCTACGTTATCCATGTGGCTGTTTAGTGCCAATGACTTACTGTTCACTCCACAACAAGTGTTACGCTACGAGAAACCATATAAATACACGTGATTCTAGTGTTTGCTGCTGGAAAGCTTATCACAGTCTTCACAAATGGAGCAGCTATTGTAATAAGAAAATTCACAAGACAACCAAGGAAACTGGGTCAAGCAGTAAATGAGCCAAATTTCAAGATTATGTGTAACTGCATCCTTGAATTATTAAAGGTCCACTAAAATGGAAAATTCACTTGTCGTTATATTGAATAAATAGGTTGTTTGTATCATGCAATGCACAAAAACACCTTTATAATAATTCAATTATGTTGTTGTACCAAGATATTAAGCCACAAAGTCTATTTGCGTCACGTCAATAAAAACAACGAACTGTAAGTACTGCTATTACATGGGAAAGATAGATAAACAAGTAAAAGTCTATAAATGTGTAGGTGGCAATACCAAGCTCTCCCTTTTAACTTTATAGTGTTCCAAGATTATATTCTGCTGGAAATCAATAGCAGTGTTGTTCTGCAGTTGCCTGTAGCAGTTCATCCTGTGTGCTTCGCACCATCCAAGCCTAACTCACCTTGAAGCCCACGCTTCATTATGCTTCACTGAACTAAGATTAGTTCGATTTGTTTACAAAGCTGGGTTAGAATGGTATCTATGTTATACTTTCATCTCATGCACATCTTGCCAGTGGAGCCATCGCAATTGTTTTTCCTCGCATTTCTCTACTTCCATTCGCTGTACTGGACACTAAATGTATTCAAAACATCTAAAATATAAGTGTAAACATGTTTCAACCACTGTACTGTTGATTTACAGTCCCTTTAACAGGCATTCTCAAGCGTTCTTCACAAGATCAGCGTAAATTCACTTACTATCTCCCGTAGGCTTGTAAATGATTGCAGTACAAGTTCTTTCAAGTTGTTATGCTAAATATGACGTAAAACTACATTGAATCTAGCTGTACATGGATGCTTCTGTCGCTTTAATGGCACCATACCCATACTAAAGTTTCTTGTCTGATGCGTTGTGATGTAATATAATTGACACACCACAACACACTAAAGTGTGTTATATCTACTAAACAGAACAATTTAAATCTGACTAAATCACATGTACCAACCTATCCCACTGTAGCAAGGACTGATAACAGCCAAAGCGTATTTTACCATTTCAGTGGACCTTTAAATGTTTTTGAGGATCCAACTCAACGCATACTGTACACGCTATAGATGTAGTAGAACATCAGAATAGTATGTCACATGACCTTTAATAATGTTGTCACTTGTAGGCTTGTACTGTGCAGTTAACAGTGAACTATACTGCATCGTTCATATCAACAAATGTAGGAACATTATCTATTGCCACCAATCATTAAAGTAGCGATGTACTGTATAGTGGGAAATTTTCGAAAGGTTAAATTTTCGAAAAACGATGCTTGTCAGCAAGTTCGACAAAATATTTTCGAAACTCGCCACACCTAAATAATTAGCTAGTAAAGACTCGTGAAGTTACGCAAAGCTGTAGCTAAGTGGTTGTGTTGAATACCTATATTAACTAACACTAATTAGCTAATATGCTATACTCGTTTGGTCACGGCGAGAATGATGGTGGACAGCAGCAGTACAACATATTCAATGGAGTCTGTTGTTCGAGGACACCATGTCTACAAAGAGATATGGACCAGTTTCATTGGCGAAGAACTGTCATGCCAAGGAGAAGATGGTAATATACACGATATGTATGCTGTCGCAGTGATCAAAGAGTTACACGGGCGAGAAACTGTTGTAGGTCATCTCCCTAGACAAATTTCAACGGTTTGTCACTTGTTTTTGAGAAAAGGTGGCGTAATAGCTTGCCACGTTACTAATAGTCGCCAGTATTCTGCTGATCTTCCTCAAGGTGGGTTGGAGGTTCTTTGTAAATTGATTTTTTCCACCAAAGATAAGAAGTTGCTTGATGAAACTGTGGCATTGCTACAAAAGGCACCCGGACTAGTCACCGACTCTACTCCAGCTGTGAATCCATTTGCAGTTTCTGGAGCCCCAACATCTTCATCAGAATTCTTCGCTGGCTGCAGTGCCCCCAATTCCCTTGTTGAAGAGGTAAACAAGGGACAAGAAGAGCCGGATCATGATCCCCTGTGGATGTGCATTGGAAAATGTGCATTACTAAATTCTGACAAAGAGTGTTTGTTGACTTACGGCCACTCGCTCAATGACAAGCATATAAATGCTGCTCGTGCTCTTTTAAAGAGTCAGTTCAGCAATGCAGTTAGCCTACAATCCACTTTGTTACAATATAAAGTATTTCCAGTAAAGATGACAACGGGATTGCAGATCGTTCATTGCAATGGGTGTCACTGGGTTACTGTCTACAAGGAAGACAAGGACACCAGCATAGTAAAAGTATTTGATTTTGTGTATACTTCATTGGATCAGCTCAATGTTCAACAGTGATCAAGAATATTTTTTGTTCCGCAGACTCTAGACCATTAAGGATAGAGCTTTTTAACCCACACAGGCAAATAGCTAACTCCAATAATTGTGGTCTGTTTGCAGTGACAGTGGCTACAGCCATTATAAATGGCCAGGATCCATGTACTTTGGTGTTCAAGGAGGAAGAAATGAGGCTCCACTTTTGCGAATGTTTTGAAAAACAGTCTCTAACAATGTTTCCCTGCATGTAATTAGCATGCAATTAATTTGTATTCTGAGTGACAGACTCATACTCCTATTGCATTAGTTACATATTGTTAACATACGGTAGCCAGCTACTTCAAGTTACAATCACAGTCAAAAAAAATGTAGCTGTATATGTTAATGTAAAGGTTTAAATTTAAGCTACCTAAATAGTCAACAACTATTTAGGTAAACAAGTAATACGAAGCTGTGTCATGTGCCTGAGTAAATGACGACCAGAGAGCATGGGTGTACGTATCAAGCAAATCACGAGGACATGTGATACAACTGATATGTACCATGCCAATCTAGGTGAAGAGCCTGCGGGTGATTAATCACCCAAACTAATACGAGACTGACCAATGAATTTATTATAATTATAGACCAACTTGTGAAATTCGATTATGGAACAGCAGCAACTAATATTGTGACTACATTTATTAACACGAACGGGCAAGTCCTAACAGTATCACGGATAAGTTCAATTAAGAGATCTTACAAAAAGCCACTGCATCATTTTACAGATTGTTTACAACATTTACTAAGCATCTACAGGGGTAAGCTTCGCTGTAGAGTGTTCATCTCATGTTACTCAAACAGTGGGCGTGTCCGTAATCAAAAATGCAGTGAACCGCTTGTGAATATGCTATAGCACTAGTTCTCACCTTAACTCATAGGATAGCTAGGGTGACAAATCACTTCCATCTCAGTGATGTAGGATGCAAAATCAAAAGTATGGTTTTCATGATGTGACCAAGAATAAATTCCCACAATCGATTTCAGCTTGAGTTTTGTATAAAGAATTTGGCAGTAGTGCTCCTATATCAAGGCCATTTTTTTCATAGTAAGTCAGAGAGGTACCATGGCCAGCTATAGTTTAACTTAAATGTACCATGGCCAGCCAGGGTTTATAGGATGTATATCCTGAAACTTGCTTTTGAAGTTAGGAGGCTTCATGGTACATATACACTATTGTAACATAATATCAACTTATGAGCTGATTATCCAAATCACAATCATCATCATGTGTGTAGTTATACACAATCACATAAAGTAAAAGAAACATAGTTGAATGTATTGGCTAAAATCTAATGTTAAAGTAACAACTATTTAGGTAAACAAATATACTATAGTAACTTAGAAAACAGTATGCATAAATGCATTGATCTTTGGGAGATTATGAGGTCTTCAAAACCCAGTAAAAGACCTGCTAGCAGGTTAAAATGGTTAAAACCTGCTAGCAGGAAAACCTCAGGCATTGCAAGTCCCACTTTTGATCATTGATTTACCCAATCATATTACAGGCTAATAGCCTATAGTGGGCAATCACTGAAGCCAACACAAGTTTGACAAATTCATTCCTGTTATACGCATGCCCAAGCAATTAGATTTTGGGAGGTATCATTTAACATTGTAGCTACGTCTGTCAGGATGAATGGGGAAGTCCAGTAATATCATGGAAATTCTGTTTAGTGCCCACCTGTTTTCTAGAGTGTGCTTCATCTTCCATTAACTTGTAGATGGACTTTACAAAGACATAGATGAGTAAGCATCCTTGCAGAATGATTATTTTGCATTATTTTCTAATGTGGGGTGGTCAATATGCTAAACCGAGCCTAGTCTTTATACTGCTGTTGTGCCATAAATAAAATAACTTGAGACAACCTGTTGTCATCATATTCACTCAAGCCAACTGTTATATCAATGCACCTGTTCTTCACACTGCTGTGACGTCATGGCATGTGCAATGGTAGCAACTGGTCGGTTGAGACTATTATTTTGATTAGTGTCTATCGATCTTCAGGAAACAACAATAAGGTGCTAACTATAACTTCTCTTCAGCTCTTTGACCAAAATATGTTCCATTTTCCACATTTAAGTGAAGATATCATATGATAATTATAATAATCCAATCCCACAGTAGCTCCACTTACATGCCATATAAAACAATTTTATTTCTTTATGTGCAAGCCAATCTCCCCTAGCATTTCATCTGGGCATGTGTGTATGCATATTAACATCTAGTTGGATAAACACACCCATGTATTGGTTTTTGTTTAATACATTTCTTGTTTGTGTATTTGCAGTCAAAATGAATTTTTTAAACTGTCAGGAAAAATTCCTGACATGTAGAATTGTCAGATGGCAGATATGGGTATGGGGGCATGCTCTCCCAACCCCCAAAAGGGATTTTTTTTTCCAAAAAAAATTGATGCACTATGATGGTATTTTGAACAAAATTTATTGTGTAACAATGTCCTTACTTGTCTACAGCACTACATAGCTTTTATAACAATGTATATAAAAGCACTTATAGTATGTACAAGTTGAGCTGTATCCTGACAGGAGCGCAACGAATCCTATGGACAAGGGAGCGTGTAACTCCATACACTACCAATACTATGGGTGAAATTCAAACATGGCGTCCAGTGTTACTGTGTATATAATTGGTTACATCATTCTTACGCGCAACAGGGATACACTGAATGGACTGCTACACCATTGTCTTATGTAAAGCTACTTCGATAGGAAGATTGTCGAGTCAAAGGTAGAGCTTGGAATAGTCAAGTGGAGTAATTTAGCGTGATTTCACATGATTAGTGACTGTAGAAAGACTGTCCTGCTAAGCCTGTGCTACTATTCCTCCATTGCGCCATTGAACTCCGTTCCATAGCTTTGCTTTGTCGTAGCAGAAATATGACGTATTCGAACATGCGCCTCCTCCACATAATATCCTAATTAGGAAATTTTAAAAGTTATTTATTATAGTACATGGCAGCCATGTTTGAATTTCGCTCTTTACAAAGTTACATGCTCCCTGGTCCATAGGATTCGATGCACTCATGATCTCGAAAAACAGCTAAAAACTAAAAGTGGATCTTTTCAGCCAACCAGATGAGTAATGGTGGCAGCAAAGGTGTTAACAACAGACAAGTACAGTTTAGCTCCATTACAAGTTTGGGAAAGAACTGTAAGGGATACTGTACTTTTATGGCTTCCACATTGGAAATGTATGGTGAAATTTTTGATTAGCATAAATATTATGTCAGACGTTTAAACAAAAATTTTTGAAATAGCTTTAGCGGGTCAAGCTGTACTACAAGTATGCCAAATTTCAAGATCATGTGTAATTTCAACCATGAGTTATTAAATATTTTTGAGGATCCAGCTCAACACGTACATACTATAACTTTGTAATATCATGTACTTCACAAAATTAAACATTATTTTTTATAATTTCATGTTTCTTTGTTTCCATACAGCTATTCCAAGGAACTCCATGCTATTATGTTGATTTGAACAATGATACATCTTTCTATGATAATGTAATTGTTATGTCTTGACAATGTGTCAGCAAAGTACATGATAACATAGAAATACACAAAAGGTAAAGTTGCAAACAAATTTACTACATCATGCAGACTGAGTTAACAGGGTGCTGTTCTCTCTGTTTCCAATTCCTCATCAGAAATACTAGCACATTGGGGAATTTTCTTAAACCATGGTATGCAGCCGTGGCCTTCTCTTTCCTGTTTGAGCAACTCTCATAAACTTGTCATTAGATTACAGCTTGACAGTATGCCATACAAAAGTTTCTCATTAATTCTAATCTATCTTTGAATATACAGAAAGTTTGCATCTGAGTAGTGAAACACTATCACCATTCACTTGCCAGTGAGAAGCTTTCAGTGTCAAGGGAAACAGTTCAGAAGTGGATACAGGACAATGCCAACTATGTCGTTGTTAGACTTCAAAAGTAGGTGCTGCTAACAATGGAAGAACGAACAAGCACTGTATGAACCACTTGCTGCCATGTCACACTACAGCGAGTGCTGTAGTGCTATTGTGCATAAAAATTAAAAACTAGTCAAACCTGTTTCAGTGCATACTGGGCCTGCATAGCTAGCTACTTTGTGCCTCAAAAATTTAATCGCTTGACTGTGACAATCTACTATATGGGAGAGACTATGAATGATGTCGCTCCATGCAGGGGAAGCACCAAAGTAACGATGTGAGTATTAAATTCAATACGTACATATCTATGGTACAATGCATGCAAACTACAAATCTATTGTCCGGATTTTTTAATCCGTACATTTAAATTCTAACTCAGAAATTCCACATATTATCCAGAAATTCGCTAGTCGCTAGACGTTATTTCGAGCACTGGTATTTGTGTATTCGCCCTCTATTCACATACACTTCAACCACTTTGTCTGTGGTTGTGTGTCTGTGGTTTGTGTTTGTTCTGTTCTTCACTTGCAGAATTACAATGCTATACAGCAAAGTGCATAGCAAAGTGCATAGCAAAGCACCAGCATTTATTTCTACAACTATACGTACCACACATCTCAAGATATAGTATTACAGATGTGGGCTCTACTTTCACCAACAGCAATACTAAATTATGCATATACAGGTTCTACTATCAGCAAAAATAGCAGCAGCAACAAATAATGCAAATAACTACATTTTATGGGTTGATATTGCTGCCTACATGCTGGGAAAATATCGGCTCAACTGTCAAAAGCAGTGGCATCACTGCTGCTGCTGCTGCTGCTGTTGCTAGAGCAAATGCTGGTTCCCCCATGCTTTTTTGGCACACCCCAAGCCAGGTTCCAATCTCTGTTTTACTAAACAAGTATTCACACATGCTTCCAAAAATTGTGCAGATCACTACATTGACACATAGGGGGGCTGTCAGCAGAGCTACAGTTGCAAATACAGCCTCTCCATTCCTGATAGAGGAAATGCGATAGTGAAAGGTCTCTATAGGATGACAGTTGAGCAGGTACATGTTATGCATAGCTTAACAGCATGAGTGGCCTAGAATCGCAAGGGTCTGGGAAGGACTGATAATAGCCCTGCCCCAGATGTCTTGCCTACCCAAGTATATGCAATAAGTCTGGTATCAGTCGTTTAACATTTTTGGCCTACTATCTAAAAACACCACAAAATGTTTGTACCATAGCTGTCAAGGCCTTGTACACTTACCAAACCTACCGATAGTGTGAGGTCTGCAACAGCAGTAACCAAAGAGAAGAGCAGCAGTCAGCTGAATGTATGAGACATAAGACAGCAATAAGCAAAGAGAAAATAAAGGAGAATTAACCCTTTAAGTACCATAGTAATTTACGCAGTTCCTGCCCTGAAAACCCACAAGATTTATGAATTTGTACATTCTATTACTTAGCAAGTTTGTAGCATCACCATAACACAAGAAAGTAGTAAGGGATTATACAAACTATACAGATTCACCTATCAATAATAAGCAGAAATATAAGAAGTGTGTATAACTTACCATTTTCAACTAACAAAGCTATTTGTTAACATCGGTGATGATCTGTCTTCTTTTCGATGCGATCTGTTACAAGCCATCGATTTACTCCTTATAAAGAATGCTATCATGTGATCTTATACATGCATATCATTAGATGTATCTCTAATGAAGAACGCCATGAATCGCAGCTCATACAAGCAACAAGGTGAAAGTTATGGATGGATTTGTACAAGGTTAGTTTTATTGTTGTGTAAATATAATATAACTAGGAGGCTACTTCTTTCTAGTGTAGTTTATTGGCATTGTATATCAAAAGAATTGCATATTAATGGAAAATATAATGGCCTTTATTTCAAGCTCATAGTTTTAATTGCTATGGAGTTACAGCTTTATGTTTACATCCTATATACTTGGACGTAATGTTACGGCACTGGGCTTTCACGTAAGCTTATATTTGGACGTAATATTATGGCAGTGGTCTTAAAAAGGTTAAACAGCGGTGGCATTACATTGAGGTTGTAGTGTAGTAAAGTTAGTGAACAACATTAACAAAAACATAATGAGTTGAATATCCAAATCACAATCATCATCATGTGTGTAGATATACACAATCACATAAAGTAAAAGAAACATAGTTAAATGTATTGGCTATAATCTTACGCTAATGTTAATATGTAACAACAGCTATTTAGGTAAACAAATACACTATAGTAACACAATATCAACTTACTCTCTGAATATCCAAATCACAATCATCATCATGTGTGTAGTTATACACAATCACATAAAGTAAAAGAAACATAGTTAAATGTATTGGCTATAATCTTACATTAATGTTAACATGTAACGACAACTATTTAGGTAAACAAATACACTATAGTAACACAATATCAACTTACCATCTGAATATCCAAATCACAATCATCATCATGTGTGTAGTTATACACAATCACATAAAGTAAAAGAAACATAGTTAAATGTATTGGCTATCCGTACAAAAACAGCCAAAGCTGTAAAAAAAGGTGTGGCCTTAAAAAGTGTGGGTGAAAAAAGTTGTGAGATCAAAGGTGGCGGCCAACAAATGGCTGCAATGTTGTTAATGCTAATAAATTTTAAAAATGCACAGCCATCATTGAATTTACTAGCAATAACATCATTGCAGCCATTTGTTGGCCGCCACCTTTGATTTCACAACTTTTTTCACCCAGGCTTTTTAAGGCTGCACCTTTTTTACTACAGGAATCATCAAAGACTGCGTGGCTATAATATGAAGAACTGAAATAAGATAAATTTTGAAGGTGCCTATACCCCAATGATAGCTGGGCAGATTCGACACAAACTAGGAATGGGAGATGCCCTACCCTGAGGAAGCTTCCACTGCAGAAATGGTTAATTATACCGTTCAAGCACTATGGAGCTACAGATACATGAAAACTTTTTTATTTAGATCTTTTATTATTATTCCCAGGGTTACCAGCACCCCTTGCCACCACCCAGACATCACAGAACTATGTGACACTACTTCTTCAGAAGAGACAAGGAGAGCAAGTCTTCTGTAAAATACAGCACTGAGCAGCATATGACCCATACCACCCCTTAATGTTGAAAATACAAGTGGGGTAAAGAACCCATCTCAATTTTGTTGTTCATACTTCCGTAGTTTCTCACATTCAAAACGTCGATAAACTATGGTGAGGATAGCTACTTGGGTAGCTACCACAATATGAAGGTGCAATAGCCTTAACTTTGACATCAAAAAAATGCCTTCAAATGTTTGCTTACTTCGCCAGAATCCTGAAGCATAAACGTCTACATGAGCTTCATCTTCATTATTAGCTCATTTGCACATCGAAGGCCTGGTCTCACCTGTAAAGAGGCTGTAACAGATGCATGAAAACAGCGTTTCTGGTTCCGTAAAACAAGTGTATTGCCCGCCCACACTGGCTCTACTTGGCCGCACAACATGGCTATATAGCTACTTGATAATTTTTGTAGAATGTTTAGAACAATCTAGATTTTCTATTGGTAGATCAATGAAATTACGAACTTAGTAGATTTTAGCTAGAAATTTCATTTATAAAGTAGAAATAAAGTGAGATGATCAGCCGTGATAGCAGTGGCTCAGTGGGTAAGGATTTGGGTGTTCAGTATGGAGGTCCCTGGTTCAAACGCTGGTCAGTAACTTTTATTTCGACATTTTTATGCACCTTTTTTACCTCACGGTGACTGTTCTATTAGAGTATTTCGACCCCACGATTTACAGTTGTTTGGCTTTTGCCTTGTAACTCCGTAGCTGTCAATGCAATTTCTTTTAAACTACAAAAGGTAGCTATGATGGTTAACCTATACGCATACCAATTTTTAAGTTATTCCCATAAGTGGTTTACCCTGTAGGCAAGTCGACCTTTTTAAATGCAAATAACTGTCCATAGCTTTATGAATATTATTTAAATTTGCACCAAACTTGGTACATGATTGTGCCTAGCGGCATCGAAGCTGTCCCAGCTGACAGCGATACCATGCGTGGGCCGAGGTAAGCAACTTCTAGAAACGTCCCTGACAGCGGCTACTGGTATTGTAATGTCACATCTTGTCGCGTCGTCGTCCTATCTGGAATGCTTGTTCCTTGAGGCGGCCCTTCCCCCATGACAAAGCTCCTTGCTTGCTCAATCCAGCAGTCGAACTTCTTAAGGACGATGACCCTCCACTTCCTTGGCCGGCAAGAACTACGAGTATCCATCTTGAAGATTTAAGGCCACTGTTAACTGGTAAGATTTCTTACAACAGGTATGAATTAGGGCTGAGCAATACTATCGTTTTAGTGATATATCACGATATTTTGAAAGTATCAAAATCGTGATATTTTGTTATTAACTATTGTGATACCATGCCTGTACATTACTGTCATTAAAAATCCATTTGTTATGCAGTACTAGGCTAAGAATCCTTGTAAGTGATAAAGTCCACCCACCTGGTTTCCCCTGCAGAGAGGTGTGAACACCACAACATAACCTCAAAGCATGTGTTACAATAACTGTTACTGATGATAGTGGCTAGTTTACTATCACCTATAAGGACTTCCTGCAGGAATGCTGAGCAATACAGTATGTAGCAGCAGCTATGATTGACTTATTCATAAGTATCGTGAACTATTCAGTATCAAGAATAGTGGCTTCAGTATCGATCGTGATACTAAAATGGCAGTATCGCTTAGCCCTAATATGAATTACTGCCAACGTGTTCTGCTCACAGTGTTACGTATGCATTGTTGTTATTAGAGCCCGCTGTTGCATGCTAATATTTTCGGGACTTGCACAGCCAACGCTTCACAAAATTAACTATGTTTAATAACTTAAACTTTATTTAGGGATTAAATGTTCACTAGCATGTCTGCAGGTGTAGGTGACCTCCCTTGTTTTCCTAATTTTTTTTCTATGATCCCTAACCAAACTTAAAATTTCTAAGTTTTCCTTAAACTTGTTTGTCTACTTTTTTGTAACAGTATTATGACTGGTGAACCTATGCATACCGCATCAAAAGAAAGGATGGCGTCAGAATTAATGTTTTCATCTGAACGAGCGCCCCAGCTATCACAAACTGCTTCGAAAGTGCAGTGGCCATTACGCTTCACTTTCAGCTATGTTCAGCCCATTACACAGCACTACAGACGAAAAACAGTAGAAGTGCCTCGATCTGCAACAATCCAGTCACCACGAAAATACAATGATTTGCGTGCCCTCAACTATCAATTACTGCCTTAAAGTGCAGCGGCCATTACGCTTTGCTTTCAGCTATGTATAGCCCATTACACAGCGTTACAAACGAAGAAGAGTGTTAGAATTGTCTCTGTAATCAGTCCAGTCGCCACGGAAAAAACGGATGATTCCCGTTTACAAATGTACTATAGGGTAGCCATGCATCACATTATCGTGAATCGACACCTTGGGCTATCAGCAAAAAGAAATGGGACACAAAGGAGGACAAAGATAAGTCCATGATGCATGCATTGTACGTACTGCAGTATGCCAAAAGACACGTGTCGGGACGAAACAACGTCGAACAGTGAAAAAATCAAGTTTATAGTCTTAGCCATTATCAAGTTACGCTTGCCTGAAGACAGACAGGCAGGCAGGCAGGCAGGCAGGCAGGCAGGCAGGCAGGCAGGCAGGCAGGCAGGCAGGCAGGCAGGCAGGCAGGCAGGCAGGCAGGCAGGCAGGCAGGCAGGCAGGCAGGCAGGCAGGCAGGCAGGCAGGCAGGCAGGCAGGCAGGCAGGCAGGCAGGCAGGCAGGCAGGCAGGCAGGCAGGCAGGCAGGCAGGCAGGCAGGCAGGCAGGCAGGCAGGCAGGCAGGCAGGCAGTTATTCAGAAGAAAATTCTATTGAATAAATTTTTTTAAATTTCATAACAATTTATTGGAAGCTTTTAGGATCATACTGAAGGCACTTTTGGGCTTGGTTATACCTAACCAAGGTGACAGGATGGAGTTGTGAAGCTGGTTTTGGGTGAATTTTTTGGCTAGGAAAACCCAAATCTCCATGATACCTAATATACAGTACTACTGTACTGTATGATTAAGTAAAATAAACATAGTTACATGTATTGGCTATAATCTTACATTAATGTTAACCTGTAACAACAACTATTTAGGTAAACAAATACACTATAGTAACACAATATCAACTTACATTCTGAATATCCAAATCACAATCATCATATTTGTAGTTATACACAATCACATAAAGTAAAAGAAACATAATTAAATGTATTGGCTATAATCTTACGTTAATGTTAACATGTAACGACAACTATTTAGGTAAACATCTACACTATAGTAACACCAAGAGTTAATAATAAGAGAGGAGTGTCTAATGCCGTATAGTCCTGTAATAGATGATTGCGCAGAAGTTAAACAGCTTCATTTCCACGTAACGTAGTATTCGTCCGGTTTTAACCACAAAAGTTTTGCAGCCGCATGGAGATAAATGCTCGAGAATACACGAACATTTTCAGGCAGGAATGAACAAGAATGGATGGTGAGATGGACGTCGAGGTGGATGGTAACGCAGTCAAAGAAGCAGATATTCCAGATTCTCAGCTCGTTCTGTGCCAACTCCCTCTACCCAGGTGCCACCTAGATTTAGAAACGATGGTTAACATTGAGGAGCAGTTATTCAAGGAGTTAGCGTTCGTCAAAGGATACACTGGACTGGAGAAGCACCCTGCTTATGTTGTGACACAGCGGGAACTATTCCATTACCCACCATTTGGATACACTTCATGTATCAATATTACTTTGAAAGGCAGTGACTCGGGCATTGAGAATGTGATCAATTCTCTTGGTTTTCATGTAGAATCAGGAACATTGACCAATGATAGTGATGCTCATGAATTATGCCAAAGATTTTCAAGTCAATCATCATACAAGTTTTGCCCAGGTATTGATTGGAATGTCTATGAACAGAAATATCATCAAGTTATTCGCTATCATGTGAAGTCAGTAAGGTATTCTGTTTCTCCATTTCAGAGGGTTGACTCTAAAAGCTGTCCACTGTGGTTTAAGCAACCAGCAAAAGCAAGAGCCTCAGAAAAGTACGCTGATGAAGTTATGTGTTCTGCCTGTAAGAGATTAGTAACGTACCTTGAATGGAAGCTCAAGTGTACTAAGGGTCAAAGCCCTTCTAGAAAATTGAAAAGGCAAGCTCCATCATCAAAGGCTAAACTCTCATACATGTCTCCTGCAAGCCAACTCAAGCACAAACAGAACGTAATCAGTGAAAGAAACAATGACAAAAAGAAGCTATGGAAATATGAGAATACTGAAGTGACACTGGCTGATGACCAGCATGAAGATATGTGCAGCATTGTAAAGACGATTGAAGAAGTCAGCAAAGATGATTTAGAAAAGGTTTTCGCTGAGGGTGACATCCATGGTGTTGGAGACAAAGTCAGAGAAGTTTGGTTTACAGATCGAAGGCATCAATTGGAGCAATTTCAGGAGTTTAATAAAAAGAGATTTTATTAGCCACTAGCAGCACACTCCGAAAGTCAAACTATGATCATGATCTTGTATGGCTTCTTGTGCGTAATGGCATTTTGGCAAGAAGAAATGGCCCAGTTTGGGCTGTTTCAATAGCTGATCTCTCTACAAGGTTACTTCTTCTAGCTGAAATCTCTCTACAGGGCGATTTGTTTGTAGCTGAATTCTCTACAGGGTGATTTGTTTGAAGCTGAACTCTCTACTTGATGGTTTCTTTGTAGCTGAAGTCTCTACACTCATCTCTCTACAGGGTGACTTGTTTGTAGCTCAACTCTCTACAGGGCGATTTGTTTGCAGCTGAACTCTCTACATGATGGTGTCTTTGTAGCTGACCTCTCTACAAGGTAGCTGATCTTTGTACAGGTAAATTTGTTTGTAGCTGAATTCTCTACAGGGTGATTTGTTTGCAGCTGAACTGTCTAGATGGTGGTTCTTTTGTAGTTGAACTCTCTACATGGTGGTTCTTTTGTAGCTGAACTCTCTACAAGGTTACTTCTTCTAGCTGATCTCTCTACAGGGTGACTTGTTTCTAGGTGAACTCTCTACAGGGTGACTTGCCTCTAGTTGAATTGTCTATCAGACTAACTGTTTGTAGCTGAATTCCCTACAGAATAACCTGCAATGTAATATAATTCTATAATGGAGCAAGTTATAAACGTAGCTGAATGCTCTATTAGGGTGACTGTTGTATTAGAGTATCTTGATCTTGCATTTGCTACACATAGTTCCCTTTCAAATCTTAACTCAGTGGTTTGTAATCCGATTCTTCTGTACTACTACAAGGACTTTTTATGATGATTATTCCAGCTACATAATGATTTTCACCACATTGCTCTCAGCGGTTTTCCTGGTAGACATGAAAACTAATATTCATAAAAATCGATCACATAATTTTGACAAAGGTTGGGTTTTGTGTCATATCTCCATGGTCTTTACCTCGATTCCTTTCAAACCACAAAAAGGCACTCCTACGATGGTTACTCCATCTAAATATCAATTTTCAACTCATTCCTCCAAGGGGTTTACCCTGCAGGCATGACAGACCTTTGACCTTATTTTATGCAAACAATCAGTCATAAATCCATGAATATTAACTGGATTTCTACCAAAGTTGGTACTGAGATCTGCCTTAATGAGCCCTTTAAGTGTGCCAAATGTCAGCCAGATCCAAGCACACATTCGTGTTTTAAGGCAGATTTTTCAAAGTGTGCGAAAGGAAGAAAATGAACAAAAAAACAAAGAAATTAAAATGAAATTTTGTTTGTTTGTATCTCGGAAATGGCTGGAGTGATTTCTTTCAAATTTGGTATGTAGACTCCCCTAACTGGCCGCCACCCCTACAGCAAATTTGGTTCCAATCAGATCAGGGATCACAGAGCTACATAGGTGTGAAAATTGCATTTCCTTTCTTCCTGTTAATATACTCATGCTGTGGCGCGCCGGCTTCTTGGGCCGCACGACACACTACCGTGTGTCTTGATTTCGTTTGTGGCACTAAATAGTAAATTCTGTACAATATATTTTTACACAAAACGACTGGACACTAACTCACAAACATCTTTATATCATGTCTACATTGGAATAAAAGCAATGCTCGTATCTGTAACATCTGCTTTTCACTTAGTTCTCGTTACAAGTGTCAGCCATTACAATACAAATTTCAATTGTGGGTTTCAACAACCTACCTTTATTGATGAAAATATTTCGTTAGGAATGAGACTAACAGTAAATACGGCAGGAATTACACCCATTGACGTCTGAAGCGTATCTTAGTTACGAAGACTTTTCTTTATGCTGAGCGATAATGCCTGCTTTTTCGTTATCTAAGTTAACATACAGTCTGCTACACTCCACAGAAGTTTGCTCTTTGAATATTGACAAGTAAAAAAATGGCAATTTTATCTGGGTAGTTTTGTATGTAAGATAATGCTGCAGAGCATTTATCTCAATCCTGATTTGATTTAGGGCAGTAGGCATTTCCTCTTATTGTCTATATGCACTAGCTATAATGATTCTATAAATTATTTTTGTTTGGTGTGACTTTATTATGATTCTGTTTTATTTGTTTTTTTATAGCCACTATTTGTACAGAATTAGCTATCCAAATAAATATGGTATTCCTCAGTGTGACCTATCAGATGATTCTGAGGCAAAATTTTGCAGTAAGTAGAAGTTAAGTGATAAGCAACTATTGATTGAAAGGGTGATTGTGAAACTTTTCAACCATTACCATTGTGATGTGCTGATAACAGACAGGTTGAGAGCTTTGTTTACATCTAAATTAGCAAGAATGGGAAAAGCTATTCAATCAGTAGGAGGAACTGGATGTGCTAAATTGTTAGACAATTGGAAAGAAACAAAATGGTTACTCAAGTTAAAGGATACTGAAATTATTCCAACCAGTAGGAAGCGAAACCCTGACCATCTGGTTGTTCAGTCATTTCATCAGAAGTTTGCCAAACTAGAAGAAAAAGTCAAAGAAACCAATGATAAATTAAAGGATATCTCAAATGAATTAAAATGTGTTAGAAAGTCTAACAAAAAGCTTGCAGCAAAAATAGTTCAGAGTGGAGACACTCGTACTCCTAAAAATTACAAAAGCTGGGAAGAGTATACCCCCAGTACAAAAGAGTAAAAAAGAAACAGTTTGCTGATGATGTGAAGGCAGCACTGTCATTTGCAGAAGATAAACATTTTACACCTACTAAAGTAAGCTTTATGAAAAAGACCACTGGAGAAAGTATGACTGCTGACAGAAATGGAAAAGCAACTCAAGAAAAAGAAGCAACTGAAAATAGCGTTGTAAAGAAGACACTCTACATTAAGGAACGGTATAAAATTTCCAATGAGACGTACCATGAATTTTCCATGGCAAATCCCTCTCTTCCAAACTCTAGCTCTATTATCAAAGAAGCTAAGAAACTGGATAAGAAGAGCTCCATCTGCACTACCCCAGGAAGTGGTTTAGGAGTCCAACAGTCCATAAGATAGCGGCTGTGTAAGGTGATTTCTCACTTGGTAGAAAATGACCCTTCATTCACAGAAAATTCAGTTGTTCGAGTAAATATCACAGGTGATGGCACTTGCGTCAGTCGAAGTATGCATTGTGTTGTAATAGCATTTACAATTATTAGAGAAGTTGCTTCTCCAAATTCCCCCGGGGAAATCACACTGTCAAGTTGAGAAATCCCACCAAATACATACTTGCGTAGTAACCCATCTGCTTGCATCTAATAGTCAACCTTTTGTTTTGCATTTTTAAAGTAGTATTTCACTGTTTTTGGCTGGACATAACAAAAGTCTCCAGTAGCATTAAGCCAGCGTACATACCACCTTTCTCCCAAGATATCATCCAGCTTTGACAAGCTGCTCAACTGATACACATCTCTATTTCGCCTCCCATTGGTCCTTACACCACGCCCTATAAGTCCTTCAAAATAAACCTTGTCAAAATTCATGACTATGGTGCAAACTGGGTCACCTTTCCTCTTAGCGACCAACATTGACTTTATGTTATTCCTCAGTTCATTATAAAAACACAACTGACTTTCAGATGGTGCTGGGGTGGTAGTAGTAGCTTCATCTGAACTAGACGAATTACTCAGTTCTACGATATCGTCAAGAGACCTCCATTCATCCCACTCAGCTCCATAGCCTATGTATCGAACTTTAACACGGCCACGTTCACTATCATCTTCTACTACTCTCAAACGGTAAAGCTTCTCGGATGAACTGTCATCACTTCTTCCATTGCTATTACTAAATGACAACGGACGTGATACTATAGACCTTTTCAACAAAGTTACATCAGCTAATTCATGATAATCTCTCTTAGGGACGGAATGGTGTGACCTGGTAGCCATTCTTGTGTAATAAAAAAAATACGGAAATCTCACGGAGATTGCGGAGTTGCACGTTCTGTACAAAATCTTTTGATATGGCATGCTGGAGGTTAGCTACAACTAAGGTCAGGGTTATAATTAATTAGAACTCCCTGTTCTAACAATGTGGGTACGCCACTGCACTTGATCGCTAGACGCTGGTCTCCCTTTGTGGCGCTTCTGAGTTCCTAGTGTCATACATGGCTGCCACAAGCACCTGAGCTGAGCAGTCAGGCGAATTGCCCCATTGAATATTTGTGCATTGTAGAGGCTGTTCTCTCTTGTAGCAGATATCAACCGCATGGTTTAGTTGTGGGAAAATGAATTTAATGTTGAGCACAAAGGCTCTCATCCCATACGGGGGAAGGCTTCGTCAGTACACCCTGAGTGCTTACCATACCAACGCGGCATATTCCAAATTGGCGGGAAGATTGTTGGCGGGACGATGAGTGTCCTACTCAGCCTGCCTCCTGGCATCTAGAGGGTTGTGTCTCTTGTATCGCTAACTTACGGCCCTTTCGAGGGTGATGAGGATGACAAAGCCCAAAGTGATTTCTAGCAGTTGACCATCACTGTAAACCTAGCGTCTTTAGCTTTTCTCTTTCAATGTCACCAAGAGAACTTGCTGGTTAGCTTTCTGATTTTCTTCTTTCCAATTCCACCTTCTCACGTGGCTCCCACAACTACATGCACGTGCGCACAATAAGGGTTGGTTATTCTAATAATCGCCCTCTGCAAGCCACGTTCCGCTCCATTCTTATTAACCTTATTTAACTAAAGTTAACCTTCATGTTCTGAATATCCAAATCACAAACATCATCATGTATGTAGTTATACACAATCAAATAAAGTAAAAGAAACATAGTTAAATGTATTGGCTATGTTCTTACGTTAATGTTACCATGTAACAACAACTATTTAGGTAAACAAATACACTATAGTAACACAATATCAACTTACCAACTGAATATCCAAATCACAATCATCATCATGTGTGTAGTTATACACAATCACATAAAGTAAAAGAAACATAGTTAAATGTATTGGCTATAATCTTACATTGATGTTAACATATAACAGCAACTATTTAGGTAAACAAATACACTATAGTAACACATTATCAACTTACGAGCTGAATATCCAAATCACAAACATCATTATGCATGTAGTTATACACAATCAAATAAAGTAAAAGAAACATAGTTAAATGTATTGGCTATAATACTCCGTTAATGTTAACATATAACAACAACTATTTAGGTAAACAAATACACTATAGTAACACAATATCAACTTACCATCTGAATATCCAAATCACAATCATCATCGTGTATGTAGTTATACACAATCATATAAAATAAAAGAAATATGGTTAAATGTATTAGCCATAATCCTACATTAATGTAAATAAACCCTTTGTTACCTGAACTATTTTTATAAAACCACAAAAACCGCAAGAGACAAAACAATAACAACTTGTGTGGCCTATGCATGAAACGTGTGATAGCATCTTTCAATTAACACTCAACAGTATGTACCATTCAAAAGACCTCTCTTTACCCTACTCAGGCATCTTAAAAGTTTCACAGTAACACACAGAATTCACACGTTGCAAAATGAAGCGAAAGAACTCGGCTTGTCTCAGATTGTTTCTTCTTCGCCACACAAAAATGAAAACCAAGCCATCATCTTGTTCCTATGTGTGCTGACATCATACTATGTATCAATTGACTCGTCATCACGTGGGGAGTCTTTTAATCTTTATTATAATGGCGTACCACCACTGAGACAAAAGTTATGGCTGATTTTTTATAGGTATGTAACCAGTAGGCGTGTTTTATACATCTTGTGTGCATTCCAAGTGGTGTTGATTTCTTTGGCTGCTTTTCTTGACTTCACATGATACGCCATTCTAAATGCCTGGGCCTTCTGAATAAAATGACAGTGGTTTCAACTCTGTAGCCCCTGGATAGAAGGCACTATGGATGGATTTTAATAGACATGCGTTCAGAGCCACTTACGTGACTTTTCGGTAACAAAGGGTTAACATGTAACAACAACTATTTAGGTAAACAAATACACTATAGTAACACAATATCAACTTACCAGCTGAATATCCAAATCACAATCATCATCATGTGTGTAGTCATACACAATCACATAAAGTAAAAGAAACATAGTTAAATGTATTGGCTATAATCTTATGTTGATGTTAACATATAACAACAACTATTTAGGTAAACAAATACACTATAGTAACACAATATCAACTTACGAGTAGTGATGTGCGATAATAAGTTTGCAACTATATCGATTGATCACGATAATTTCATCATGATACGATAGTTATCATGATAGTAAATCCAAATGATAAGATGCATAATATAGCACTAATTTTACTTATATTCTATGAATATGGGTAAAGGCACATCCTCTATACCCAAATGCATATTTGTCATGCCAAAATACAGCAAAGTTCAATCTCAGAAAACCATTAGAATACATAATTGAATAAACAAATGAATGCTTTATTTGTTCGAGTAATTCCGGTGAGGTAAGAATGTCTAATACTGGTGCTCACGATAATCACAAGCTATTATCATATCACGATAATGAACCACTGCAATACGATTATTACACTATCAATATTATTGCACATCACTACTTACGAGCTGAATATCCAAATCACAATCAATATCATGTATGTAGTTATACACAATCACGTTGCTACTTTGAAAAAGGAATGCATTGTAATGCAATATTGTAATGCAATATTGTAACTTTTGTATTGTTAAGATGAATAAAAAATTGAAAATTATAAAAGGGAGAGTAGGGATCGCTGAAAAAGGCCAGGAAACAAGAAGGGATCACTGGGATGTAGTGTAAACCACAAATCCCTATTTTGACTCATTTCGAAATGGCAGAGCATGTAACTAAAGATTTATGACAGAGAGTCAAAATAGGGATTTGTGGTTTACATTATCATCCCAGCGATCCCTTCTTGTTCCATGGCTTTTTTCAGTGATCCTTATTCTGCCTCTTAAAATTTTCAATTTTTATTCATCTAGTTTATGTACTTTTATTAATCCAGTGATGGATTATGGATTTCTTTGATTGATAATGAAGACTGTGGTGAATAGTGTAATTTGCATTCTGCAGAGTAACACCGTCAACGTTTCAGTACACACATGAAACTGATCAAATTGCAATGTGCATACAGACTGAGAGTCTCCTAATATGTTCCATACTGGTGCCATAGCTGTTAAATTCAGTGCAAGGATTGTTGTTATACACTTGACTGCATTATTAGAGTATTTACGTGACTGCTCTATTAGAGTATTTAATAACTTGCCTGCCCACATACAACAATCAAGGAGCAAAAAAAACCCCTTGCAACAAAGTCTTCTGACCAGATTAAGCTTCCTAGCCTATACTGAGTTTAATAAAGACAGATTCTATTAGCCACTAGCAGCGCACTCTCAAAAAGTCAAACTATGATCATGATCTTGTATGGCTTCTTGTGCGTAATGGCATTTTGGCAAGACGAAATGGCCCAGTTTGGGCTGTTTCAATAGCCAATCTCTCTACAAGGTTACTTCTTCTAGCTGAAATCTCTCTCTACAGGGTGATTTGTTTGAAGCTAAACTCTCTACTTGATGGTTTCTTTGTAGCTGAACTCTCTACACTCATCTCTCTACAGGGTGACTTGTTTGTAGCTCAACTCTCTACAGGGCGATTTGTTTGTAGCTGAACTCTCTACATGATGGTGTCTTTGTAGCTGAGCTCTCTACAAGGTAGCTGATCTTTGTACAGGGCAATTTGTTTGTAGCTGAATTCTCTACAGGGTGATTTGTTTGCAGCTGAACTGTCTAGATGGTGGTTCTTTTGTAGCTGAACTCTCTACAAGGTGACTTCTTCTAGCTGATCTCTCTACAGGGTGACTTGTTTCTAGGTGAACTCTCTACAGGGTGACTTGCCTCTAGTTGAATTGTCTATCAGATTAACTGTTTGTAGTTGAATTCCCTACAGAATAACCTGCAATGTAATATAATTCTATAATGGAGCAAGTTATAAACGTAGCTGAATGCTCTATTAGGGTGACTGTTCTATTAGAGTATCTTGATCTTGCATTTGCTACACATAGTTTCCTTTCAAATCTTAACTCAGTGGTTTGTACTCCGATTCTTCTGTACTACTGCAAGGACTTTTTATGATGATTATTCCAGCTACATAATGATTTTCAGCTCATTCCTCTCAGCGGTTGCCTGGTAGACGTGAAAACTAATATTCATAAAAATCGATCACGTAATTTTTACAAAGGTTGGGTTTTGTGTCATATCTCCATGGTCTTTACCTCGATTCCTTTCAAACCACAAAAAGACACTCCTACGATGGTTACTCCATCTAAATATCAATTTTCAACTCATTCCTCCAAGGGGTTTACTCTGTAGACGTGACAGACCTTTGACCTTATTTTATGCAAACAATCAGTCATAAATCCATGAATATTAACTGGATTCCTACCAAAGTTGGTACTGCGATCTGCCTTAATGAACCCTTTAAGTGTGCCAAATGTCAGCCAGATCCAAGCACACATTCGTGTTTTAAGGCAGATTTTGCGAAGTGTGCGAAAGGAGGAAAATGAACAAAAAAAAACAAAGAAATTAAAATGAAATTTTGTTCGCTCGTATCGTGGAAATGGCTGGAGTGATTTCTTTCAAATTTGGTATGTAGACTCCCCTAACTGGCCGCCACCCCTATAGCAAATTTGATTCCAATCAGATCAGGGATCACAGAGCTACATAGGTGTGAAAATTGCATTTTCTTTCTTCCTGTTAATATACTCATGCTGTGGCGCGCCGGCTTCTTGGGCCGTACGACACACTACCGTGTGTCTTGATTTCGTTTGTGGCACTAAATAGTAAAATCTGTACAATATATTTTTACACAAAACGACTGGACACTAACTCACAAACATCTTTATATCATGTCTACATTGGAATAAAAGCAATGCTCGTATCTGTAACATCTGCTTTTCACTTAGTTCTCGTTACAAGTGTCAGCCATTACAATACAAATTTCAATTGTGGGTTTCAACAACCTACCTTTATTGATGAAAATATTTCGTTAGGAATGAGACTAACAGTAAATACGGCAGGAATTACACCCATTGACGTCTGAAGCGTATCTTAGTTACGAAGACTTTTCTTTATGCTGAGCGATAATGCCTGCTTTTTCGTTATCTAAGTTAACATACAGTCTGCTACACTCCACAGAAGTTTGCTCTTTGAATATTGACAAGTAAAAAAATGGCAATTTTATCTGGGTAGTTTTGTATGTAAGATAATGCTGCAGAGCATTTATCTCAATCCTGATTTGATTTAGGGCAGTAGGCATTTCCTCTTATTGTCTATATGCACTAGCTATAATGATTCTATAAATTATTTTTGTTTGGTGTGACTTTATTATGATTCTGTTTTATTTGTTTTTTTATAGCCACTATTTGTACAGAATTAGCTATCCAAATAAATATGGTATTCCTCAGTGTGACCTATCAGATGATTCTGAGGCAAAATTTTGCAGTAAGTAGAAGTTAAGTGATAAGCAACTATTGATTGAAAGGGTGATTGTGAAACTTTTCAACCATTACCATTGTGATGTGCTGATAACAGACAGGTTGAGAGCTTTGTTTACATCTAAATTAGCAAGAATGGGAAAAGCTATTCAATCAGTAGGAGGAACTGGATGTGCTAAATTGTTAGACAATTGGAAAGAAACAAAATGGTTACTCAAGTTAAAGGATACTGAAATTATTCCAACCAGTAGGAAGCGAAACCCTGACCATCTGGTTGTTCAGTCATTTCATCAGAAGTTTGCCAAACTAGAAGAAAAAGTCAAAGAAACCAATGATAAATTAAAGGATATCTCAAATGAATTAAAATGTGTTAGAAAGTCTAACAAAAAGCTTGCAGCAAAAATAGTTCAGAGTGGAGACACTCGTACTCCTAAAAATTACAAAAGCTGGGAAGAGTATACCCCCAGTACAAAAGAGTAAAAAAGAAACAGTTTGCTGATGATGTGAAGGCAGCACTGTCATTTGCAGAAGATAAACATTTTACACCTACTAAAGTAAGCTTTATGAAAAAGACCACTGGAGAAAGTATGACTGCTGACAGAAATGGAAAAGCAACTCAAGAAAAAGAAGCAACTGAAAATAGCGTTGTAAAGAAGACACTCTACATTAAGGAACGGTATAAAATTTCCAATGAGACGTACCATGAATTTTCCATGGCAAATCTCTCTCTTTCAAGCTCTAGCTCTATTATCAAAGAAGCTAAGAAACTGGATAAGAAGAGCTCCATCTGCACTACCCCTGGAAGAGGTTTGGGAGTCCAACAGTCCATAAGATAGCGGCTGCGTAAGGTGATTTCTCACTTAGTAGAAAGTGACCCTTCATTTACAGAAAATTCAGTTGTTCGAGTAAATATCACAGGTGATGGCACTTGCGTCAGCCGAAGTATGCATTGTGTTGTAATAGCATTTACAATTATTAGAGAAGTTGCTTCTCCAAATTCCCCTGTGGAAATCACACAGTTGCGATTCTAAATACAACAGAAAATTACGACACTTTAGCAGAATCTCTAGTGGAAATTTCAGATGAAATACAACAGACACAGTCAATAAAGTAGGTGCTCATCAGTTTGCAATTGAATGGTTCTTTACCGCAGATTTAAAATACTTAGCCACAACTACAGATACTGAAGCTGCTAACGCCAGATTTTCTTGCATATGGTGCAAATGTCCCTCCGAAGACAGACATGATATGACTAAAGTTTGGTTTGTACAAAATTAGGACAAAGGAGCTAGAACAATCGCAAGTATTAGCAAAGGTTCATTATTGCCTAAAACAAAAAACCGCAATGAAGAAAAGTGTGATTGTATTTGGCAGCCTTTATTTCTGTCCATACCGATAGACCATGTGGTTCCCGATATATTACATTTATTTCTGAGCGTGTCAGATGTTCTGACTAATTTGCTAATTGTGGAGTTGAGACGTCTAGATGGCATTAATAAAAATACGTCACATTTTGACAAGTACATCAAGTTTTTGAATGAGGATTGCGAAGTATCTTTTCACACGTATCAAGATAAAGAGTCTAAAGTATTGAAATGGAGGGACTTAACTGGCCCTGAGAAAGTTCAAGTATTCAACAATATTGACCTCAGTGATTTATTTCCAGATTTGCCAAAAGTCAATGATGTAAAAAAGATATGGGAACAATTTTACGACATTTACAAAACACTTCAATTACCCACAACTTTAACTATTACTCAGCTAAGCAACCTTAAACATGATTTGACTCAGTGGATGTCACTTTTTACCTGCGTTTACCAGACTGAGAATGTTACTCCATACCTACATGTGTTAGCAAGTCACATCCCTGAATTTCTGAAGCTTTATGGAAGCATCACCCCATTTAGTCAGCAAGGGTTAGAAAAATTAAATGATGACATAACAAAAAGTTACTTTAGATCTACAAACCACCATGACATCAGTTCCTTACATCAACTTCTGCTTAAACTAAATCGCATTGAAGAGCTAACTTTCAATCCTGATTGCATTCGTTCAAAAAAGAGTTCAGTTATGTGGAATATGTCAACAGCTAATCACAACCATCGAACCTGTTCCCAAAACAATGGTAGTGCTTGATATTATCACTTGTACAGTTGTAATACAATTAAGTCAAAATTATGAAGTTACTGGCATGACTTAAGTACACAATCCTAGTCTGCTACAGTACCATCACCACGGATAAAATGAAAGACAAGTTGAGAATTCCCACCAAATACATACTTGCATAGTAACCCATCTGCTTGCATCTAATAGTCAACCTTTTGTTTTGCATTTTTAAAGTAGTATTTCACTGTTTTTGGCTGGACATAACAAAAGTCTCCAGTAGCATTAAGCCAGCGTACATACCACCTTTCTCCCAAGATATCATCCAGCTTTGACAAGCTGCTCAACTGATACACATCTCTATTTCGCCTCCCATTGGTCCTTACACCACGCCTTATAAGTCCTTCAAAATAAACCTTGTCAAAATTCATGACTATGGTGCAAACTGGGTCACCTTTCCTCTTAGCGACCAACATTGACTTTATGCTGTTCCTCAGTTCATTATAAAAACAAAACTGACCTTCAGATGGTGCTGGGGTGGTAGTAGTAGCTTCATCTGAACTAGACGAATTGCTCAGTTACACAACATCGTCAAGAGACCTCCATTCATCCCACTCAGCTCCATAGCCTATGTATCGAACTTTAGCACGGCCACGTTCACTATCATCTTCTATTACTCTCAAACGGGTAAAACTTCTCGGATGAACTGTCATCACTTCTTCCATTGCTATTACTAAATGACAACGGACGTGATACTATAGACCTTTTCAGCAAAGTTACATCAGCTAATTCACGATAATCTCTCTTAAGAACGGAACGGTGTGACCTGGTAGCAATTCTTGAGTAACAAAAAATATATGGAAATCTCACGTAGATTGTGGAGTTTCAAGTTCTGTACAAAATCTTTTGATATGACATGCTGGAGGTTAGCTACAACTAAGGTCAGGGTTATAATTAATTAGAACTCCCTGTTCTAACAATGTGGGTACGCCATTGCACTTGATCGCTAGACGCTGGTCTCCCTTTGTGGCGCTTCTGAGTTCCTAGTGTCATACATAGCTGCCACATGTACCTGAGCTGAGCAGTCAGGCAAATTGCCCCATTGAATATTTGTACATTGTAGAGGCTGTTCTCCCTTGTAGTGGATATCAACCACATGGTTTAGTTGTGGGAAAATGAATTTAATGTTGAGCACAAAGGCTCTCACCCCACACGGGGGAAGGCTTCGTCAGTATACCCTGAGTGCTTACCATACAAACGCGGCATATTCCAAATTGGCAGGAAGATAGTTAGCGGGACGATGAGTGTCCTACTCAGCCTGCCTCCTGGACGCTAGAGGGTTGTGTCTCTTGTATCGCTAACTTACAGCCCCTTCGAGGGTGATGAGGCTGACAAAGCCCAAAATAATTTCTAGTAGTTGCCCAGCACTATAAACCTAGCGTCTTTAGCTTTTCTCTTTCACTGTCACCAAGAGAACTTGCTGGTTAGCTTTCTGATTTTCTTCTTTCCAATTCCACCTTCTCACGCGGCTCCGACAACTACATGCACGTACACACAATAAGGGTTGGTTATTCTAATAACTGCCCTCTGCAAGCCACGTGCCCCTCCATTCTTATTAACCTTGTTTAACTAAAGTTAACCTTCATTTATGTTCTGAATATCCAAATCACAAACATCATCATGCATGTAGTTATACACAATCACATAAAGTAAAAGAAACATAGTTAAATGTATTGGCTATAATCTTATATTAATGTTAACATGTAACGACAACTATTTAGGTAAACAAATACACTATAGTAACACAATATCAACTTACAATCTGAATATCCAAATCACAATCATCATCATGTGTGTAGTTATACACAATCACATAAAGTAAAAGAAACATGGTTAAATGCATTGGCTACAATCTTATATTAATGTTAACATGTAACGACACCTATTTAGGTAAACAAATACACTATAGTAACACAATATCAACTTACAATCTGAATATCCAAATCACAATCATCATCATGTGTGTAGTTATACACAATCACATAAAGTAAAAGAAACATAGTTAAATGTATTGGCTATGTTCTTACGTTAATGTTAACATGTAACAACAACTATTTAGGTAAACAAATACACTATAGTAACACAATATCAACTTACGAGCTGAATATCCAAATCACAATCATCATCATGTATGTAGTTATACACAATCACATAAAATAAAAGAAATATGGTTAAATGTATTAGCCATAATCCTACATTTAATGTAAATAAACCCTTTGTTACCTGAACTACTTTTATAAAACCACAAAAACCGCAAGAGACAAAACAATAACAGCTTGTGTGGCCTATGCATGAAACGTGTGATAGCATCTTTCAATTAACACTCAACATTATGCATCATTCAAAAGACCTCTCTTTACCCTACTCAGGCATCTTAAAAGTTTCACAGTAACACACAGAATTCACACGCTGTAAAATGAAGCGAAAGAACTTGGCTTGTCTCAGATTGTTTCTTCTTCGCCACATGAAAATAAAAACGAAGCCATCATCTTGTTCCTATGTGTGATGGCATCATACTATATATCAATCGAGTCGTCATCACGTGAGGAGTCTTTTAATCTTTATTCCAATGGCGTACCACCACCGAGACAAAAGTTATGGCCAATTTTTTACAGGTATGTAACCAGTACACGTGTTTTATACTTCTTGTGTGTATTCCAAGTGGTGTTGGTTTCTTTGGCTGGTTTTCTTGACTTCACACGATACGCCGTTCAAAACGCCTGGACCTCCTGAATAAAATGACAGTGGTTTCAACTCTGTAGCCCCCGGATCGAACGTGCTATGGATGGATTTTAATAGACATGCGTTCAGAGCCACTTAAGTGGCTTTTCGGTAGCAAAGGGTTAACGTGTAACAACAACTATTTAGGTAAACAAATACACTATAGTAACACAATATCAACTTACAAGCTGAATATCCAAATCACAATCATCATCAAGTGTGTAGGTATACACAATCACATAAAGTAAAAGAAACATAGTTAAATGTATTGGCTATAATCTTACGCTAATGTTAACATGTAACAACAACTATTTAGGTAAACAAATACACTATAGGTCAATTCCGTGACATGTGAAACCTCACAGTTAAAACTTAAACCAAAAGATCTTCAAACCATTATGTAACAATAAATACTCATATACTTTGTAGTTTCACTTACATGTAATACTATTGAACAAATTTTTTTGGCCAAAACAGCAGTATTATGATTAGAGGTGTACCGATATACTGATACATATCGTATCGGTGGCCGATATAGACGTTTCTACTATATCGGTGGGAGCCGATATTGCTGCTAAAAACTGATACGATACACCGATATACAACTGAACTATCTTGAGGACACTGTCCAATGATCAAGCCATATTATAAACCCTATTATTTAGCTAACAAGGGCGGTAAACAGTAGTTATCTTCCTTGTCTAAAAGCAGTACGCTATGCGAAGCCATCTAAGTGCGTTGATAATTACTGTTTTGTTGTCACAAAGCTTACCAATCATACAACAAACACTCATAGTGGTGGGACTGGGGAAACAGCAAAAAGATGAACCAAGAGCACAGTATAGCAATCTCTACAAACCATTAAAATGCGGAGTAATCCGGTCTAATCTTGGCAGGGGCATGTATTAAAATATTAGTGGGTGCCTTATAGTCTGAGCTGTCAATAGAGGCCACACCACCATGGGTAACCAAGCATAGCCAATAATCTTAAGACTGTCTTCAGTAGTTTCTTCAGTAGCTAAAATAAAGTTCAACATGGCATATGTGGTTCTTCAAACAGAAATAGCTACACTTAGTTATATAGGTATATCATATCGGTATCGTATCGGTTTGAAAATGATTAATCCATATCGTATCGGTATCAGATCGGTTTAGTTTTCTTATATCGGTACACCTCTAATTATGATGAACCATTTTTAATGCAAAATTTCATCATTTTGACACTTTAAACTCAAAAGGGCAGAAATTCCAAATGATAAGGTCATTTTAGTCAATAATTGTTTAATGGATCAATTTTCACATGTTTTGCAAGAAATTATCACAAAAATCTTGTTTTAATGTTTAGGAGTGCTATAAAGTGGTGAGCAATTAGAGCAATGCTGTACCGTACGTTCGTAACGCAGATACACACTAAAGTTTTTGCAGCAGTGGATATACTAACAGCAGATAACGCATCAAAACATCTACAATCAAGGTCACCTGAATACTGTATTTATTTGCTGCTTATATAGTACTTTCCATTTGCCATTAAAAGAGTGTGGTAAGGTGACTGACAACAAGCCTGCTACCAACTGATTCTAGTAGATCTGGAAGAACTTTATGGTTATTCCAGTATGATTGCCTACTAATTCTATGACCATGTGTTACAGAAAGCTGAACTCAGTTATGTGGTTTTTTGCTGACAAGAAACAAAATTTATCATAAAGCTGTTGTACAGCATTCAGAAACAGTATATTGGTGGGTTTCCCATTCATGTTATGGACGTACAAACAAGTTGTATGTCTGTAACACCAGTACTAACTGTTCTTTAACTAGAATCACAATTTTTATGGTATGTAGTTGTGCCTTATTGAAAGCTTATTTATAATATAAAGTGGCACAAAATTTATAGCAGAATAATTCGTAGAGACTGGAATCACTGGATGTACAGGGTGTATCCCCAGGTTGTGGTAGTATCTGATCATGATTTGCTTTGAGAATTTACGCTACCAACAGCTGTACAACATGCACCTAGGACACTGTCATTGGAATCACTTCAGCTAATGCTCTGATATTTTCAAAGAGGAGATGGGCTCTCTAAAAGGGAGTGAACTCCTAACCTAGCTTAACCTGCATGAGTAATCTACCTCCCAACCAACTATTGAGATTTCCTATCACACTAAATATAGTAATTACCTTTCTTGGCCAGTTGAAGTGTGTAAAAACTTTTACAATATCCTGTTGTAAAATTATATCAGAAATATTTCTTTTACAGTGTACAAACTGTGAATGTACATCCGTAACAATGGAATAGACCATACGTACTGTATGTATATGTACATGCCTCACTATGCTGTAATATGTTTCAAATGTTACTCACGTTAAAATAAGTTATTCTGTGGAACATCTAATCAATCCCCCTACCCCTCCAAAAAATAACAGGATCAGGATACAGAAGGGTACTGTTTTTGTTAGTACTATACGGAGCTGTATGTATACAGCCTGTATTTGTAGTACAACTATACATACCATCTGTTTTCATGTCTACACACTGTTCACGCATAGTAGCTGTACAACATGTACTGTACAACATGTACCGTACAAGTCCTCACTAAGCATTAAGCATATAAATATATCTTGTAAGTGAACTGAAATCAGAACAGTATGTCCGTAACATAAGATTTGTACTGCTAATTTCATATGAAATAAGAAACACAGTTCTCTTGCACTTAATTATAAAAGCCATCTCTATAGTGAAAATATCTTCAATAAACATTGTTGAATTTACCCCCATAGTTCACAGAATTTTAGAGTTTTAATCTTTCCTTTGGAATTTGAGCAAGTTACCACATACATCCGTAATGCTTAATATTATCCTTTTCTTGTCCAATCAAAGTAACCAAAATATTTTTATACTATGCTATGGTAAAGGTATGGCAGGTATATATGTCTTTGTGATATTAGTATAGTGAAACAATACTGTGTGCTAATAGAGTAAGCAGAGGAAGTGTGTGAATGTACGTCCATAACAATGGAATTGACCTATAGTAACACAATATCAACTTACTCCCTGAATATCCAAATCACAGTCATCATCGTGTATGTAGTTATACACAATCACATAAAGTAAAAGAAACATATTTAAATGTATTGGCAATATTCTTACGTTAATGTTAATATATAACGACAACTATTTAGGCAAACAAATACACTATAGTAACACAATATCAACTTACAAACTGAATATCCAAATCACAATCATCATCATGTGTGTAGTTATACACAATCACATAAAGTAAAAGAAACATAGTTAAATGTATTGGCTATAATCTTACAGTAATGTTAACATATAACGACAACTATTTAGGTAAACAAATACACTATAGTAACACAATATCAACTTACCAGCTGAATATCCAAATCACAATCATCATCATGTGTGTAGTTATACACAATCACATAAAGTAAAAGAAACATATTTAAATGTATTGGCAATATTCTTACGTTAATGTTAACATGGAACAACAACTATTTAGGTAAACAAATACACTATAGTAACACAATATCAACTTACGAACTGAATATCCAAATCACAATCATCATCATGTGTGTAGTTATACACAATCACATAAAGTAAAAGAAACACATTTAAATGTATTGGCTATAATC
Source organism: Dysidea avara (assembly GCF_963678975.1). Classification (NCBI taxonomy): domain Eukaryota; kingdom Metazoa; phylum Porifera; class Demospongiae; order Dictyoceratida; family Dysideidae; genus Dysidea; species Dysidea avara. The sequence continues at coordinate 3,841,317 of NC_089285.1, read as the reverse complement.
TTACAGTAATGTTAACATGTAACAACAACTATTTAGGTAAACAAATACACTATAGTAACACAATATCAACTTACGAACTGAATATCCAAATCACAATCATCATCATGTGTGTAGTTATACACAATCACATAAAGTAAAAGAAACATATTTAAATGTATTGGCTCTATTCTTACGATAATGTTAACATTTAACAACAACTATTTAGGTAAACAAATACACTATAGTAACACAATATCAACTTACTCCCTGAATATCCAAATCACAATCATCATCATGTGTGTAGTTATACACAATCACATAAAGTAAAAGAAACATAGTTAAATGTATTGGCTATAATCTTACGTTAATGTTAACATGTAACGACAACTATTTAGGTAAACAAATACACTATAGTAACACAATACCAACTTACCACCTGAATATCCAAATCACAATCATCATCAAGTGTGCAGTTATACACAATCATATAAAGTAAAAGAAACATAGTTAAATGTATTGGCTATAATTTTACGTTAATGTTAACATATAACGACAACTATTTAGGTAAACAAATACACTATAGTAACACAATATCAACTTACGAACTGAATATCCAAATCACAATTATCATCATGTGTGTAGTTATACACAATCACATAAAGTAAAAGAAACATATTTAAATGTATTGACTATATTCTTACGATAATGTTAACATTTAACAACAACTATTTAGGTAAACAAATACACTATAGTAACACAATATCAACTTACTCCCTGAATATCCAAATCACAATCATCATCATGTGTGTAGTTATACACAATCACATAAAGTAAAAGAAACATATTTAAATGTATTGGCTATATTCTTACGTTAATGTTAACATATAACAACAACTATTTAGGTAAACAAATACACTATAGTAACACAATATCAACTTACGAGTAGTGATGTGTGATAATAAGTTTGCAACTATATCGATTAATCATGATAATTGCATCATGATACGATAGTTATCATGATAGTAAATCCAAAAGATAAGATGCATAATATAGCAATAATTTTACATATATTCTTTAATGTCAGTCGTTAAATAAAGAACCCCAAACCATCAGCCATTTGTTTCAAGCTGATATTGTTCACTTGTCAACCGCCGTCCAATGATGGTGGTTGTTTTGGTAGTTGTGCAGGGTTCCATGGTTCTCCTATACAATTTTGTAATAGGACCATTGATATGATCAGCCACAAATTGTGGCTCCCAATTGCATGAGGCTTGGGGGTGAAATACCTGGGGGTTCCCAACTTTGAAGCCACAGGAATTTCTAAAGCCATAGAAAGGCTACAGCCTTTCCCGCCAAGCCGCACATATATAGGAACCCCACACTGTACCACTGTACCCAATAACCAGAACACTGATCCCTGCATTGATAAAAAGAGATACTGTAGGACGTAACCTACAAGAATGAAGTATTTGTGCATCATGACGTAATAGAGGATTCAAGAACCTGAGTCCCAGGTAGTAAATATCCATTCCTCACTAGGCCACCAAGAGTAGGCAATGAAGTATCTATCCTTATCAAGGGGGCATCATGAACTAGCTGGGCCACGGACGGAAAACAATAGACAAGTGTTGTAATTATTCATGTACTGTGCATATAGGGGGAATTGGTTTGATGAGGGGGTTAATGCAGTAAAGACAGGAAATCCATGTAATCGTGTGCATTGTGTTGTAAGCACTGTGCAATAATCTCAACGGTGGACAGTTTATCCTGGGTATTGTGCGTGCTCGTATCCCAGTCAATAATCCCAAACAAAGATACGTAGGTATGGTTCAGTCCTTATATCTGTTTGTATCAATGTGGTACACCCATTAGGACAATATACTAGCAATGTATTTATATGCTGAGGTAATATCATAAGAGGTATAAACCCGACGTTTAGTAACATTAATATTTAGAGCGTATGTGATATTTTAAGCAGTTAGCTACAGAGAATGTACTGATACAGTGGTGACTGTCCACTGTGCCTGTCTGAATAATAACGGAAACTTAAAACAACTACACCTTTATAGGGTACAACCAATTGTGCTGAGATCTTCTACTGGAGGTTGTACTCTGTGCCACTCTGTATTATGTACACGTTGCTGATGAATACTCTGTGATGCCCAATAACATTAACTGTGTGCAACAGTGTTACAGCCTTTTCCTGTCGGCATTGCAGTGTTAAATAGTAGTGCATAATGTGTCAATTGTTGACCATATATACTTTGCATATCCAATTGTCCCCAGAATTCTACATTGGGTGTACACATGCCAGCTGGGGTGCTTGTCAGTGATACAGGCTGATACTGGTGATAATTACTGAGCATGTATCGATACTTAAAGAGTGCATGTATGTGCATTTTTATTTTATTTTTTGGTTTATTGGCATGAAACTAGGAGAACATGTTGAACAGGCCCTGCCAGTGTCAGATTGCAGGTAATGATGTGTAGTGTTAGGTATTTATGTAGGTACGTATGGATTGAACTTTATGCATCAATTATGGTAGTCTCACTTTTGTATACAACTGTATGTGCATGCATCCCATCTGGGTATACAATGTATGTGTGACACACGTATAAAGTGTATCCAGTGTTTGAATGAGAATGCTCACTGACCCCAATGGCCAGATGGGACTTTGGGTGCTTGCCTTTGTTTGTGAGACATAATAATGGTTGTGGCTGTGCCTCCAGAATTTTTATACTGATCCCAACAAGGCAGCTCCATATTTTACCTAGGTGGTGCTAACATTGATCACCACAACAAACAAAAGCTTCCTCAGGTGTGTGCATGTGAATACTGTATGTGCTTGAGAGAGAGAGAGAGAGAGGGGGGGGAGTGGAAAAGATAGCACTAATTCATAACCTGTGTCACTGGTAGTACTAGCTAACCAAGTACGAATAGTATGCATGGTGGATATTGTCATACAGCAGTTATGTGTACCTAGTGTTAAGCGATACTTGCAATACTGCAATATTAATTGAACACCGACTACAAATACTGCTGTATTTTTGGCTCACCTGGGCCCTCTGAGTACCACTTGCACTTTTACACTGTCGTTATGTTCTTGCAATACCCGTGCCGTACCATGTAGTGCTGGGCGGTATTGCATTTTTTGCTTCCTGTATCCGGTATTGAGACATATACCTTGATATCCTGGTAATCAACTTTTAAATCAAGCTGGTAATGTTATTTGTGTTAAAAACAGTCAGCAGTTAATCTGTAAATGAGATTACCACAGGTGAAAGTTGTTGGTGTCTAACAGGTTATAAATGCCTTTTGCTAACTGCTATGCAGTTGCATACAAGTAGGCTAGTGCTACACTGTAACCTGAAACCTCACAGTTTACTGTTAGGCAGGACTTGTAGTCATCAACACATAAATCAATTAAATGCCAAAGACCCAACGTCTGGCTTCCTTCAGTTTGGTGATTATCCCAGTACTAGTGCAATGCACTATTTTGTATGTAATTGTTGTCATGGCCTCCACACTGGATGTGAATTATTCAAATACAGTTGACCCACATACTGGAGAACCGTTCAGGAATGAAAATGGGCAAGCCAAGTAATATAACCACTTGTTATATGTGCAATTGACATTGAGGAGAAACTGTACATGGCTAGTAAGGAGAAACTTCAGATGAAGATAGCAGACCCACAAATTGTTGTACATACCGTATCGTTTGAGACTGCTGTTTGATGTCATTTATACTAAATCCGGCTCAAGGCATACACCCATAGATAGCTAAATACATACTACTGTAGCAAGTCACACTTCCAGAATCATATACACTACATTGTTTACAATAATAACTTATAAGTACAATACATTACAATGAAAACCTGAAGGACTTTACCATTATTGGACCACTGACACCGCTCCACCAGTGGCATTAACATTTGTTATGCAATGTAAAGACCACGGCATATGAGTTAGCCGGAAAAATTATTTCAATATATTCATAAAGACAATTTGAATCAACTCCTCTAACAGAACATTCGTTTGCTCTTATAGAACATGTATGTATAGTGGATGGAAACTATATTATTCCCACAAATATTTAAATGCACATACTGACCCTGATGCCTGTACCTTAATGCACATCCCATTGTTTATGTTTAAAAAAATATTTTTTATGATACTGCACGTATAGAAAATACATACCATCATTGTGATTAAATGGTGGATCAATGTAACCAGTTGGAGTTTTTTTTTAAGGTGGAAGGGGAGGAGGGGGGTAGGCTGCTCAATGACAAAGAAAATAAAATGAGGGCCCTGCCAATGTCAGCTAACTACTGAACCACACATTGCTTGCTAAAAAAAATCTTTACTAACCAACTTTATTTTTTATTTATTTATTTTTAATTTTATTTTTTACTCAATGAACTGACTCACTGGCACCCGTACTCCACACAAGGGTCACGAAAGTGTTAGCCCACTACTGGAACGCACATCACTAGCTTATTATTCTTTACTAACCAACATTTTTCCCCTCAGTGAACCAACTCACCGGCACCTGTACTACACACTATTTAGTGCTACGAAGGCACACACAGGGGTGCTACAAGGGTGCGCGTGTGTCCCTTGGTGGTCCATCACAATGCAAACCCCAGGGCCCCCGAGACCAAGGAGTGTTAACTTATGAATGGGCCCTTTAGGCACCTAAGGAAGAGTACTGTTGTAGTGCCTACGATATCTACTGAGTCTGCTGTTTGATGTCATTGCTACTGAGCCCGGCTCAAGTCATACAGCCATAGATAGCTGAATACACACCCCTGCAGCAAGCCACACTTCCGGAATCATATACACTACATTGCTATACAAGAAGTATTACAATTGTATTTGAAGTACCCTCCCATTATTAGACCACTGACATAACTCCACCAGTGGTATTAACATTAGCCATGCAATCTTAAGACCAACGCCAATGAGCTAGTGATCCAAAATCACATTAACATATTCGTAAAGACAATTCCAATCAACTACTCTAATAGAGCATATGTTTACTCAAACATGGGTGAATAGTTTGGATTGAAATTGTACACCAGCCCATAACACATGCACATACCGACCCCACTGTCCGTACTCTAATGCAAATGACCATTGTTTACATTTCTTATGATATTATAACATTACTGGGATTCAATGGTGGATCAATACAATCAATGTAACCAGTTGGAAAGTACGGGGATTATATTTATTTTTATTTTGTGGAAGGAGAGAAGAAGGGGTAGGCTGCTCCATAACAAAAGAAAATTAATATGAGGGCCATGCCAGTGCCAGCCAAGTACTGGAACACACACCACTTGCTTAATATTCCTTACTTACCCATTTTTTATTTATTTTTAAATTTATTTAAAAAAAAAATTTTTTCTCTCAGTGAACCAACTCACTGGCACCTATACTACACACAAATAAAATAATGGCTACGTCATTGCCAGCCAACCACTGGAACGCACACCACTTGCTTAATATTTTCATTAACCAACATTTTCCCTCTCAGTGAACCAACTCACTGGCACCTGTATTACACATATACAAAAATGAGGATCATGCCAGTGCCAGCCAACTACTAGAACACATACCAATTGCTTAGTAGTCTTCACTAACCAACATTTTCTCCCCTCAGTAAGCCAACTCACTGGCACCTGTACTACACACTATTTAATGCTATGAAGGCACACACAGGGTGCTACAAAGGTGCATGTGTCCATCACAATGAAAATCCCAGGGGGCCCTGAGACCAAGGAGTGTTAACTTGTCAATGGGCCCGTTGGGCACCAAAGGTAGAGTGGTAATTGCCTACAGAACAAATGATCCCTGAGTACAATTATAATTGCCTGCAGCACACATGATCCCTTGTTGGTCTGCTAGACTTCTGCTGTCAATATATGTAGCTAAATCAGTTCCACTACACACATTAATTCCGACAGTTTTCTCCTATGGGGTATTCCGTATGCCAAAAACCCCAATACATGGACACTACGATGATTGCTATTTGGATTAGTACCCCCTAATTGCAGCTGCTAACCTGAGTGGGAAACGATTAGTACCATATATGGTGTGACTACTCTATTAAAATCAGTGCTAGTCATGCAATATTAACTTTGCTCCCCCAGCCCCATCATATTTGTGCATTAACTACAACAGGTACATCCAGCTTAGTACTACCTAAACTAAATGACAGTACAATTCTCGCGTCCAAACGTTGTGACCACGCCCCCACTCGAGCCGGTTCAGCAACACGCATGCAGTCTAATTATTTTCAAAGTTTAACAACTAGTACACAAGTCAAGACAACCCTCTGCATGCCTACACTGAATATCCCCCAAAACAGGTGGGGCATTTCATGCGCGGATTAGTGGCTTTTACTGCAAACGAACAATGAATTGGTTTGCTGGCATACCGAGGCCCCCCACCAGCGCCCAAATCCGAGCGACCCCGCGTGCGAAAGCGCACCAGCTATCGTCATGGCAAAAGGCTGAGTGTGCAATCACGCCAACTGCCGCACCCACGCACGGCGCCTCGCAGACCCAAACTCTGGTGAAAACCTTAGTACATACAAGTCGCACACAACAATACATGGAAAGAACTCACCGGGCAGGCGTTAAGGCAATCGGTTAATCCGCTATCCGAATATTGAACTACTTCATCTCCCACCGACCACGTGTACAATCCTGTCCACTATGTAGTGGCACAAACAATGTCTGAACAGGACTCAGAAACTTTGTCCCATCACTGGTCCCTTTCTTCTTTTTCACCTTATCACTGAGACCAACTTTTTGTACCACCTGGTCACCCATTTGGAACGACCCATACATGCGGTATTTTGCCACGGATGCATTCACAATGTTTTCCAATTAATACCTACTGTTCTATATTGCATCTAGTATTGTGATGCAGGTGTGATACGTACCTAGATAGCTGCAATGTGTCGCTATGCCACCCAAACACACACACAAATTATCTCCCTCCACTAACTTTGTTTAACAAGTTAAACTCCTGAATACAGGTAAAGGCACATCCTGTATACCCAAATGCATATGTGTCATGCCAAAACACAGCAAAGTTAAATCTCAGAAAACAATTAGAATATATAATTGAATAAACAATGAATGCTTTATTTGTTCGAGTAATTCCGGTGAGGTAAGAATGTCAAATATTGGTGCTCACGATAATCACAAGCTATTATCATATCACCATAATAAACCACTGCGATACGATTATTCCACCATCGATATTATTGCACATCACTACTTACGAGCTGAATATCCAAATCACAATCAATATCATGTATGTAGTTAAACACAATCACGTTGCTATTTTGAAAAAGTAACGCATTGTAATGCAATATTGTAACTTTTGTATTGTTAAGATGAATAAAAAATTGAAAATTATAAGAGGGAGAATAGGGATCACTGAAAAAAGCCATGAAACAAGAAGGGATCACTGGGATGGTAATGTAAACCACAAATTCCTATTTTGACTCATTTCGAAATAACACAGCATGTAACTAAAGATTTATGACAGAGAGTAAAAATAGGGATTTGTGGTTTGCATTACCATCCCAGCGATCCCTTCTTGTTTCATGGCTTTTTTCAGTGATCCCTATTCTCCCTCTTAAAATTTTCCATTTTTTATTCATCTAGTTTATGTACTTTTTATTAATCCAGTGATGGATTATGGATTTCTTTGATTGATAATGAAGACTGTGGTGAATAGTGTAATTTTGCATTCTGCATAGTAACACCGTCAACGTTTCAGTACACACATGAAACTGATCAAATTACAATGTGCATACAGACTGAGAGTCTCCTATACTGGTGCTATAGCTGTCAAATTCAGTGCAATGATTGTTGTTATACGCTTGACTGCATTATTAGAGTATTTACGTGACTGCTCTATTAGAGTATTTAATAACTTGCTTACCCACATACAATACTCACAGAACAAAAAAAACCCATTGCAACAAAGTCTTCAGCACAGATTAAACTTCCTAGACTATACTGAGTTTGATAAAGACAGATCAAGACACATGGTAGTGTGTCGTGCAGCCCAAGAAGCTGGCGCGCCACACCGTGAGTATATTTACAGGAAGAAAGTAAACGCGATTTTCACACCTTTTTAGCTCCATGATTCTTTATCCGATTGAAACCAAAGTTGCTACAGAAGTGCCAGCTAGGTAGGGGAGTCGACATTCCAAATTTGAAGAAAATCGCTCCAGCCATTTCCAAGATACAAACAGCCAAAGTTCGGGTTTTTTTCTTCTTCATTTTTTCTTCTTTTTTCGCACACTTTGCAAAATCTACCATAAAACACGAATGCGTGCTCCAATCGGCTGAAATTTGGCACACTTAAAGGGCTCAATAAGGCGAATCTCAGTACCAAGTTTGGTAGGAATCCGATGAACATTCACGGAGTTATGACCGATTATTTGCGTAAAATAAAGTCGAAGGTCTGTCACGCCCACAGGGTACACTGCTTGAAGGAATGAGCTGAAAATTGCTATGTCGATGGAGTAACTATCGTAGGAGTGCCTTTTTGTGGTTTGAAAGGAATCCAGTTAAAGGCCATCGAGATATGACACAAAACCCAACCTATGTCACAATTACGCAATCGATTTTTATGAATAAAAAAAAGTATTAGTTTTCATGCCTACCAGGCAAACCGCTTAGAGAAGTGAGCTGAAAATTGGTGTGTAGCTGGAATAATAATTATCATAGAAAGTCCTTGCAGTAGTACAGAAGAATCGGATTACAAACCACTCAGTTATGATTCCAAAGCCAACTATGTGTAGCATATGCGAAATCAAGATACTCTAATAGAACAGTCACCCTAATAAAGCATTCAGCTACGTTTATAACTTACTCCATTATAGAATTATATGACATTGCAAGTTATTCTGTAGGGAGTTCAGCTACAAACAGTTAATCTTATAGACAATTCAGCTACAAGCAAGTCACCCTGTAGAGAGTTCAGCTACAAATATGCTGCTGTAAAGATTCAGAACATTATAAGTCACACTGAAGAGAATTCAACTATAAACAAAGTCACCTTGTAGAGAGTTCAGCTACAACAAGTCACTCTGTAGAGAATTCAGCTACAAACAAGTCACTGCGTAAAGGGTTCAGCTACAAAAAAAGCTACCCAGTAGAGTTCATCTAGATCAGCTACAAACAAGTTACTTTATGCAATCTTCAGCTACAAGTAAGTCACTCTGTAGAGAGTTCAGCTACAAACAAGTCACTCTGTAGTACAAACAAGTCACCGTGGAGAGAGTTCAGCAACCAATCAAAAAACCACCATGTAAAGAGTTCAGCTATACAAACAAGATATAACTCTATAGAGAGATCAGGTAGAAACTTAACAGATCACACTGTAGAGAGTTCAGCTAGAAACAAGTCATCCAGTAGAGAGATCAACTAGAAAACATCACCTTGTAGAGAGTTCAGGTACAAACAAATCACCCAATAGTCTTGAGACAGGATGGCACTAGCTGTTGCTGACAGCTAGGTGGAAAATTACCGTAAAAAGAAAAACCTTTGTAACCTGTAATGTCTTGTCACGTAATCATATCATTTGATCTTGTGTGCTAGCCTACCTTGCTCAAAACAATTATTTTATTATTGCCATCACTTTGTTCTTGCACTTTTTGTAATCGCTGTGTTCTTGGACTGGTGGAAAATATGTTAGAACTTTCTCCCTAATCTGTTTATCTCCTTCTAAACATCTAGGTCATATAACCTCCTTCCACACAATTGGTAAGACAAGAACAAGACAGGATGAGCTATCTTATCTGTTGATTGGCGTTGAGGCCTGAAATACTGCTTCCTACAATACCATCATTAGCTTTAATTTGGGATGTTCTCTTTAATTTCTCATTACTAATTTTACATAAAAAGACTTATGCTATGCTGCCTGAATTTGCAGCCATTCTTCAGTTGTTATATTACTACTGAACTTTAGGACAGCTGGCAATATTCCAAGTGCTCTGAAAACACTAACATTAGTGAGAAATGAGCTGTATGGTACTGACAGGTCCCTGTCTCCTTTTGCATTGAGTTGGCATTTCAGTGGTACCTTTGTCTCTTGTTGACAGATCAGACACATACTACAATCTACTATATTTGTTTATTTAGCAACACTGAACTTAATATCAACAGCTATTTACCTTAAAAAATCTCGATCCCAAAAGTAAAAGATAGTTGTCAATAGTAACCATATGTGTTGTCAATGACAACCATATGTGTGGCTGCTGTACTACAACTGATTTTTGCCATTATGTAAATATAACATTGACACTATGATGAGACAAGTTGATGTTGTGCTACTTCTAAAAACTAGGCGTCATGCAGCTAGCTAACTCATCTGAAATGAAATTTTTAACCAACTATATGTATTACATAGGTTTTTTTGGCTGTGCAATAAAATTCATAATTAATTTATTGTAATTCTCGTATTTCGTAATTCATGAGCTTTTTATAATTTTTCAATTATGTTGCTATACACTGCTAAGGAAGTGCTTGTTAAACAAACCGCTTTTATCAACACGTTACACACAGAAGTATCTTCTACAGTTTGACTATTGTGTATTTTTCCACAAATTTTCTCAACAAAGCCTCAAAGCTACTCTTCATTTTTGTTCGCGTACGTAGGGGATACGTCCCCTTTCCAACTCGAAGGAATAGGCTATTTCTGGTAGTCTAAAAAGCCTGTAGAGTTGTTTTTCAGTTGTTAAACGCCTATAAAACCCGAAGGGCAGGTAATTGACGAAGTCAGAGGAGAGTCGCCACACCCGTATTTCAGACCGCTGAAAAGAAATCACCTCAGAGCAAAGTTTACCTGTGTGGAAGTTTAATACAGACTTCATTTAACTTTTACTTCTTATGTAAAAGCTGCTTTTCCATTTAACAATTTTGCTCATGTGGGTGCGTATGGACAAACATAGGTAGATAGATAGATAGATAGGTAGGCAGGCAGGTAGGCAGGCAGGCAGGCAGGCAGGCAGGCAGGCAGGCAGGCAGGCAGGCAGGCAGGCAGGCAGGCAGGCAGGCAGGCAGGTAGGCAGGCAGGCAGGCAGGCAGGCAGGCAGGCAGGCAGGCAGGCAGGCACACACTTTTATGAAAACAATTCAGTAAACCAAGCATGCGCCCACAGCCACCCCCTCGTCAGCTATAGGCGTGCGCCTGGTTTAAAAACGCATAGGAAACACATATATGACTTCATGTTCACTTGGTTTTATTACATCAAGTACGTTAAATGCACAAAGAATTGAAAAGTCGTAAATATGTGATCTGGTTCCTATCAAAAATTGAAAGGTGATAGGGTAGACAACATTGGAGAAAGTTTGGTGCTTTTGTCTGGAATGTCCACATCCACTCAAAATTTGCCATTAAGCTGCCCTACGAAAACAAGTTCCCATGGAGTGGTGACTCAATCCTCCAGCATCATGCAATCTAGGCATGTAATAGAGGAGCAAGATCAGATAGTTCACCTGTATAACAGTTCTGGCAACCTATCATACATTACAGTAGTATGGTATGTTAGAGAGATCATGTTTTAAACCAGGTGTGCGTCCTCTGCTGGCTGTGGATGCACACTTGGTTTACTGAAATTGTTTTCGTAAAAGTGTATGTGTGTGTGTGTGTGTGTGTGTGTGTGTGTGTGTGTGTGTGTGTGTGTGTGTGTGTGTGTGTGTGTGTGTGTGTGTGTGTGTGTGTGTGTGTGTGTGTGTGTGTGTGTGTGTGTGTGTGTATCTATCTATCTATATCTATGTTTGTCTGTATGCACCCACGTGTCATAGAATGAGCTATTTGTAGAGTAGATGTAATGAGTATACATTATATAGAAGCACTGTGTATAAATGTTGAATAAATTCATTATAGTTCAGTCACCCAAATAACGAGACAGAGGAAACATCTTCTCTCTGCGAACCAAATGTGACATAGCAGGCCTTAATTTAATTTTTAAGGTGTTGAGGATAAATGTCCTTACATATTCACAAATGTACAGACATAGCGTCAAATTGTACAGACATGAGCTAGAGGAGCACTTTGTATAGACTGCTGGAATTGGAATAGGGAGTTTCCATTGAAAGTTTTGAGGTTAAACACAACCACATAGCTGCAACATTTCACCAGACTGTGGTCATAACAGCTGCTGGTGATAGCAGTACACAAAGGGGAGGTGGAATTGGTAAATCCTTGGGTTGGGAAAATGTAGTATCTCCTAGCAACCAAGTGACAGTTATTGTTAGCACTACAAACAAACATGCACACATCAGCTTTTATGGTACCACTATTGGTTTTGCAAGGACATGGGTGTCCGCCCAAACTAATTATGTGCAGACATTGTGCTATTTGTGCGGATTTTGTCCGTTGACCGTTGACCGCACGTTAATTTAAGGCCTGCATAGTGGTGCTGAAAAACCCGGGAGGACTTCGATGGTACAAGGTAAAGCAGTTGCTTGTTATGTATATAGTGAGTTTGGATTCCAAGAAAACCCAGGGTGGTTTTACAAGCTTGAATCAACAAAAAACAAGACTGTAAGACAGTATGCTACTGACTCTTGAGTAGTGCCATGTTAAGATTTTAGACAGATGTTTGAAATTGCTACCTCCAGGTACATATGATAATGTCATTTTCTATCTTCAGCTGCTAAGCTGTATTCCTCAAAGTTCTTCTACACCTTGGTTCAAAAATGTAGCAGTTGGAAAAAACACGTTGGACAATATGGGTGAAGAATATGTGTAACAAGGCAGAGTGGGTTTACTAACCAGTCTCAGAGTATACAGAGCTGCTGCACTCTTCCAGACAAAAGTTTCTGAAAAACTATTAAACAAAAAGTGGAAGCAGTATGAGCGTACATCAGAATCTCAGCTTGTTGAAGTTTCTAATGTAATGCATGGCAGGTACTTGTAAAGATTGGAATCCTGGCCCTAGCAATGATCATGTAGCCATTTTGAACTGTCAACCAGGCATAGTATCTCCAGCTATAAAAAACAGCCATGGAAATGGTGCTATACTGATGCCAAGGAATCTGGCATTTATCCTGAACAATCGTACATTCTTCAGAAGCTCTGTGTCATTTACAGGGACCACTATGCAACAAACTAAGGCGGTTAAGGAGATAAATGAGCAACACATAGTTCAAGATCAACAAACTGATTCAGATACCCAACAGTGAATTAACCGCTCTCCATACTACAACTCGAGGCCATCAATTCCGTTACATGAGACCCTTATCAAGAATAGACTGTCATTTACACTCATTTTTCCCATCAGCAATAAAGTTATGGAATAACTTACCCTCTGATGCAGCAGGAATACAACTAGAGAGATTTAAACAGTTGATAAAACTTCATATAATTTATTTAACTAGTTTGTAGCTAATCATCCAATCTATTATGCAAAACTGTAATTTTCCTGTGCCATATACTCCCTGGTGGAGGCTCTGCACAGCAATAAATACAATACAATACACTGTACGTTCGTGTGATCAATTAGTTCTTCTTGTGCAGTGTCGCAAGCTGGTCTTGTGCCTGGCACTTGAAATACACCTTGCTGGACACCTTGGGACCACCAAGACCAAGGACTGTATACTCCAGTACTACTACTGACCAGGGATCACTAAAGATGTAGCAGAGTACTGCCAGAGCTGCGAGGTATGCCAGAAGACCATGCCTTGAAAGCCACCTCATGCAGAGATGATACCAATTCCATTAGTAAGCCAGCCATTCCAGAGGATAGCAATGGACTCCACTGGGCCTCTACCTCAAGCTCAGAAGGGGAACTGGTATATACTTACAATATGTGACTATGCTACTTGATACCTAGAGACTATTCCACTACTGAGTACTGAAGCAGTTCGTGTAGCAAAGGAGTTAGTTAACCTGTTTTCCCATGTGGGCATACCATTGTTGGAACAGGGGGAAAATTTTATGTCAACAATGCTTCAAGAAGTATACACTCTTTGGAATATCAAGAGCATCAGAACCACCCCCTAACATACACAGACTGATGGGTTGGTTGAAAGGTTCAATGGAACACTGAAGGACATGTTACGAAAGTTTGTGAACAGAAACCAAAAGGACTGGGATGAGTATCTACCCTACCTCTATTTTGCTTACTGGGAAGTCCCTCAGGAAACCACTGAATTCTCACAATTTGAGTTGCTATATGGTCAGAAAGATTAGGGGAACATTAGATATTCTGTGAGAAAACTGGATAGGTGAAGAAGTTTCTAAAGTCCCAACATCAGCTTATGTGGTGCAGATGCAGAGCAGACCAGCTGAGATATCAGACCTTGGTAAAGAAACATGCCCAACTCAGACAAAAGGATCATTATGATAGAACTGCCAAGCAGCGATGTCTGGAAGTGGGAGACAAGGCTCTGGTATTGCTACCACTCAGTCACAATTGCCTGAAGGTGAAATGGAATGGCCCTTAAGAAGTTGTGCGTAAAGTGACCACAGTGAACTATGAACTCAAACTGTCAGACCGTGGGAATAATAACAGGGTCTATCACATCAACATACTGAAAAGGTGGCATGTCTTACCCACACCAGCTACAGAGGTTGCAATGTTGGCAATTCCACCTATAGAATGTAAGGAGTCTCAAGAGGGAATTGAAGAACTATGTGAAACAGAGGAAGATGTGCCCTAACACTTCTTTCCTCTTGGGGCTGCCTTGTTAACGTTAATGAAGTGATGTCAAAAGGTTTGGAGTTGACTGAAGCACAGCAGACCCAACTACGAATTTGCCGCATTTCAAAAATTCCCAAGTGAAATGAATGAAACACCTGGAAAAACAACTGTGGTTGAGTACTCAATAACTGTGGGAGATGCAGTTCCAATCAGGCAGAAACATTATCGGATACTGCACTCCCAAAGGACGAGGGGCCTCACCTATAGTTCTTGTTCACAAGAAAGATAATACAGCATGATTCTGTGTTGATTTTAGGAAATTAAACAGCATGGCAAATTTGATGCCTATCCAATGCCAAGAGTGGAGGAAATGATTGAGACAATTGGTATGGCCGAGGTAATCTCTACAATGAACTTGGCAAAAAGCTACCGGCAGATACCTATCTAAACCAAAACAGCCAAGCTGTAAAAAAAAGAGTGCGGCCTCCAAAAAGGCCAAGGTGAAAAAAGATGTGAAATCCAAGGTGGTGGCCAAGAAATGGCTGTGATGGTAGGTTAATGGCAAAAATTTTAATTATGACAATTCAGGTGAATTTGCGTTGCCTCCTCCACTAGGATTCGGCACCAAATTCACCTGAATTGTCGTAATTAAAATTTTTACCACTAACCTGCCATCACAGCCATTTCTTTGCCGTCACCTTGGATTTCACATCTTTTTTCACCTTGGCGTTTTTGGGTGCCGCACTTTTTTTTTACAGCTTGGCTGTTTTGGTTTAGATATCACTTCTTTTTGCATTGCAAGCCGCAAAGCTGGCCATATGGCTTTGATGCTTCCTTTTAACTTGTTTTTTTTTCTTTACTGCAGCAATTGCGAAACAAAGGAAGTAATTGTGTGTATAGCTTTTGTCTGATGAAATTTAACATTGAATAATGATGATTATCACATACTGTAGTTAATAAGGTGACTTCTTACATAACTGAACTATAGCTGAAACTCATTGTTTGTAGCTGAACTCTCTACAGGGTGATTTGTTTGCAGCTGAACTCTCTACATGGTGGTTTCTTTGTAGCTAAACTCTCTACAAGGTGACTTGTTCTAGCTGAACTCTCTACAGGGTGGCTGAACTTTCTACAGGGTGGCTGAACTCTCTACAGGGTGATTTGTTTGCAACTGAACTCTCTGCAAGATGATTTGTTTCTAGCTGATCTCTCTATAGTGTAACTTGATTGTAGTTAAACTCTCTACAGGATAGTTTCTTTGTAGCTGATCTCTCTACAGGGTGGCTTGTTTCTAGCTGATCTCTGGATGACTTGTTCTAGCTGATCTCTCTACACGGTGACTTGTTTCCAGCTGAACTCTCTATAGGGTTATCTGTTTGTAATTGAACTCTCTACAGGATGGTTTCTTTGTACCTGATCTCTCTACAGGGTGACTTGTTTCTAGCTGATCTCTCTACAGGGTGAACTTGTTTCTGGCTGAACTCTCTACAGATGATGTGTTTGCAGCTGAACTCTCTACATGGTGGTTTCTTTGTAGCTGAACTCTCTACAAGGTGACTTCTTCTAGCTGCATAATCTTGCTACAGGGTGATCTGTTCGTAGCTGAACTCTCTACAGGGTGATTTGTTTGCAGCTGAACTCTTTATATGATGGTTTCTTTGTAGCTGAACTCTCTACAAGGTAACTTCTTCTAGCTGCATGATCTCTCTACAGGGTGACTTGTTTGTAGCTGAACTATCTGCAGGGTGACTTACTTGTAGCTGAACATTGTATAAAGTATCTTGTTTGCAGCTGATCTAGATGAACTCTCTACTGGGTAGCTTTTTGTAGCTGAGCCCTCTACACAGTGACTTGTTTGTAGCTGAATTCTCTACAGAGTGACTTGTTGTAACTGAACTCTCTACAGGGTGACTTGTTTATAGTTGAATTCTCTTCAGTGTGAACTACAGCAACATATTTGTAGCTGAACTCTCTACAGGGTGACTTGCTTGTAGCTGAATTGTCTATAAGATTAACTGTTTGTAGCTGAACTCCCTACAGAATAACTTGCAATGTCATATAATTCTACAATGGAGTAAGTTATAAACGTAGCTGGATGCTTTATTAGGGTGATTGTTCTATCTCGATCTTGCATATGCTACACGTAGTTGGATTTGGAATCATAACTCAGTGGTTTATAATCTGATTCTTCTGTACTACTGCAAGGACTTTCTATGATAATTATTCCAGCTACACACCGATTTTCAGCTCATTGCTCTAAGCAGTTTGCCTGGTAGGTGTGAAAATTAATAGTTTTTTTTTTAAATTCATAATATCGATCGTGTAATTGTGACACAGTTTGGGTTTTGTGTCATATCTCGATAGTTTTTAACTGGATTCCTTTCAAACCACAAAAAGGCACTCCTACGATAGTTACTCCATCTACATAGCAATGTTCAGCTCATTCCTTCAAGCGGTTTACCCTGTGGGCGTGACAGACTTTCGACCTTATTTTACGCAAATAATCGGTCATAACTCCATGAATGTTCATCGGATTTCTACCAAACTTGGTACTGAGATTCGCCTTAATGAGCCTTTAAGTGTGCCAAATTTCAGCCCGATTGGAGCACGCATTCGTGTTTTATGGTGGATTTTGTGAAGTGTGCGAAAAGAAGTAGAAAAAACGAAGGAAAAAACCCAAACTTTGGCCACTCGTATCTCAGAAATGGCTGGAACGATTTTCTTCAAATTTGGAATGTGGATTCCCTACCTAGCCAGCACTTCTGTAGCAACTTTGGTTTCAATCGCATAAGGAATCACAGAGTTACAAAGGTGTGAAAATTGCGTTTACTTTCTTACTGTTAATATACTCATGGTGTGGCACGCCAGCATCTTGAGCCGCACGACACACTACCGTATGTCTTGATATAAGTCCTGAATCCAGAAAATAAACAGCATTTACTATGCCATTTGGACTGTTTGAATTTGAAGTGATGCCTTTAGGACTACACAATACCCCAGCAACCTTTCAAAGGATGATCAACCATGTGCTGTAAGATTGTCAGAAGTTTGCCAGAGCTTATATCAATGACAATGTGATTTTCAGTCCTGGGAAGAATACATGGATCATTTGAAGGAAGTAAGAGCTAAGTTATAGGAGGAAGGCTTAACTTTGAAACTATACAAGTGTCAGTTTGGAAGAAAAACTTAGGACATTACATATCAAATGGACAAGTTCAACCAGACCCAATTAAATTACAAACCATAGGGCAGTACCAAAAAAGAAAGACATTCGTGCTTTCCAGGGCCTTGCTGGCTATTATCAAAGATTTGTTCCTCACTTTGAAACTATTGCAGCCCCACTAACTGATCTAATCAGTCAGAACAGATTTTATGGAATGAAGAATGTGATAAGGCTTAAGGAGATTTTGACTGCACCCCCAGTTTTAAGGGTGGCTGAGCCTGACAAACAATTCATGCTGCAGATGGATGCTTTGGGTCAAGGATTAGGGGCTGTACTTAGTCAGATTGATGATAATGGCCTGTTGCATATGCAAATCGAAAGCTACTCCCTCGTGAACAGAGGTATTCAGTTATTGAGAAGGAATGCCTGGCAATTATGTGGGCCCTTAAAGTTTACCATGTGTGTCTTTATGGACAAAACTTTGTGGTACAGACTGACCACCAGCCTTTGTCATGGCTCCAGCGGATAAAAAACAGCAAACCTCAACTAACTAGATGGGTACTAGCAGTGCAGCCATATAACATGACAGTGAGCCACAAGCCATAATGGAAATGCTGATGGACTGTCTCGTTGACCAATTGAAAACAACAGCGAAAAGTTGCTGAGCAACCCCTCACTGTTGTCACAAAGAAGGAGGGATGTGGAATAGTGAACTGTGTCCTTGTAAACTCAAGCACACACCAAGCAATAGCCTACTTCTGTTTTATAATTAGGAAGTGATGTACATTTAATTATTTAGGCTACATCCTTTTGTACCATAGATATAAAGCAGCCTTTCAAGGTCAAGGTGACTTTATTGCTGTATAAAAAAATTGTGGTTTTTGTAAGTCTTCCTTCAGGAAGTTAGGTAATTCAGTTTTGTAATATGCACATTGTGCAGTTTGTATAAATGTTAGAGAGTTGAGTTAAGCCTATTGAAGTGCTTATAACCTTGGAGAGCTAAGCCAGCTTAGCACCTTGATCACTCTATTTTGCAACAAAACAGTTCTCTATACCATCTGTAGAAGTGTACATGTGACCAAAAGTGAATTTGTAGCAGCACTTCTGTACAGGCTGTATTGGCATTTAGACACCTCCCAAAATATTACAACTCTTGCTAACATGCAACAACAACTACTTAGGTGAACAAATTCACTATACAGTAACATAATATCAACTTATGAGCTGAATATCCAAATCACAAACATCATCATGTGTGTAGTTATACACAATCACATAAAGTAAAAGAAACATATTTAAATGTATTGGCTATAATCTTACAGTAATGTTAACATGTAACTACTGCTATTTAGGTAAACAAATTCACCATAGTAACACAATATCAACTTACGAGCTGAATATCCAAATCACAATCATCATCATGTATGTAGTTATACACAATCACATAAAGTAAAAGAAACATATTTAAACGTATTGGCTATAATCTTACATTAATGTTAATATGTAACAACAGCTATTTAGGTAAACAAATACACTATAGTAACGAGCTGAATATCCAAATCACAAACATCATCGTGTATGTAGTTATACACAATCACATAAAGTAAAAGAAACATAGTTAAATGTATTGGCTATAATCTTACATTAATTTTAACATGTAACGACAACTATTTAGGTAAACAAATACACTACAGTAACACAATATCAACTTACAAGCTGAATATCCAAATCACAATCATCATCATGTATGTAGTTATACAATCACATAAAGTAAAAGAAACGTAGTTAAATGTATTGGCTATAATCTTACATTAATTTTAACATGTAACGACAACTATTTAGGTAAACAAATACACTATAGTAACACAATATCAACTTAAAAATCACGAAACATCAGTATGTTTGCATGCATTAGATTCTGCATCTCGATTAGCCCAGCAGCCTATGACTCGGCCAATGATACTATCACAGTATAAGACTCACCTGTGGTGGTCCAGACAACACGTGAGTGAACAATTTACATCAATGTTGACAAAAGGAGCATACACCAAGGTTCCTCACAGAAATAAAAGTAGTTTCATGGGTATTTTGTTCAAATTTGAATTTCTAACAATGAGCTTCACCTCATAAATCTTTCTGACAAAAATCTAGGCATGTACTAGAGGAGCAAGATCAGGCAGTTCACCTGTATCATAGTTCCATATAGTACAGTAGTAATGTCTGTTAGGGATTATGTTCTTCTGGCCAGAAATATCACCCAAAAAGCAGCTTCACAATACCTTCCATTAAATCCATGGTTCGTATATTATCTATGATGGAATGGTAAGAACACAATATGCCACATGGCAGGCATTAAATAGAAACTTTGGAGAGTGCGATTTCTAGCATGGAAGGAAACTAACTCTAGCACAATTCTAGTCACAGTGTGGCAATTGGAAACAGTGCAAAATCCGTTAAAAACAATTTTTCTACTAGGTGCATGCCCAATTGGTTAGGTTCCGTTTCATTCCATTCCGTTCTGGCTTTTAGCACTACCTGAATTGTTTCCCACTCGTGCCACTAATATACTCAATTCGTTGCTTACTTCACACCCCACTTAATAACTAATGTCCAAACAATTCCTGGAATATCCAATCATGAAGCTGTTTCTTACCAACTCAACTGTCATGGCAAACCCCCCATCTGATGAAATCGCATGACCTATTTACGTATAATATAGTTTAAAAAATACCTTTAAACGTAGTTAATGGGGGGAACGAAACGCCAGACCTCTGCCCTGGCAGGAGTTAGGTAGCATTAAAAAGAGAATAGGGCATCATTTAGAGTAAACGCGCATGTGTAGTCAGTACCACGCGACCAGTGAACAGCTGTGTGAGAGTGTTACTTGAGAGTGTTTATAGGTTCATGGCGAAGCAAGACAAAAGAAAATCAAACAAACGTGGGTCGCAAAGCCAATCGACCACCAAGAAGACTAGCGAATCGGCCAAGAAGAAGACAGACTCCACCAAGAAGACGAGAGAATCGGCCAAGAAGAAGACAGACTCCACCAAGAAGACTAGTGAATCGGCCAAAAGAAGACAGATTCCAGTATTACACGTGGTGCTACTTCTCGCTCCGATTCCCGCTCGAGACGAACGGATTCCCGCACGGAACGGACAGATTCCAGGCCGACACCCAGCGCTGGAGCTTCGAGGAAGCGTGGAAATGCTAGCCAATCCTTAGCTGCAACTCGGAAGAGGAAGACCACGGACTCGTCCACCCAGCACGGTAGCAAACGTCAGAAGACTCGTCCACTGACCACAGCGGATATACCTGCGATAGTAAAAGCCGCCAGGGACGGACTCCCAGAGCCCACTGAGATTTCACAAGACAGCGACGACCTAGAAGATACCCAGGACACCGATGTAGCCATCTCCGATTCCAGCGATGAGTTTGGTACGTACAACTTAAGAGTTGTTTACAATTGTGTATATATATATATATATACATATTTCCGCGTTACAATAGTAGCTACCCACTCCAGGTACTGTGGGCTCAGACCCCCCACACTCTATTATGACTTGTAGCTCCCCCCAGGGATGGTGGGTAGTGCCTTGTTGATTACTCCTTATAATGCCCACCAACATCCTCATTGGACTTGTATGTGTCCCAAACTCAAAATATTGGCTATATATGTGCCTCCACCCTCGTGGACTCCTTGATTACCAATCCAATTGCTGTCACCACCTCCGTAGTTTAATGACATTGTACCCATACAGGGCTAATTGTTGTGCATCTTCTTATGTGACCATTCCCCTACTATTCTTATCTCACTCATTCTTCGTAGACTTTGACGAAACCCTGACCGGCAGCCAACTGGAGCATGTCAGAGAACTCAACTCTCTTCGCAAAACCCCCGATCTCTCAGAGACCGAAGACCAAGGTTATCACCAACTTCCTATCTTA
The DNA here is from genome assembly GCF_963678975.1 of Dysidea avara. NCBI lineage: Eukaryota > Metazoa > Porifera > Demospongiae > Dictyoceratida > Dysideidae > Dysidea > Dysidea avara. Next base: position 3,819,547 of record NC_089285.1, on the reverse strand, counting down.
ATTAGTGATGGCTTACCACCAGTGCCAGCCCGATTAGTGAAAAGAATTAAGCAGGGGATATTTGTTGAGATGTCAGAACTGCTCCCAGACCACCTGGGGTCCGCCGACGCTAACGTGGAAAAGGAGGATCGCCATACTAACAAGACAAAACTCAATGAAGTAAATAATATCATTAACTGGATCCAATGCTTTGGTATATACATTGCGGTACTCTCTCGTTCTACCCCAGAACGTGTGGCTGATTTAGTGGGCTACCAAAGCTTGATCATATCTGCCTCCCATTACCAATGTGCAGGTCACTGGGTGGTCTATGATCGGAGATTCCGCCTGAAAACATTGGCCGCGAATATAAAGATATGGTCAGCTATTGACATCACTATTTGGAATATGGTGTTTCCTAACTACCCCCTTGGAACTTACCAACCTGGCCAATCACAGCTGATGATTCCAGCCAACACGTATCGCCCTCCTAGACAACCAGCTCCCGAACCCAAGTTTCAAATCTGTCTAAAATGGAATGAAAACCCTGAGGGTTGTTCCCGTGCTTCATGCCGCTTTGACCACATCTGTTATCGGTGCGTGCACAACCCCCGCATCCTTGACAAGAACCACAAGGCTATTGAGTGCCCGCACAGGGAAAGAGGGCAGCCACTCAGCAGCAAAAGGGATCACCAGCACTAATGAACCTTTAAGTTTGTCTTTTTTTAAAGCATAACAGACCTTGTCATGTTCAGTAGCATAGCTATTAGTGTAATTTTTTTTCTCTTCCTTATATGACTTGCTTTCATGTGTGTACAAACTGTTATACATCATAATTGCCATGTTTTGGGTACTCTATGTATGTTAGCAAGACTTTTGCCATGCATACATCGCACACAATATAGTGAGGCCACTGCAATATTCTCTGGTCTCCCTTTACAGCCTTGTCAAGGGAACATATCATTGGAATTCACCTGGACGACATCTGTTCCCCATACCAAGAATGGGTCCCTGCGTGGAATGCCCTCCTTGCTGACCTACCTGTCAATGTAAAAGTTCCACATGAAGCCACTGCCATCACAACCCCCTTGAATTCAAAGAACTGGGCTAGGCTTCTATCAAGCCACCCTAACCAGGAGCTAGTGCAATTCTTCATCACCGGAATTTCTAAGGGCCTTTGTATTGGTTTTAAGAGTCCGCCACAGCCCCTGAAATCAGCCAAGCGCAACCTAGAATGTGCTCTTCAGCACCCAGACACTGTCAGGCAATACCTTACTGATGAAATTACTCATCATCGGGTCGCTGGCCCATTCAAGCGATCAACTATCCCTGATGCACACATCAGCAGATTCAGGGTCATCCCCAAAAACCACCAGCCCAAAAAATGGCACCTGATAGTAGATCTGTCCCACCCAGCTGGCAAGAGTGTCAATGATGGAATCCCCAAAAAACCTCTGCTCCCTCACATATATAACCATTGATTCGGCCATCCAGGGCATCATGCAACTAGGACAAGGCGCTCTACTAGCAAAAATTGACATTAAGAGTGCATTCCGGTTACTACCTGTGCACCCCGCCGACCGTCACCTGCTGGCGATGCATTGGGACCATAACCTTTACATCGACACCTGCTTACCTTTTGGACTTCGAGCAGCCCCAAAACTGTTTAATATATTAGCTGATTTGCTCTCCTGGATACTCACTCGAAAAGGAATTGCGCCAGTTCTTCATTACCTGGATGACTTCTTAACCTTAGGGCCTCCAGGGTCCCCCACCTGTGCATGTAACTTAGCCACTATTAAGGAGGTATGTTCCACCCTCGGTATCCCACTTGCCCTAGAAAAAGTGGAAGGGCCATCTCATACCCTCACATTTCTAGGCATTACCTTGGACACCCAAGAAATGATGGCACACCTGCCACCAGATAAACTACATAGGATTCGCAGCCTGCTAACATCCTGGCTAAAGAAAAAGAAAGCCACGAAGAGAGAGATACTATCCCTAGTGGGCCTGCTGCAGCACGATACAAAAGTGGTGAAACCGGGACGCACATTTGTAGCCAGAATGTATAGTGAAGCAGCCCGTCTCCGCCGCCTATCCTTCTTTACTCGCCTTTCAGACGGTTTTCGTTCAGACCTCAGATGGTGGTACTTGTTTGTACACGCCTGGAATGGTGTCAGTTTCCTGGAATGTTCAATGACCCCTCAGCCTCCGGATATCTTCATTGAGACAGATGCATACGGTTCCTGGGGCTGTGGAGCTCTGTTCAATAACCTTTGGTTCCAGTTGAAATGGTCTACCGAATGGAAGCCGATAGACATTATGGCGAAGGAACTGGTGCTCATTGTGATAAGCTGTGCCATTTGGGGCCCCCTACTCCCCCAAAAAATATTAGAATTTAAGTGTGACAATCGTGGCCTAGTTGATGCTATCAACAAAGGATCATCGAAGGAACCAGTGGTCATGCACCTGTTAAGATCTTTGTGGTTCTTTTCAGCCTTTTTCGAAATATCTATTAGAGCTGCTCATATCCCCGGAGCTCTCAACACGGCCGCTGATAAGCTATCTAGAAATCAAGCTGCCCAATTTTTACATTCCCACCCTAATGCCTCTCATATCCCGACACAAGTTCCAACCCCGTTGCTACGGATTCTGTCACCTAGACGCCTTGAATGGACCTCCTCAACCTTCATGCACCATTTTAGACGCGTCATCAACTTGACTCAGCAGTACTCACCTTGTTCCAAGTAGCAGGACAGTAACTAGACCCACAGAATAACGTTCCAAGTTAAGACTACACCAACACTATGATGTTGCATTATATTGCTTCTCAGTATTTGTACGTGCATAACAATACTTCTCTAAGCATACTATTGTACAATGATTTATATTTCTCTTGTCAATATCAATAATGTACTTTGTACTGTACTTTCCTTGAAGGGCGCTCAACTCACCCTATCAGACCTAATGGTGGTTATCCTAGATGCCTACCAGTTCCCAGTAATTTGGACCGAGGTCAGCTAATCACATCTGCTTGTCAATTCCTGGAGGGGGGGTTGGCCGCAACTACCAGGACTACTTATGCAGCAGGCATCCGACGGTACACCAGTTTCTGTAAAGCCACTAATCTCCGCACTTTACCTGCATCGGAGTCTACATTGATACTATTTGTGACCCACCTAGCTACTGGCAACATCTTACAGGCTACCATCAAAGTTTACCTCTCAGCTGTCCGGCACATTCACGTCCTGAGGGGGCTCCATAACTCATTCAGCCTGCAGCTTACACCGCGACTCCAGATTATTTTAAAAGGGATCAAGAAGCACCAAGCAATCTCTCACCCGTCCAGGGTACGCCTACCAATCACTATACATGTCCTAAACCGGATTAGAGGCATTCTTCGACATAAGAACCCCTCTTACTCAGAAGCTTTGCTTTGGGCAGCATGCTGTCTTGCCTTTTTGGCTTCCTCCGAGTGAGTGAGTTTACCATACCTAGCACAGCTGCTTATGACCCTACATGCCACCTATCCCTAAAGGACATTGCAGTTGACAACAAGGACAACCCCCACTTACTGCAGGTGGCCATTAAGCAGTCTAAGACTGACCCCTTTAGAAGAGGTGTAAACATTTATTTGGGTGCAACAGACTGTGCCATCTTCCCTGTCAAAGCAATTCTGGCATTCTTAGCTATGAGAAGCGACCAGGCCGGGCCCCTCTTTATTACACAGAAAGCAAGAGGCCTTACCCGTCAAGTATTTAGCTCAGCACTGGACTCCTTATTATCTAAACTCAAGCTTGACTGCAAACAGTACAACACTCACAGCTTCCGGATTGGAGCTGCAACCTCTGCAACCCAAGCTAGGATACCAGACAGCCACATCAAGTTGCTGGGATGCTGGCAAAGTGGTGCCTACCAGCGCTATATCAAAACTCCTCCAACAGAGCTTGCCAAGCTATCGAAGAAATTGGTCAGTAGTCTATAAGAGAAGCAATTGCAGGAACAGTTGCTCTATTGCACATACTATATGTAGGCATTCCAGTATCCGAGATTTTTTAATAAAAAAATTCTCCGTATATTCCCCAATAGAACCCTGGCACAAAATAACAACTCGTGTTTAACTTGGGATTGCTCCGTCATCCAAGCTCCGATGAAGATGAAAATTGCTGTGGGGTTTGTTCACATGCTGATCATCATGAAATACTTAGTTTCATCGTGCGCGTTACAGATAAGTAAGTTTTGTGTTGTTTTGTAATCTTTTCAAGCCTTGTAATGTATGTAGAATACTTTAAAACTTTTAAAAACGTACTGTCGGGTGGAAGGTAGTCACTGGTGCTTACTTTAAAGTGCGTAGTTACTTCACTCAGGTTAGCGATTTTCAGCTCCAGAGCAATTTTCTGATGGCTGTGTCATCAGCTCAAAAGTATAAACCATTTCAAAGTCGGCATAACAATGCCATAATTGAAACCACAACTCCACCTTAGATATTGTGGCACCTCCACTTTAGTTGTTTACCTTTATAAGTTGTTAACTTGATGTTTTTACTAACTTTAGATAGCCACTTGCCTATGGGTATACACCATTGTATCGAGAAGTGTGCAGTAGGTGAAGCGTATTTGCTCACCATAAAGCATACAAAGATTGCTGAGATCCAATAAGACCTGAAGTTACTCTCATTACATGTACAAACTTGCAGCTAGAAGCAACTGCAGTTTCAAGATAGTCCAGATTGCTAGATGGCTTTCTGATTCAATTGTGCCATTTTTCCCTTTAAATGTATGGGGAGTCCCGGAGAAAAAATGTACCTTTTTTCAGTTTTTAAGCACTGTGCATGCCAAAGTAGCTAATTCCAACCCAATAAACTATATATTTCTGAGATCGGCAATCAATACTCTATCTATTGAGCATATAAAAAGCCCATTTTTCCAAAATTTAAAAATCGGGCTGGAATGCCTACCATATGTTCACTGTATTGACTCTATCAGTTTAGTACATTTACAAACTTGTAGGATAATTGATTCAACAGAACACAGGTTAAGCATGTCTCTTATATATATTTACTACAACAGACCACTTGGGTGAAAGGTTCCACCATCCTTCAGTGGTCCCCCTTTCTGTGGCTTGAGTATGGGGAATTCGGAGGAAATGACTCCTGATGCCGAATTCCCATCTTACCCAATTACCTGTTGCCTTATAACTAAGAAAAGGGCCCATTCATGTTTGGCCGTAAAAATAGAGTTGGAACTTTTATCCTACAAGGCAGCCGAGACCCCGTACATTTACCAAACTACCACCACAATCAATAGCTTGTGGGAGGTGAAGAATGCTTGGGATGGTGACAGTAGCCACTGCTGACTCCCCTGCTTCACATAATAGGTAAGTGTACAACATTAACTACAAATGCAATACAACTTACAGTAGCGGACAAAAAAAAGTTCCCGTTCCGTTCCATTTAGCGTTTAAACGCTAAGAAGAAAACGCTAACAAAACGCTTGGTGCTAAAACGCTAGGGAAAAAGTTTGAGGAACGCTAAGTATAATACTAGCAAAGAGAAGTTAAACTTGTAAAACTACAGCAAAGTTCAGTAAGTGGCGAGTATTATTATGATTATTGTTATTAATCAGCTAGTCTAAACTCCATTGTAAACTCATGGTGAGACTTGTGCACAAATACAGTATAATTGTTGCTTACCCATGTGTCCATTTCTTTTTATCCAGCTAGATTCGATAACCACTTCTTTCTTGATCACCATCGAGGCGCCACCACAGCTGACTGGCTGAGGCCATGGCTAGCTACTGACATCGAGAATACGATAAAAGCAGACATTAAAGCCTTTATATTTACGTATAAATACTTGTTATTTGTATATAGTTCCTCTTGCATAGCTCAGCTCGATATCATAAACACTTCGTTACTCAGCTGCAATACCGTGTAAACCCCCCACCCAGCTGCCATTCCATTTAACATACCCTGCTGTAACTTTGTGGTTAGAACGCACGTACTTCCCTTCGACAGTCCAGGTTAGTTTTATATTAAGTATACAGTAGCTGCCAAGTGTTTAGATGGCCTAGACCGAGCAGTAACTATATGGCGACAAAATCCGCTTGGCACGATAGAAGTGCGAAGAAATAGCTTACTAATAAAACATGGAATACAGTATAATATGTTTTGTTATATGCTTGTACACTGTGTGCGTGTTGGATTTCTGGCATCATCAATGGCCTTAGCTTCTGTAGAGCTGCTTTTCCCTGCATGTCCGGTCTTTGGCAGTTCCAAGGGCAGTCCCCACTGAAATGAGCATTCTCGAAGAGTCTATTATTAAGAATGTATGTGAAGGCACATGAAATAGTCAGACATTACTGCTTACCTGGTAGCGAAACGATTTACTTAGTAGCAAAACGCTTACAAAACGAAAACGGTTAGGTAGCATCATAGATAATAGAGTAAAGGGATAGGAAACGCAAGCGATTTCCGGTTTGATTTCCGTTACGCGTGACTTGAAAGGACAAGACAGTTTTGTGAGAATTAGTGTTCTAAGCAGCGTAAATAGTAATCCAACAGACTACAGTAAGTATTTAGGCCTATATGTGAGAGATTTTGGCGAGAGAATTCAGACCGTAGATTTTGTAACAAAGCGTATCGCATTAACCGTGATTGTTACACGCTGTCACACATTCGCTCATCGTACCTTCATGCCTCGTCCATACCGCTTCTTTTATAGCCGGTTCCACTTTCGAATCTTGTGGTAAGCTAGGCGTGTCACCAACACAGTCTTTTACCGTTGCGTTGTACTGCAAGGTGGTTTAAACTTTTGGTTAAAAATGGAAGATACTTAGTCGTTTCTTCAAGCAACAGTTCCTGTTTTGCTCCGATATTTCCTCTGGTTCCCTCTGTTAAATGGTAAGGAATAGGTTTATCACAGTTAAAAGGATAGAATATATTTACGAAGAAAGTAAAGTGGTTTAAAGTAATTTTTGGGCCGTTTTTTTCACTTTCAATCTCCTTTAATTTTGCGTATAACTTCCTTGAGGGTTGGTACCATCCTATTTCCCTCGATTACTTACTTGAGTTCACTGTAGCGAAGTTTCACAGTCGTTGGTTACAAAATTCTGTCGTTACAACAATTTGTTTCTCTTTGATACAAGCGCAGCAAGCGTAACGAGTATGTTCGTAACGTACTACACGGAATTCCAATAGAAATGTACGTATTTTGTGACGTCACGTCATTGCGTTTCCTATCCCTTTACTCTATTATCTATGGTAGCATTTAAACGCTAAACGGAACGGAACGCAAACGGAACGGGAACTTTTTTTGTCCGCTACTGTATTTAAAAGCAGAAGTACTAGACTTCCAATCCCAATTTCTCACTGCTAATCCATATCTCAATTCTGTTGAAGAAAACTGGTAAAGATATAAAAATGCCATCCACAAAGCTATATTAACTCATATACCACAGAGACCATCCAAACCAACAACTGACCCCCATAGATATCTCCTACAATTAAAACTAATGAATCAACGCACTCGACTATATAAAAGAACTAAACACCTCCAGACTGAGGATGCTTGGTCCAACTACAGAGCTATAAGAAACCAAATTACAGAAAGTATCCATGATTGTCATATTAGGTATCAAAACCATCTGTTGACTCATGATGGAAAATTGAATCAGAAAAAATTCTGGAATTCATTAAAGCCACTCGCAAAGATCAACATGGAATACCTCCACTAAATGTGAACGGTAAGACTATCACTACATCTGAAGATAAGGCTAATGTAAACAATCGACTTTAAAGCTGTATTTACCAATGAAGATATCACTTATCAGTCTGATTGTGATGATTCCCCCCACACCCATATACCTGACATAGCTATCTCCATCGATGGTGTACAAAAGTTACTTGTAACTCTTCATACTAAAAAGCTACTGGTCCTGATAATATTCCAACCTATGTTCTGAAACTTTGTGCTAAGAAAACAGCACCAGTTTTAACAGTGATCTATACCTAATCCCTAAATTCTGGTCACATTCCAAGAGATTGGTTAACAGCAAATGTAATTCCCATATTTAAGAAAGGGGATTGCAGTAATCCAAGCAACTATAGACCCATTTCCTTAACATCTGTATCACCATACATCAAAGCATTTTGAAGGTAATTATATTCTGACTAATCAACAGTTTGGTTTCCGTCCTGGCCACTTATGTGAAACACAACTTATCTCTGTTGTTGAAGATATTCAGAGGATATTAGACAAAGGCTCTCAAATTGATGTAATATTTATAGATTTTTAAAAAGGTTTTTGCCACACCAAAGACTACTTTACAAACTTCATCATTACGGAATTCAAGGGAAAGCACTTCAGTGGATAAATGTTTGGTTGACACAGTGAACCCAACGTGTAGTTATCAATGGTCATGAATCCAACTTTGTTAAAGTTCTATCTGGTGTCCCCCAAAGCACAGTACTTGTGTTTCTAGCATACATAAATGACATCACTACAGGAATGACATCACTACAGGGGTTTCTTCTATAATACAATTGTTTGCTGATTACTGTATTTTTTACCAAACAATTACTTGTGAACAAGACTATTTACAACTTCAATCAGATCTTAATTTTATAGGTAAATGAGCAGAAGTGTAGCAGAGGGGTTTGAATGTAAGTAAATGCACGATTTTTACATATAGTAGATTTTTACATATAGTAGACTATTATCACCATCTTTCTTTGTTTACACTATTGGCAATCTCTTGTGTTTCTCATCATCCTTATCTGGGTGTTACATTTGATTCAGGTGTGTGCTTCACTCCTCGTAAAGAAAATATTGCTCTAAAAAGCACAAGAATGTTAAACTTTATTAGATGGAATCTTTACAATTGTACGATGAATATCACACGTATGGCTTTTATTACCATGGTCCGCCCTACCCTAGAATACGCATCATCAATATGGGACCCACATGTTCAGAACTCTATTCATTCTATAGGAATGGTACAAAGACGAGGTGCTTGATGGGTGACATCCAACTACGATTAGAATAATAATGTTACATCTATGCTTGAAGACCTTTAGTGGCCCACCTTATCACATCGTATGATTTCGAGAAGTGTTGAAACGAATAGCAATTTTTACTATTCGAATAGTTGTGAACAAAACGACCGAATATTCAATTATTCTTTAAGCTAATACTTCTATTGAACAAGTACTGAAACCTTTAGTTAGGAAGCAAGGTAAGACCTAAGAGCTATTTCTGCCTTTTCTAAAATAGAATTTTTTCAGCATAGATACATCACTTTTACAATCTTAAGTTTCAAGGTTGGCTTTTCATCTGAACGTAGTACACAAAGTGCTAACAATTATTCGAATAGTGTGTTAACGAATCGAATAGTGTCATACCGACCAAATAGTCAAATAACCGAATAATCGTTTCAGCACTAATTTCAAGACTAAAATTGTTCTACAACTCTATTAATAATCATTCGGCCTTGAAGATTTCTCCATATTTTTCCACCACTTCCTATCCTACACGCCACCTACATCCACTTCATTTCATCACTCCTTCAGTAAGAACCAATTCATACAAATTCAGTTTTTTCCCTCAGAACAATAAAGGATTGGAATAACTTACCTGTTGAAACAATCGAATTTCCCACTATTGAACAGTTTTTAGTTAAATTACATGATTTATTGCTGTAACTATTGATTTTTGTAACTTACTCTGGGTTGGTCTCCTGGGCATACTGTATCGGTGGTTTTGTCTGTCCAGTAATTATACAACCAAGTACTAAGAATGATACGAAATGCAGTTAAAATAACATCATAAATAAGTAAAAATTAAATAAATAATTTTTGAGAAAACTACAAGGCCTAAGGCTTTGCCATCACCTTGGATTTCACATCTTTTTCCACCTTGGCCTTTTTGGGGGCCGCACTCTTTTTTTACAGCTTGGCTGTTTTGGTTTAGATATCACTTCTTTTTGTATTGCAAACCACAAAGCTGGCCATATGGCTTTGATGCTTCCTTTTAACTTGTTTTTTTTCTTTACTGCAGTAATTGTGGAACAAAGGAAGTAATTGTGTGTATAGCTTTTGTCTGATGAAATTTAACATTGAATAATGATGATTATCACATACTGCAGTTAATAAGGTGACTTCTTACATAACTGAACTATAGCTGAAACTCTCATTGTTTGTAGCTGAACTCTTTCCAGGATGATTTGTTTGCAGCTGAACTCTCTACATGGTGACTTGTTTATAACTGAATTCTCTTCAGTGTGAACTACAGCAACATATTTGTAGCTGAACTCTCTACAGGGTGACTTACTTGTAGCTGAATTGTCTATAAGATAACCGTATGTAGCTGAACTCACTACAGAATAACTTGCAATGCAATATAATTCTACAATGGAATAAGTTATAAACGTAGCTGAATGCTCTATTAGGGTGACTCTTCTATCTCGATCTTGCATATGCTACACGTAGTTTGATTTGGAATCACACCTCAGTGATTTGTAATCCAATTCTTATGTACTACTTTAAGGACTTTCTATGATAATCATTCCAGCTACACACCGATTTTCAGCTCATTGCTCTAAGCAGTTTACCTAGTAGGCGTGAAAACTAATAGTTTTGTTTTATTCATAAAATCGATCTTGTAATTGTGACACAGGTTGGGTTTTGTGTCATATCTCGATAGCCTTTAACTGGATTCCTTTCAAACAACAAAAAGGCACTCCTACGATAGTTACTCCATCTACATAGCAATTTTTAGCTCATTCCTTCAAGCAGTTTACCCTGTGGGCATCACAGACTTTCGACCTTATTTTATGCAAATAATTGGTCATAACTCCATGAATCTTCATCGGACTCCTACCAAACTTGGTACTGAGATTCGCCTTAATGAGCCTTTAAGTGTGCCAAATTTCAGCCCGATTGGAGCACGCATTCGTGTTTTGTGGCAGATTTTGTGAAGTGTGCGAAAAGAAGTAGAAAAAATTAAGAAAAAAACCCAAACTTTGGCCACTCGTATCTCGGAAATGGCTGGAGCAATTTTCTTCAAATTTGAAATGTGGATTCCCTTACCTAGCCAGCACTTCTGTAGCAACTTTGGTTTCAATCGGATAAGGAATCACAGAGTTACAAAGGTGTGAAAATTGCATTTACTTTCTTCCTGTTAATATACTCACGGTCTGGCATGCCGGTACCTTGGGCCGCACAACACACTACCATGTGTCTTGATATAAGTCCTGAATCCAGAAATTAAACAGCATTTACTATGCCATTTGGACTGTTTGAATTTGAAGTGAGGCCTTTCGGACTACACAATGCTCCAGCAACCTTCCAAACGATGATCAATCATGTGCTGTAAGATTGTCAGAAGTTTTCCAGAGCTTATATCAATGACATTGTGATTTTCAGTCCTGGGAAGAACACATGGATCATATGCAGGAAGTAATAACTAAGTTACAGGAGGAAGGCTTAACTTTGAAACTATCCAAGTGTCAGTTTGGAAGAAAAACTTAGGACATTGCATATCAAATGTACAAGTTCAACCAGACCCAATTAAGTTACAAGCCATAGGGCAGTACCCAAATCCATCCAAAAAGAAAGACATTCGTGCTTTCCAGGGTGTTACTAGCTATTATCAAAGATTTATACCTCACTTTGAAACTATTGCAACCCCACAAACTGATCTGACCAGGATAAACCAGCCAGAAAAGATTTTATGGAATGAAGGATGTGATAAGGCTTAAGGATATTTTGGCTGCACCCCCAGTTTTAAGGGTGGCTGAGCCTGACAAACAATTCATGCTGCAGATGGATGCTTTGGGTCAAGGATTAGGGGCTGTACTTAGTCAGATTGATGATAATGGCCAACAGCACCCTGTTGCATATGCAAGTTGAAAGCTACTCCTTCGTGAAAAGAGAGGTATTCAGTTATTGAGAAGGAATGCCTGCCAATTGTGTGGGCCCTTAAAGTTTACCATGTGTGTCTTTATGAACAAAACTTTGTGGTACAGACTGACCACCAGCCTTTGTCATGGCTCCAGCGGATAAAAAACAGCAACCCTCAACTAACTAGATGGGCACTAGCAGTGCAGCCATATAATATGACAGTGAGCCACAAGTCATAATGGAAATGCTGATGGACTGTCTCTAACAGTGAAAAGTTGCTGAGCAACCCCTCACTGTTGTCATAGGAAGGAGGGATGTGGAATAGTGAACTGTGTCTTTGTGAACTCATGCACACACCAAGTAATAGCCTACTTTTGTTTTATAATTAGGAAGTGATGAACATTTAATTATTTAGGTTACATCCTTTTGTACCATAGATATAAAGCAGCCTTTCAAGGTCAAGGTGACATTACTGCTGTATAAAAAATTTGTAGATTTTGTAGGTCTTCCTTCAGGAAGTTAGGTAATTCAGTTTTGTAATATGCAGATTGTGCAGTTTGCATAAATGTTAGAGTTGAGTTAAGCCTATCGAAGTGCTCATAACCTTGCAGAGCTAAGCAAGCTTAGCACCTTGATCACTCTGATTCACAACAAAACAGTTGTCTATACCATCAACTCGACTTGACTTGATGTTTGCTCTCAAATTGATGTAATATTTATAGATTATAAAAAGGCTTTTGATTCTGTCCCACACCAAAGACTACTTTACAAACTTCATCATTACAGAATTCAAGGGCAATCACTTACACAGCAAACCCAACGTGTAGCTATCAACATTACCGGCAACTACATTATCCTCATCAATATCAATAACATACTTTCGCGCACGCCACCAAACCATGTTCTCCTAACAATTGAACAAACTTGGACAAAATTGGACGAACCAAGGAGTGCACTTGCGCACCACGTGAAACTGAACAAACTTGAACAAAACAGGGCTTACTGATACAAAAATTTGATGGGTAGTCGATACTGCTACTATTATGGATCAACGAGGAAGCTCACATTCTAGCGCTGGAAAGAAGCAAAGCCATAAAGCGAAGTCTACTTCAGAGTGGAAGAAACGGCTCCGACGTTTTGCTGCGGGTGAAAAGTTTAGAAGGGGGGAAAGACCTCCCAAGGGATCACACTGGGATGATGTAATTAGCAAGATAGTGGCTTGCCCTGCACACCAGAGGGATGACAGACCCTATAACTGCCAGTACCATCCATCTGTAAGTAGCTTTATCACACAAAAGCTTTCTTGTTTGTATAATTGTGTGTTTATCATTTACATGTGCTACAGGCCATAGTATAATAGATGTACGTGTGTATTATTTGTCCATATCACAAGAGTCCTTATACTCAACCCCAATCAACCCAATCCCATCCAGCTTGTACCTGTGATGTTGGTGACCAAGACAGACAGGTACTTGGGAGAACCACTTGAAAGCTTAAATGACTTATAAAATGCATTAGGGACGAGTTACAGAAGCTACTCCAACCACTCAGCCAGTGGAGCAGGTAAATTATAAATGCATTTTGGATCATTATACATGCTTGTAACTATAACAGGGTGTGGCAAATATTCTCACTTTCAGGTCACCTCTCCTACCTTTATCACTACCTATTACCCCTTCATCCCTTATACCCTCTTCAGTTTCTGTGACACCCTCTTCAGGTTCTGTCGCCACTTCATCAATGTTACCGACACCCTTTTCTAATTCCCTGACTCCCTCTTCAAGTTTTCTTAGTACTTCGCCTATGTCTGTTAGCCCCTCTTCTATTCTTCTTGCTCTCCTCAAGTCTCTTACCCCTTCATCATTGTCTCTTACTCCTTCTTCTACTCCTCTAACTCCCTCCTTGAAAGTTTTCACCTCTTCTACATCTCTTCTACCATCCTCAGCTTTGGTGAATATTGCTACTGTTCCATTGGTAAGTTTGTAAGTAGCAAATGCTGCAGAAATTTTTATGTAGTGAATCGTGTTCAGGTATGTTCAGGCCAGATAAGTTGTATGAGTACACCTGTGACACCACGTCCTGTAAGTTGATAAATATGCTGCTGGTATAACATTTTTCATGTGGAATGTAGACTTTGAGCAGTGTGTACAAGCCAAATATTGCAGTCCAGCACCCCATCAGTAGTTCCAGTACTACACCTATCAACACCAGTTCCATCATCAGCACCATCACCCAATCAGTCACCACCAAATCAATCTACACCACCACCCGATCAGCCAACATCACCACCACCAGACCAGCCAACACCACCACCACCAGATCAGTCAACACCACCACCACCACCGGATTAGTCAACACCACCACCACCGGATTAGTTAACACCACCACCACTGGATCAGTCAACACCACAGTCAACACCACCGCCACTGGATCAGTCAACACCACCAACAGTACCATATCAGCTACTACTGCGCCCACCACATTTGAGGTATATAGTTAGCAGTGTAATTGAGTTGATTCACATATCTATTTGTAGAGCGCTGTAACACTGGACCAACTCACTCCTTATAGCAACACAGAAGTTGTTCCACTTGCAGTAAGAGAGTTACTTGTAAACTGTAGAGGAGTTTCATGTGTTTCTTAAACAGAAACTCAGTCGGAAACAGACAGATTTTTCCAACCGTGTGCCACGTGGATGGTGGAAAAATATGCCTATTGGAGATAGGGAGTGGGTTGGTAGAACTGTGTTCTGCCAGGAAAACCACATTAGTGACACAGCCGTGTTTCAAATGTGGTGGTATCCACCGATCCCACAATTGAAGAATAGCCAGCCCAAGCCTGAGTCCTATGTTCTTCACCGTATTTGCATTTGGATGCCCAGGAGAGCTTGGGCTGTTGATCTCAAGTGCCCTAATTGTCCCTGGCGGTCACTTCAGTAAGCAAAAATAAATGATTTCAATTGAAATATTTTAGGCTTATTTTTACCAGTTCCAAGGGTCTTTATAAGAAGACTGTTCGTAAAATAGTAGACCTCAGGAACTACTATTATCTTGCTACTGAGGAACTTGGTTGCAACAGCTGTGAAAAGGCCTTTACTAGTTGGGATTCTCGGTAAACTTCTTCCCAGGATAATGGAGCAGCTGACCGAGTCACAGCTTTCTTTGTTCCCAGCAGTGCTCACAAGAATACTGGGATGCGACAAAGCTGTGGTATCCTTACTACGAAGCCGTACCCTTGGAAACAGTCCCACTGCACTCCGTAATTCAGTGTTTGAGATACATAGTGAAGAGTGGGTAAGGAAACAGCTGAGATATTTTGATGATTGCAAACGGTTCAGGTGAGTATGGTATGTGCTTCAATTGTAGCAGATTTCCATTACCATTTGTTTTCAATTAGACAATGGAGAACTGGAGTACTTTTAGAAGTTCCACCAGTGTTTGCTGAGCCAATGGAATTCAAAGGAGTGCCCAGTGATCGGTTAGAAACCTATGTTTTTACATGCATTTATGTACTTTTATTCTAGATGGTTTTTGTCAGTGTATGCCAGGGACATTCTCAGCAGACTCCCTCAGCTTCTTGCCACCTGCACTGCAATCTTTGGCACAGTGCTCAAGATAGACTCAACAAAGAAGGTGTGCAAGAAGTTACAAGGAATGGCTGCTGGGAGTGCCTCCTGGTGCACTAATGTTGGTAATGCGAGGGTGGAGGTCCTTGTGTCAGTTCTTTCTGAGTCTGAAGAACTGGAGGGCCTCCGCCCTATGGCGATCGGATTGATTGAGAGGTTAGTATAGTGTGAAGTTTGTAACACATTGTACATTATGTTTCATTAAGGTACCAGAAGGCCAGAAAGGATCCCCCACAGCTTATATACACTGACAGAGACTGTTGTTCTGTCAGTGAACATTGTAAGACTGCACAACTATTTCAAGAATGGGATCCCTTGCAAGTAACCACAGAGTAATCACTACATCTATACTGACTATCTGAACAGGTTCGACTGGATACATGGCACTTTATGCGACGAATTGCTCGTGGCTGCACCTCAGAATCACATCCCTTTTATGGTGTGGTTATGGCTCGCCTATCACAGGCGATATTTGAATGGGATCAGGGTGATTACCAGTATAATTATTGTCATTTTACTGTGGTTTCACCATTACTGTGTACATAGACGTCTGTGTGATGCCAAGAATGGGCTGCTGCTACAACAGGGCATAAGAAACCCTTCTAATAGTGCCATACGCAAGTCAATAACATCTGACGAGCTTTCCAGGCATTGCCGAAGAAGAACTCGTGGAACAGATGAGACCACCAAGGCTATTGAAGATCTTCTTCAGTTTACTCCTGCAACAGATGCATTTGGTGTCCTTGTATTCAGGTACATATGTACATGCCATACTTTTCCACAGTTCACCACATCTATCTTGCATTCAGTGAACAGATGGTCACCATTTGGAATGAGGAAAAGAAGCATGTGCAATGCATGCAGGATCCTCTAGGAGTGGCTCTGTACACAGTTACAGGACACATCACAAAGGGTGGGGTAAAACTGCTAGTGTTTCGGTGTGCAAGAGGGACAACATCTTTGGAATCATTCCATCTCCATCTAGCCAGGTAGATATGTAAATTTTCTTGATATACTGCTAAAGTGGTTTGTCAGGTTTATCCCTGGGACATCTGCAAGTGATGTCCACTTCCAGGCATATCTCCTGGAGGGCTTGGCTAGATGGAATCAAGCCCGAGCACTGGAAGCAGCACAGCAGCAGTCAGGAATGCGAGTACTTAACTTACAACTCGCCAGCAAGGTTGATTTTACTGTTGTGTTGTTGCTTACTTGTATACCAAGTTGCTTTCATTTTTGTCAGGCCAACACATTGAGTGAGTCTACATGTGGTAAGAAGATACTTCCATATCACCACACCCCAACTCGTTACAATGAGGTGGAGCTCTTTGGCGTCTCATATTTATACAAACAGTGTGATCAAATGCTGGAGCTTAGTGTAGACAATTTATCAGCCAATGAGAAAGGGGATGAAGTTGATGAAGGCTTCATTGACGATGGTGATACTGCTGAGGCCGCTGCTTTATCAGAAGACCCTGGGACAGTTGATATGGGAGTAGCAGAGGAGGAGGAAGAACCAGAACCAGAACCAGATGAGCAGATGGAGGATGAGGAAGCAGTATGCACATCTAGCTAAGAAACTGTGACATTAAGTTTTATAATGATTGTTTGCCATTAGGATGATAGATGATATTACCACAAATAGCAGTACTACCAACAATGCTGCATCAGAATCAGTAGATTCTAGAGGAATACCTGGGTGGGATAAGGTGGCACATTTAGCTCGAATGCTTACTGAGCTGGAAGGAATATCTGTGACAAATAAAGAGGCACACAGGATTAAGACTCTCTGGAATGCCTTAGATTCCTATGACAAGAAGACTACAGAGGTGATCCTCAAGTCTCAAGTGCAGTTGAGCCAGAAGAGGACGGGACATACTACAGTGCAGCAAATGAGGAGGTATGTTGTGTTTAGTTTTGTGTAATAGTAAAACCTTTTTCAGTCACAGGTGTTTCTTAGCTGGAGTCTCTGTGCCATTGTCTCCAACCAAGAGCCGTATTGTGGAGGCTATCTGTATAATACTCACCAATAACCATGCACAGTCAGAGAGAACCAGTGGTTCAGGTATGGTTGTTGATATTATTATTTTGCTGACGTTTTGAATTTAGGTGGCCAAAGAAGAGCCTACCTGTCCAGGTGGAATGTGGTACTGCGAAAGTATGCTGATTTACGGGCTAGACTATACAATCTCTTGACCTGCTGGAAGGGACGAACCTGGCATTATATGCTATCAATCAAACCAAATTGGTTAGTTGCTATATTTGTATTTATAAGATTAAAGTCAATTCTTTCATTAATAGCAAGCATGGTACAAGAAGGAGGAGAGAAGGAAGGAAATTCTGGCTCGAATGCAGGGGTTGGAGCTATCACCTCCACCACTTTGCGCCCAGGAAGATCTTCTTCCAGCACATGACCTGCCTCCTTCTGTCCTTCCAGGACCATTTCAATTTCCAGAGCCGGTAAACACCTCTGGACAAACAAGGATTAGAGCTTCTGTGGGTACCAGCACTCAGAAGCTCTGTACCACATGATGTGGCTGCCTCCTTGCCATCTTTATCTGCACTACCAACAAGCGGCGAGCTGGTAATCACCTTTGTTTATGATTTTAAATATTTACATGCATTTTACAGGGCTTACAAGAATATGAAGTGGAGACAACAGCACCTAGTATGTTGCACCTTGTGTGTGATGAGTTTCTATGCTCATATGTAGGAACTGTGTGTCGTACCACCCTGTGGTACCATGATCGCAAACGAAGGATGGAGGAAGCTGCTGTTCTTGGATTAGATCATCCTCTGCCACCATCTCGCAAGCACAAGAAACACAAGCAGCATGACTGTAGCAAATGCCATCAGGCTCTCAGTGGTAATGAATACCTTGTTAGTTATGTATCTAGTGACTCTTAAATTGCTTGTACTTTTAGTGGAAACCGGGCACACTCAATACTATGGAAATTGGTACTGTCCAAATGTACCTGGTCAAATACCAGTGACCCTGTGGAAGCAAGAGCAAAAGGCATTAAGGGTTGCAAAGAGACAGAAAGCAGAACAGCAACAACAGCAAGAGCAGCAGCAAGCAGACCTCCAATGATCAGCAGGCTGGTTTGTCTTGTTGAATCCAGTGCTAATTTTATTGTATTTATCATCAGCCAATCGATCCATATTGTACATGCATTACTTGTGGTTATTGTACCCTGTGTTGGAGTAGCCAGTTCACTGATGATTCTTATGCACAGACCATCTGCCATGCATGTTGTTGAGGGTGGTTGGATGGGTGCTTGGGAGTGCCATTAGGGCTGGCTATGGTGGTAAATGTGTCAGCATCATAGTGGACATTTCCAGTGGTGTCTCTACCTGGAAGTGCTCACCATGGTCCTGGTACACTTACCATCATAAGTGGGTGGTTGGGAATGCCCTGTGGCCGGCAATGATGGTCAATGTATAGAGGCCATAGTGAACATTTCCAGTGCATCCAGTGATGATTGGCTGTACTGGACATGCTCACCATGGTTTTTGTACATTGACCATGATTATAGTAATTTATATATAACTACAGTGGTGTGCTGTTAGGGCCAGCTACTTGATGGTCTGTGCAAGAGATAATTTAGTGGGCTGACTGCTTTCATCACAAGTGCATGCGTAAAGATAGTAAATCTGGTCATGATACTACAGGACATAAGGAGCTGTCAACTGAACGTAAGCAAAATGATTTGTTTTAATATTATGATTATGCTTTTTGATAATGCAGATGGTGTAGTAAAACAGTCATTTTGGTATAGTGGTGGTGGTGTCAGTGTTGGAGCAGTTGTCATACTTACTAGTGTGGTCAACCAGTCATCAGTTTTTCTTTATTAGACACACAATGGTAAACCTGATGTGTGCTATTTTAGTAGAGCTTTTTATGGTGGTGTTACAAGAGTGAGAGTGATTGTCGTACTTACTAATGTGGTCAACCAGTCATCAGTTTTTCTTTATTAGACACACAATGGTAAACCTGATGTGTGCTATTTTAGTAGAGCTTTTTATGGTGGTGTTACAAGAGTATGAGTGATTGTCGTACTTACTAGTGTGGTCAACCAGTTATCAGTTTTTCTTTATTAGACACACAATGGTAAAGCTGATGTGTGCTATTTTAGTAGAGCTTTTTATGGTGGTGTTACAAGAATGTGAGTGATTGTTGTACTTCTAGTCTGCTGATGTGTGCTATTTTAGTAGAGCTTTTTTATGGTGGTGTTACAAGAGTAAGAGTGATTGTCGTACATACTAGTTCGGCCAAGAAGTCATCAGTTTTCCTCTACTAGCTTAACATAACTGCTGGATGTAGGTGCTGATGTACTGTATCCTATAACTAGTAAAGGAGAACAATGGTATGTACTTTTCCATAGTCGTAATGTGTGTAGTTCTTTTTTCTTCAGAGAGCAACACATAGTATGCAATGCAATAGTAGCTATGCGAGGTTAATTTCTGCTAGCTGGTGAACTACTCTGGTATGTAACTATTCTCCTTGTCGTAATGTATGTAATAGGATTTTTTTTTGTCAGAGAGTAACACTAAGGGAAATGCAGCAGCTACAGATATGCAAGGTTAATTTCTACTAGCTGGTGCTGGTGAAGCTGAACACTACCCTGATGTATAACTTGTCATCAATTCATCTGCTACATTCATTTGCTGTATGCTTTTATCATAGTTTAATTCAATGAAGAAAGTGTATTGCTCAAAAACTGTGCAACTATTAAGATTACATCATATGTCACGTGACTACTGATTATTATCGATACCCTTATTGATTATATTTTTTAGTTGTGGGTTTTATTTCCCCCCCCCCCCTCCAGGCGAAAATCGTGCGGTAGCTTTTCCTCATCTTCCTGCAGGATCTTCTCCCAGCCTTGTGTAGCTAGCACAAAGATGACACCCCTGAACAATTACATATCTGACCACTGTAACCTTGTATGCAGATTCTCCACCACCAACTGGCAAAATTCATTATAGTGGTTTTCAAAATAGGATTTAGTTTCTGAAAAATGCTTAAGTTCTTGCCCTTGATACATATGTTTTCCATTTACCTGAATCACTTTTTTAACAATGGTAGCATAAGTGTCCCACTTAGATAGAGGTTTTTTCCTTTAGTTTCTCAATTTTTTTAACAGTTTTAAGTAAGTACGTAAGTGCACTGACTATATCTAATTCATCAGCCTGCATGGTTTTGGAAAAAATTGAGCATGGTGTGAGAAGATCGACAAACACTGCACAACCCAATAGATATTTAGCATTGATCAGTCCATTTGCTTAAATACCCAATAAACTTGCAACGATCGGTAGCCTTTACTAATGAGTCCTCAGACAAAGTGCAGAGATGAGCAGTGTAAGCTCCAAACTTGGCCAAGACCCTTTTCATTGCACTGGCTTTATGGCATACCCAACGTGTGCCACAAGCTCGAATTGGCCTTGTTCCCCCTTGATCATTTATTTCATAAACTTCAGTAAGATCAGATATAATATTTGCCAATTCTCTGCACTTTTTCGGAGACTTCTGATAAAGGTAATATAATCGCAGAGGCATGTCATCTATTAGCTTAAAGCAAGAAGTACTAGAGAGGGCATTGTTTATAGCTAATTCAGTTCTGTGTGCCAAGCACCACATCCAAACCACCCAGGGGAGCTTTTCCTCAACCAACCCACGTAGCCCATTTCCAGCAATATTAGATGATGCCCCATCTGTGGCAATGCCCACTAAACCACTACAAATTTCCTGTGTAACACTGGTTATACCCAACAAATGAAGTCCTTGTTGGAGGGACTCAAACAAACCTTCAGCATTTGTGTGGAGTGGTGTATGCATAGACAGGTAAGTCATCCTTGAATGTATCATGTGATCATCACTATCAACTTCACACCACATAATAAATAATATTTCATTTTCAGTATTAGAGGAGTCTGTAGATCCATCCGTTAAGATGGAAAAGAATGCTGCCTTCTGAACTGACAACAATATTGACTGGTGTTTTGACTCAGCAATATATTGCACAAACTCCTTTGCAGCATTTTCATTCAAGTATGAACTACCTAAGTTTACACCATGTTTTATTTGTAACTCACAAATTTTTAGATATTTTTGATATGCAATTTGTTCGACTGCTACAAAATACGCATTATCAAATTTCATCCTTAATTTTTTGCGTTCTTCCTCTGAAATGGTATTGAGTGATTGCACAATTGGCATAAATGCAGTAGAATTAACACCTCTACTTTGTGCTACCTCTATTTGTTGAAGTTTCATGGCTGGACATGTTGGTCTGACTTGGCATGATCGATCACATTGGTGGTGTATACACTATCTGCCCCTTCAATCCACCTCATACTAAAATTTTTCCGACTAATAATTCTTTCTTTATACTTAGTGCATACTTTGCATTTAAGTTTCTCTACTACCTTTTCTCCATTATGCCATGATGCTTCAGAATCCAGCCATGTTACAGTGTTGTATACACGGTTGTAGTCTCTGACCCATTGTATACACGGTCGTAGTCTCTGACCCATTTCTGGAAGGTGGTCACCTTTTCACTTTACGACGCTTCGTGGAACTGGAAGAGCCTTGATCACCATCTGAGCTACTACAACTCCTCTTAGACATCGTACGTAAGTCTGGAGTACACTCACTAAAACACTGGCAACATCCCTAGCCTAGATTAAAACACGAATTAGTTTACTACAGCAACTAGGCTGTTGATATTCTAGCTCGCTAAACTGTTTCGGGCGTTTTCATCAGGGTACCTGCTTTACCAATTAAACTATTTAAAGCGCCTTAATTTCTTTAGTTATTTATTTAACTGTGAGAACTCTAAAATGTTGAACTAGAGGCGGGCTAGGCATGCTCCCCAGCAAGCCAGACTTAGTGGCACACCAACGATAAAGTTTAGCGAGCGAAAATCAGTATGCACTAAATCAACGTAGTTCTCAACGAACAAGTAAACGGTTTAATATGTACTGTATGATACACTGCCAGCATCATTAACCCAAGTACAGCTTCCTCCGTTTCTCAACACGAGGAGAATTTTTTCGTTTGTAAAATTAGCACTTGCTCACGTGCTTTTAAACTTGTTACATGACTATCTTACCAGCGATGCAGCAATTGATGATGCGATGCGATGATGCATGTGGAAGACTTTCCTTACGGTAACACCTCCTTAAGCCGCTTTGCCAGGTTAACAATTTTCATTCTCTCGTATTTATTATCCAATACTGTAGCTTTTGAATGGCTCGGACAACATGTCCGCACAAAGTGATACTTGGTCGGACAGTTGCTGAAAATGGTCAGAAATTGTCCGATGTCCGACTGTAATTTCAGGCTCTGATACTGTATCGGTGGTTCTGTCTGTCCAGTAATTATACAACCAAGTACTAAGAATGATACGAAATGCAGTTAAAATAACGTCATAAATAAATAAAAATTAAATAAATAATGTTTGAGAAAACTACAAGGCCTAAGGCTTTGCACTCACTGGAAATAGAATCCATGTTAAATGAAGAGACAATCATATAATGAGCGGGTGTTTTGTGGAGGTGATAGAAACAGTACGATTCTATTTAACGCTACAGTTAGAATACGAATGAAGTTCGCCATGCCAGCTACACAAGCCAATTAATAGTCTGTCTGTTTGTAATGTTAACTTGTATTTTATATGTAAATGTATTGTAAAGAACATGGTATGTGTATATATCTTCTTGTTGATTGTATATTTTGCCTTCACCTGGCTTACTAGACTCTGGCTGGCTTGGCTGTCTTCCTTTATCAGGTTGATCTGGCTTGCATACTCTTAACCACTACAGTATTGTGTGTCTCCAGCAAGTTGTGCATGCATATAGTGAGTACCCCTCACTGTGCCATTGCCATACCACTGATAAACCGTATTCAGCTACCGGTGACCTCTACACAGTAAAAACAAACCAGTGAAGGCCACTGTTAATTTCTGCCAAATACTCACTATTTTTGTTTAGTGACATTCACACAATTTTTGTGTAGTGACATTCACTACTTTTGTAGTGACCCTCACTACGTAGTAGTGAACGTCACTACACAAAAATAGTGAGTATTGTGGCACACATGACCTTCACTAGTTTGTTTTTACTGCGTATAGTTGATGTTGACACTGTGCTGTAACTATATTGGCTACACAGCTGAATAATTTTCATCTTCAGTGATGTTACCAATATACAGTAATGCATTACTGCATACAATACTGTAATAATGTATGGTTCTCTATTTTTGTATGCATATATATTGTGTACACATCACTGTGCCATTGCCACACCAATGATATACCAGCACTTACGTAGCTACTGGTGGCCCCTAGTTACGATGCCACTATTATGTTGTATCTGCATATCACCATTGTGATATAGAGTTGATTTTGAATAAATTCAATCGTGCCTTCACCACCTACGGTCATGTGCACAGCCTCACCAGGGGATTGTTGCATTGGTGTATGCACTTACCAGGAGGTTGTCACGTTGGTGTATGTACTTGGTTGCATGTGACCCGGTCCTAGTAATAAAAATAAAATGAAACATTTGAGACATCACATGCTAGCCTTATGGCACTAAACATCACATTAACTCATTAAATGCGAGGGGAGGATCATAGTGACCTGTAAAATAAGTGAGTTAAAATATTTCGCACAGCGCATAAATCAAACACCCTATGCCCTTATACTAGGCGCCATTTTGAAAGATAATTAAATTTCCAACAAGATGGTGGTGATTACAGGTTGGTACAACACTGTGTTCCAGAGATACAGTGCCGTGAAGTTGGTCAAAAGATCTGTGATAGAACATAGCCATTTGGGATGAAGCGAATTGAAGTCTTTACCCTCATCTTGGCAGATTTGCTACCTGACAGACACCAATCACAATTGGTGAAATACAACCACTACAGCACTCTAATACTACAATGAGGCCGAAGAAGGTGGAGAGACAAGTAGTTTAGTCGAAAATGGCGCCATTATTATTATTATTATTATTAGCACTTTATTAGAAGACATAGTTGCAAGCATCCTTTACTGGCAACGCTGCTGTACTCTTCAATAATTGTGATGAAGTTTATCAAGAACTAACCATCCTAAACCATCATTACTGATGCCAAATAACAGTTGTAGTGAGTTTGTAGTGTTTGTGATGATTATATGCAAAGAGATTGATTATTATTACAAAAATAAATGTCTATTCATTGAGATTGCGGCTGGTACTTCTCAGCAAAGGAGTGGTCAATCTTCTTTAAGTTTGGTGTGTGCATAGCAGTGTTGTCAATCAACTTGTGTACAACATTTGCAAGTTGTACCTACTTTACTTTTCAAGTTATTAGCAAAACAAATTTTTCGTACAAATTTTCAAAGATCATATTAAAATGTTGACAGGTGCACAATTCTTGTCACATAGTGGGTGTGATCACATGACTTGGTTCAACATAATGTGATATAGTTTGCATAATTTCACCAAGTTTTAGCATATTTCCATGAGCAGAACTAAAGTTATGTATTTTTCAAAAAATGTATATATATTGTTTAACTCCCAGAAGTTAGTATTCAATGAGATAAGTCATTCACAGTGTAAATATATCATATTCAATACTTTATACCAACCTGACATGTGTGTATCACAATTACTGCAGTTGCTGCCTACAACTAATCTCCACCATTTTCACAATCAGCTCTCCACTATTTCCACTAGGTATCATGTGCACAGTTGCTCACATGATACACCCTATAGAATCACTGTGTTTCATCGTTAATGATACACCTTAGTATGATTTGATTCTCAGGGGGCCTCGACAGCATGCATATACTTACTGGAGAGTTCCAAGGCTGAAAGTTTAAAAGGAAGGGTTTGCAATTGGGAGTGCCCGAACCATCCGAACCCTTCTTGCCTATGCCACTGAGTTGGATCCTGAAAATGAAAAGTGGATTTTTACTCAAGAGAATTAACATTTCAGATGATTAGTGATGACAGTAAAAGTGTCAACAACAGACATGTGTGGTTTGGCTCCATTACAAGTTTGGGAAAAGGTTGAAATAGGTAGAGGTGTACCGATAATAGGATTGGCTAAAATATAGGCCACCAATTTGGTAATGTTAACCAATGCAGGAGGACCGACATCACTACCAATATTTATACAGCAGTAATAGTTTGTACATAAACAGATTATATATTGGTTTTCTACGTTATCCATGTGACTGTTTAGTGCCAATGACTTACTGTTCACTCTACAACAAGCGTTACGCTACGAGAAACCATATAAATACACGTGATTCTAGTGTTTGCTGCTGGAAAGCTTATCACAGTCTTCACAAATGAAGCAGCTATTGTAATAAGAAAATTCACAAGATAACCAAGGAAACTGGGTCAAGCAGTAAATGAGCCAAATTTCAAGATTATGTGCAACTGCATCCTTGAATTATTAAAGGTCCACTAAAATGGAAAATTCACTTGTCGTTATATTGAATAAATAGGTTGTTTGTATCATGCAATGCACAAAAACACCCTTTTAATAATTCAATTATGTTGTTGTACCAAGATATTAAGCCATAAAGTCTATTTGCGTCACGTTGTAAATAAAAACAACGAACTGTAAGTACTTTTATTACACACTTCACAGAGGGAAAGGTAGATAAACAAGTGAAAGTCTATAAATGTGTAGGTGGCAATACCAAGTTCTCCTTTTTAACTTCATAGTGTTCCAAGATTATATTCTGCTGGAAATCAATAGCAGTGTTGTTCTGCAGTTGCCTGTAGCAGTTCATCCTGTGTGCTCGCACCATCGAAGCTTAACTCACCTTGAAGCTCATGCTTCATTATGCTTCACTGAACTAAGATTAGTTCAATTTGTTTACAAAGCTGGGTTAGAATGGTATCTATGTTATACTTTCATCTCATGCACATCTTGCCAGTAGAGCCATTGCAATTGTTTTTCCTCGCATTTCTCTACTTCCATTCACTGTACTGGACCCTAAATGTATTCAAAACATCTAAAAAATCAACGTAAACATGTTTCAACCACTGTACTGTTGATTTACAGGGGTTCTCAAGTATTCTTCACCACAAGACCAGCGTAAATTCACTTACTATCTCCCGTAGGCTTGTAACTGGTTCATTCTTTTAAGTTGTTATGCTAGATATGACGTGAAACTACATTGAATCTACTGTAGCTGTACAGGTACATGGATGTTTCTGTTGTTTTAATGGCACCCTACGCGTACTAAAGTTTCTTTGTCTGGTGTGTTATAATATAATTGACAAACCACTGTATATCTACTAAACTCTGACTAAATCACATGTACCAACCTATCCCACTAGTAGCAAGGATTGATAATAGCCAAAGTGTATTTTACCATTTCAGTGAACCTTTAAATGTTTTCGAGGATCCAACTCAATGTGTACATGCTATAGGTATAGAGTGTCAGAGTAGTATGTCACATGATCTCTAATAATGTTGTCACTTGTAGGCTTGTACTGTGCAGTTAACAGTGAACTATACTGCATCATTCATATCAACAAATGTAGGAACATTACCTATAGCCACCCATCATTAAAGTCACGACGTATGTTTATAAAATGAATGCAGTAGGAGTGGACTCAACACTATAACATCACACAGAAGACTTAACTATTTCAACCATCACATTCTACTGGTTGAATTGCTGGATCATGTTATACCAACCATCAAATAAACAGAACTACTTGGTAACTATATCATAATGCTTGCTATACACTAAGGAGCTCAAAATTTAATATATAATTATGTTTTAGGATTGGGACAAATAGTTTAAATTATTCTACTATTTGTTTGATTCCTTACTATTCATATGCCATAACCACCATTCAAACATTCGTTCTCTGTTGGTAAGCTCTGTTTCATTAATTATACGTCCATGAGATTTCAAATCCCAGTAATAATCTCCACTATCGTTTTGAACTGTTTTTGTGCCAACTAAGAAACTATCCAGTCTTTAGATTTGTTACTTTTTAGTTAATTTTTAATGCTAGAATGTATAAAACCTTTACTTAAATTCATCATATTGTCCCAGGGGTATAACTAATCACTGGACTGGACTACTGCACCAATATATTTACACATGCTAAGATTGGATTTATTGAGTCTTGCTAGCTAAGGGCCTTCAGCCCACTACTAAATGATGAATATAGAGCAATGCAATAAGCAGAAACTAACTTTAACCAATTTCACAACTATTTAATATGTTCTGCTCCACTATAAGTCTTACCATTATGCTGAAGGGAACGTGATAGCAATAGTTAACCAACAATTAAGTATTGGAGATAGTGGTAAGCTTGTACGATGCAATTTGGTCACTATACTAGTCACATAGGCCAGCTTGCACATGCAAGAACTATCATGATGGCAGAGTTGTGTAGTAATTGGGTAAGACGGATTGTCCTGGGACAGATGGCTTGTGTCTCAGATGGTCTAAATCACTCTATTTTATTCACAGATATCATTGGTAAGTTGAGTTTTGGATAACCATTGCGATCACATTCCATGTAGCACAATAGTAAGGAGTGTATAAGTGCTATACAGTAGATCATAATAAGCAGTGAGATCCTTAGAAGAGAGTTGTCGCTTATTCTACAGCAGGCTGAAGGAAGGTCCACTGAAGGCCCTTAGCAAGCAACACTCAATAAATCCAACCTTAGCATGTGTCAAAACAAAAAGCTATATCATTCAAGTAGTCCAGTCCAGTGGTTAGTTACACCCTTATCTCAGTTTACATCAGTGTAATAATTACAAATCAGGGTTCTACCCAAACTGGTCGGTAGTGGTTCAAAACGACCAGTGCCAAAAACCAACCAGTATCCTCTTAAATCCGACCAGTACAATTCTTACATAACACACAGCACATCAGTTCATGTTAACTTTAGGCCACCACTCAGCAATTTCTGGGCAGAACCCTGCACAATGAAGTTATTAAAAGGCAAAATCTAAACTTCAGCCTTAACAAACAACAGACTCCCAACTGAAACTTTATGACAAGATATTCAAATGCTAGAATGTTTAGATCCTCACTCTATGCAAAGGGGACCAGGGGAGGTTGTCATATTGAGCCACATAAGTAGAGGGTGTGTAAAGAAATATTTGGTCTAGGTGCATGAACAGTCCAGCTGGACCGATGATGTCTAGCGTAAATGGTCCAGCTGGACCAATTGTGACAATAAAAATGGTCCTACGTAAACATAAATGGTCCGGATTAAAATTTCATGAGATATTGCTAAGTATGGTCGCTAAGTGTATCCACGTATCCACGTATACCCTTTAAGTTTACAGGTTTTTGCAATTGAATTCGTTGGTTTTGCAGTTGAATTCGTTGGTTTTGCAGTTGAATTTGTCGGTTTTGCAGTTGAATTTGTCGGTTTTGCAGTTGAATTTGTCGGTTTTGCAGTTAAATTCGTCATAAATGAGAAAATTCATTATAGTTCAGTACTAGAACACTGGAAAATTTTCTTATGCCATGGTTTTCTCTTTCCTGTTTGAGCAACTCTCCTAAACTTGTCATTAGACCATTGCTTGACAGTATGCCATACGAAGTTTCTCATTGATCCTAATCTATCTCTTGAGATCCTAATCTATCTCTTGAATTTACAGAAAATTTGCATCTGAGTAGAGAATTGCTATCACCATCCATTCGCTAGTAAGAAGTTTTCAGTGTCAAGGAAAACAGTTCAGAAGTGGATATGAGACAATGACAAGTCACTCAAAACTATGTTGTTGTTAGACTTCGAAAGCAGGTGCTGCTAACAATAGAAGAATGCTTACAACCGGCTGAACCTAGGCCTGAACTACTTGCTGCCATGTCACACTACAGCAAGCGCTGTAGTACTATTGTGCATAGAAAATTAAAAACCAGTCAAACCTGTTTCAGTGCATACTGGGCCTGCATAGCTAGCTACTTTGTGCTTCAAAAAATTTAATTGCTTGACTGTGACAAGCTACTATGGGAGAAGCTATGAATGATGTCATTCCATGCAGGGGAAGAGCCAAACGGTGCAGCGAGGTGAGCATTAAATTCAATATGTACATATCTATAGTGCAATGCATGCAAACCACAATTTTAATCCGGTCATTTAAATTCTAACTCAGAAATTCCACATATTATCCAGAAACTTGCTGGTCACCAGACATTATTTCGAGCACAGTATTTGTGTATTCACCCTCTAGTCGTGTACACTTCAACCACTGCAGCTTATCTATATGTGTTTGTCTGTGGTTGTGTGTCTGTGGTTTGTGTGGTTGTGTGTTTGTTCTGTTCTTTACTTGCAGCAATGCAATGCTATACAGCAAAGTACATAGCAAAGCACTGGAATTTATTTCTACAGCTACATACCACACTTCTCAAGCTATAGTATTACAGATGTGGGCTCTATCAGCAACAGCAGGACTACATTATGTACGTGGTACATGCAGGCTCTACTATCAGCAAAAACAGCAGCAGCAACAAATAATGCAAAAAACTACATTTCACATTTTATGGGCTGATATTGCTGCCTACATGCTGGGAAAATATTGGCTCAACTGTCAAAAGCAGTGGCATCACTGCTGCTGTTGCTGCTGCTAGTGCAAATGTTGGTTCTCCCTTGCCTTTCTGGCACACAACCAAGCTAGGTTTCAATCTCTGTTTTACTAAACAAGCATTCACACATCCAAAAATAGTGTAGATCACTACTTTGACACATAGGGGGGTTGTCAGTAGAGTTATAGCTGCAAATGCAGCCTCTCCGTTCCTGATAGAGGGAATGTGATAGTGAAAGGTCACTGTAGGATGACAGCTGAATAGGTTCATGCTATGCATAGTTTAACAACATGAGTGGCCTAGAATGGCAAGGCTCTGGGAAGGACTGATAATAGCCCTGCCCCAGACGTCTCAAGTATATGCAATAAGTCTAGTATCAATGGTTTAACATTTTTGGCCTACTATCTAAAAACACTACAAAATGTTTGTACCATAGCTGTCAAGGCCTTGTACACTTACCAAATCTACCAATAGTGTGAGGTCTGTAACAGCAGTAACCAAAGAGAAGAGCAGCAGTCAGCTGAATGTGTGAGACACAAGACAGTAATAAGCAAAGAGAAAACAAAGGAGCATTAAATAATTATCCCTTTAAGGACCACAGTAATTTACACAGTTCCTGCCCTGAAAACCCACAAGATTTATGAAATTTGTGCATTGTATTACTTAGCAAGTTTGTAGCATCACCATAACACAAGAAAGTAGCAAGGGCTTACACAAACTGTAGTACAGATTCACCTATCAATAATAAGCAGAAATATAAGAAGTGTGTATAACTTACCATTTTCAACTAACAAAGCTACTTGTTAACATCGGTGATGATCTGTCTTCTTTTCGATGCGATCTGTTACAAGCCATCGATTTACTCCTTTTAAAGAATGCCATCACGTGATCTTATATATCATTAGATGTATCTCTAATGAAGAACGTCATGAATCGCAGCTCATACAAACAACAAGGTGAAAGTTATGGATGGATTTGTACAAGATTAGTTTTATTGTTGTGTAAATATAATATAACTAGAAAGCTACTTCTTTCTAGTGTAGTTTATTGGCATTGTATATCAAAAGAATTGCACATTAACAGCAAATATAATGGCCTTTATTTTAAGCTCACAGCTTTAATTGCTATGGAGTTACAACTTTATGTTTACATCCTATATACTTAGACGTAATATTACGGCAGCAGTCCTTAAAAGGTTAAACAGCGGTGGCATTAAATTGAGGCTGTGGTGTAGTAAGGTTAGTGAACAACATTAACAAAAACATAATGAGCTGAATATCCAAATCACAATCATCATCATGTACATAGTTATACACAATCACATAAAGTAAAAGAAATGTATTGGCTATCCGTACAAAAACAGCCAAAGCTGTGAAAAAAGGTGCAGCCTTAAAAAGCGTGGGTGAAAAGTTGTGAGATTAAAGGTGGCGGCCAACAAATGGCTGCAATGCTGTTAATACTAATAAATTTTTAAAATGTACAGCCATCATTGAATTTACTAGCATTAACATCATTGCAGCCATTTGTTGACCCCCACCTTTCATTTCACAACTTTTTTCACCCAGGCTTTTTAAGGCTGCACCTATTTTATTACAGGAATCATCGAAGACCGCGTGGCTATAATATGAAGAACCAAAATAAGATAAATTTTGAAGGTGCATAAACCCCAATGATAGCTGGGCAGATTCGACACAAACTAGGAATGGGAGATGCCCTACCCTAAGGAAGCTTCCACTGCAGAAATGATCAATTATACCGTTCAAGCACTATGGGCTACAGATACATGAAAACAATTTTATTTAGATCTTTCCCAGGGTTACCAGCACCCTTTCCATCACACAGACATCACAGAACTACAGTAGGGGACAAAATAAAGTTTACATTTGCTCTAGTAAAAACGTTTGTCAAGGTGTCGTTTTATACTTTTCCCCGTTTTTACAAAACAAACGTTTTTTCTCTTTTAAAAAACGGTTACGTAGCAATAACAATTGGGGTGCCTAGCTAATTCACATATAAAACTTATTAAGTGTTTTTACGTTCGCTACAATAGCTATATAAGTATATTGCAGTAGGTATGTAAAAGACTGTAACAGTTGTTGTTTGTTCGATTGTCTGCGCTACTGAAATATGGTTTATTCTTGGTACAAAACGGCAAATTTTATACTATTACCAACAAGGGTATCTACCTCCAACAATAGTGAAGCTGCTGAAAGATGAAGGAACTGTCACTTGGATAGCAAAATGTATCAAGAAGTTTATAACAACAGGATCCATCGCAAGAAGCCCTGGTTCTGGAAGACCTTCGAAGATAACACGCGAAATACAGAGGATAGTCGATGAACAGATGATGGAGGACGACGAGACCACAGCTATCCAGTTACACGCTCTGTTAACAGGAATGGGCCACCAACTTTCCAGAAGAGCTATTCTTCGTTGTCATACAGCACTTGGGTGGACCTTCAGGGGTAGTGCCTACTGCCAATTAATACGCGAACCACACAAGTTGAAACGTCTGGAGTGGGCACAGCAACATCGAAATGATAACTTTGACAATGTTGTGTGGACTGACAAGTGCTCTGTACAACTGGAGACACACAAGTGTTTCTGCTGCCGAAGAAAAGGGGAAGTACCACGGTTAAAACATAGGTAATTATTCACTAATTCATTATTTAATAATAATAAATGCAATAAATTGTGTAAAATGTAAATGTATGTAATTGTTATTTCAGAGCTAAACATCTTGTGAAGTTCACATCTGGGCAGGGATCAGCAAACCTGGGAAGACTGGGATATGTATTTTTGAAGGTACAATGGATGGCTCTTTCTACGTCAAAACCCTGAAGAGACTTTGATCCCTTTTCTTCAGAAAGTTTACCCTGATGGACATCGTTTAATGGCTGACAATGATCCGAAGCACACATCTAATGAAGCAAAGCGATTTCTGAAAGATCAAAAAGTCACCTGGTGGCGAACGCCTGCTAAGTTGCTGGACTGCAATCCAATCGAAAATCTCTGGCACGAGGTGAAAGAGTACATCCAACGTGTCAAAAAACCTAGAACAAAGCAAGAACTAATAGATGGGATTAAAGAATTCTGGGAAAGCATGACTGTCGCCAAGTGTTTAAAATACATCAATCATTTTAAAAAGTATTACCAAGTTATACAATTAAATGGAGCTGCTACTGGATACTAACTGAAAATACAATCTGTATAATATTACTTTATTGTTACTACGTACATGTTTAATTTTACCATACTTGAAAAACTGAACCTAATTTATGGAGGAAAGCTAACTATGGTTTATCTCTAATTTGATTTTGCTATTATACTGAACGTCCTATTATATTAACCTCTATCCACCCCATAACGTCACTCTATCACACTACAGGAACACAAGCGATCGTAATCACAGCAGCTTAGCGGACAATGATTGTAATCACGGAAACTCAGCTCGGTTTACTTTGATAATCACTAAGGAACTCCCTTATAACACCCGTTCCTGAAAGCCACATTTACTTGTATTCAGTCAAAACAAGCATCTTTGCTACACCGAGATGAGTACACGCTAAAGGAATCTTCTACAATAGCTCACGTGAAGCAGTCCAATTAATACGAAGAAATATTTTTCGCTATCGCATGGCTTTTAAAAAGTCCTTGCCTAGTTCAACGTCAAAGCTCGAGATAAAGGAACTGGTGAATGATAATGACCCGGTACATTTTCATATCATCAAATAGTAAGTTGCATATAATTTCCACGATAGTCACTATGTATGTAATACAGTAATATGAGAGTATGTA
Source organism: Dysidea avara (assembly GCF_963678975.1). NCBI lineage: Eukaryota > Metazoa > Porifera > Demospongiae > Dictyoceratida > Dysideidae > Dysidea > Dysidea avara. Next base: position 3,785,677 of record NC_089285.1, on the reverse strand, counting down.
AACAATAATATGTAGTTAGCTTGTATAAATAATTTATTGACTATGGATTCTGATTTCTTAGCCGCTTGCAGCGTTGGCCGATAGACTTAGCACATTCAGTCCAGGTGCTTTCAAATTTTAATGGATTCAGCCAGTATTCTGGAAACAGCTGAAATATTTTTCTCTTTAATTCATTCAGCTCTACAATTGGAAGAGCAGGGTATAGTGTACTACCAAGTGGAGTGCATCTAACCAGCACATAATCCCCGAAGTATGACTTCTGAGCCAGTCGTTGAGCTAACATTGACACCTTGCTTTCTTTGTGATATCTCTTGTACTTGGCTACAATGATGTCTGGACCCACTAATGAATTACAATTTATTTCACTCGATGAAACCATGCCATATTTGCGGGCATTACCGGATATTGGTATTTCAATGCAAGAAGCCAATGATGAAGTTGCTGATGACACCTGTAGGTTTGCTGTTAATTGTTGATTCGATGATGAAGCCTGCTGATTTGTTGATGTTTGTTGGTCGGTGAGTGATGATGTTTGTTGGTCAGTGAGTGATACTGTTAGTTGGCATGTTGATGTTTGTTTGCTTGCTGATGGTGTTTGTTGATATGTCGGTGTTCGTTGATATGTCGGTGTTTGTTGATGTGTTGGTCTTCTGTGTTGATGTGTAACACTGCTGGTTGATTCATTGATGTATCTGCTTGATGTTGATTCAGATTGAATTTCTGTTTAAAAATAATAACAACTATAAGATCACAACACTAGTTACCATTTGTTCTTTGTTGAGTATTTTCCACGGTTTTGAGTAGATGAATGATTGTTATTTGATTCTCCATTAGTGTTTTTACAGAATCAACTAGAAATTCCATTGTTTCAATAATGTTGTTGCCACCAATGCTGTTGTTGCCATCAATGCTGTTATTGCCATCAATGCTGTTGCTGCTGATGTAACTATTTTGATTGTTGCTATTGTTACTGTTGTTGTTTGTTCTACAGGGCATATCATTCTCAGAGCCTGTGATATATAACAGTGATCCCAACTCTTTGATGTACAAGATAAATACCTGAATCACAGAATGTCAGCTCATCATATGGGTCCCAGGTACCACCATAAATGGATTGTAATTGATCCAGGACCCTGTCAGCCTGCAGTGATGTCATTTCTCCAACTTCTGACACTAACGAGCTAAAGAGATCTGGGTTAGTTGTTGTTGATGTTGAAGGTGGTACATAAGGGAAGCTCCTTAAACTTGCTGATGGTGTCACCACTGTAGATGTCACAATTGGCAAAGTGGAAGGCGTCAAAGTGACAGGTGTCATTGCTGCCCAACTAGAACTGATGGATGTCGTCAATGTAGAACTGTGAGGCGTGACTAATGGTAAAGTGACAGGTGTAGTCATTGCCAAACTGGCAGGTGTCACCATTGCCGAACTAGGAACTGTTGTCATTGCTGAGTTAGGAGGCATTATCACTGTCAAGTTAGGAGGCATATTCACTGCCAAACAACGAGACGTTGTCACTGTAGAACTGTGGGGCAATGGTAAAGTAACAGCTGTGGTCACTGCCAAGCTGGGAGGTATCACAACTGGCAAAGTTACTGGTGTGGTTGCTGCCAAACTGGGAGGTAGGACTTCTGTCTGCACAGTGGATGAACTGGAAGATGTCACCAGAGAGATACTACAGGTAGTAGCTGTTGCCTCAACAGAAAACAATTCAGATGTTGGTGTGACAAATAAAATTGTACCTGTAATTCATGCATTATTGATGTATACGTAAAATTATTTTAACTCACCACTATTTTTCTTTTTCTTTGCTTTAGCCTTTTCTTCATTGCTGTTTGTCTTCCATTTACGTTTTGTTTTCTCTTTTTCTGCTTCATTGCTGTTCGTCTTCTGTTTACGTTTCTTTGTCTTTCTTTTAGGTGCTGTTGGTGTTGAAGTTTCTACTACTGGCATGGTGACAGTTGGTGGAACCCAGTCACCAGTGACAAACTGGTCTTCTAACTTGTCCATTTCAGCTTGTGTGCCTAAAATATACATTGAACTATAAAATTGTATAACATTTGCATGTTTTCTTTACCTCTGGCCACCACAATGCCATTGTGCTTCTTGTTTTTCCCCATTGTTAATTGGCACTCCTGGCCTATAGCTAACTTGTCAGGCTGCACTTTGGAAGAGTTAAAGCAAGAAACGTTGCCTTCTGGCCAATACACAACATAATGACTGTAGTGTTCTGTAAAAAGGAGTTGCGTAATAAACACATTAATGGTAAATGGGCTAGTGGTTTGTGGTTTATGTATGGGTGGTAAAAAATTATTTGACTAATTGCTTTATGGTGTATATCCTTTACAACTACATCCCACAAACCACAAACGAGTAATGACTTACTAGTTTGTTTGTTAATGAGTGCCAACGCCCATCGAGCACCCACTGGCCTTTCGCGTTCCATGACAGCCTGCGCTCTAGTAACCACCTACATGTACTTTTTGCACAAGGATACAATTTACGTTGCCACCCTTAAACTTCATTAATTAAAATGTTGCGTAATCATTTAAACGGTCGCGTCATCGTATAAAGGATTACATAATCATATAAACAATTATGTAATCATATAAACGCTGATATTATCGTTCTTGTACAATCGTTTTATGATTGCACAGTCATTATAATGATGGAAACTACACAACATTACCGGAATGTAAACTTTATTTTGTCCCCTACTGTATGTAGTTATACACAATCACATAAAGTAAAAGAAACATAGTTAAATGCATTGGCTATAATCTTACATTAATGTTGACATGTAACAACAACTATTTAGGTAAACAAATACACTATAGTAACACAATATCAACTTACGAACTGAATATCCAAATCACAATCATCATCATGTGTGTAGTTATACACAATCACATAAAGTAAAAGAAACATAGTTAAATGTATTGGCTATAATCTTACGTTAATGTTAACATGTAACGACAACTATTTAGGTAAACAAATACACTATAGTAACACAATATCAACTTACCATCTGAATATCCAAATCACAATCATCATCATGTGTGTAGTTATACACAATCACATAAAGTAAAAGAAAAATAGTTAAATGTATTGGCTATAATCTTACGTTAATGTTAACATGTAACAACAACTATTTAGGTAAACAAATACACTATAGTAACACAATATCAACTTACCATCTGAATATCCAAATCACAATCATCATCATGTGTGTAGTTATACACAATCACATAAAGTAAAAGAAACATAGTTAAATGTATTGGCTATAATCTTACGTTAATGTTAACATGTAACAACAACTATTTAGGTAAACAAATACACTATAGTAACACAATATCAACTTACCATCTGAATATCCAAATCACAATCATCATCATGTGTGTAGTTATACACAATCACATAAAGTAAAAGAAACATGGTTAAATGTATTGGCTATAATCTTACGTTAATGTTAACATGTAACGACAGCTATTTAGGTAAACAAATACACTATAGTAACACAATATCAACTTACCATCTGAATATCCAAATCACAATCATCATCATGTGTGTAGTTATACACAATCACATAAAGTAAAAGAAAAATAGTTAAATGTATTGGCTATAATCTTACGTTAATGTTAACATGTAACAACAACTATTTAGGTAAACAAATACACTATAGTAACACAATATCAACTTACGAACTGAATATCCAAATCACAATCATCATCATGTGTGTAGTTATACACAATCACATAAAGTAAAAGAAACATAGTTAAATGTATTGGCTATAATCTTACGTTAATGTTAACATGTAAAAACAACTATTTAGGTAAACAAATACACTATAGTAACACAATATCAACTTACGAACTGAATATCCAAATCACAATCATCATCATGTGTATAGTTATACACAATCACATAAAGTAAAAGAAACATAGTTAAATGTATTGGCTATAATCTTACGTTAATGTTAACATGTAACCACAGCTATTTAGGTAAACAAATACACTATAGTAACACAATATCAACTTACGCCCTGAATATCCAAATCACAATCATCATCATGTGTGTAGTTATACACAATAACATAAAGTAAAAGAAACATAGTTAAATGTATTTGCTATAATCTTACGTTAATGTTAACATGTAATTACAACTATTTAGGTAAACAAATACGCTATAGTAACACAATATCAACTTACGCCCTGAATATCCAAATCACAATCATCATCATGTGTGTAGTTATACACAATCACATAAAGTAAAAGAAACATGGTTAAATGTATTGGCTATAATCTTACGTTAATGTTAACATTTAACAACAACTATTTAGGTAAACAAATACACTATAGTAACAAAATATCAACTTACGAACTGAATATCCAAATCACAATCATCATCATGTGTGTAGTTATACACAATCACATAAAGTAAAAGAAACATAGTTAAATGTATTGGCTATAATCTTACGTTAATGTTAACATTTAACAACAACTATTTAGGTAAACAAATACACTATAGTAACACAATATCAACTTACCATCTGAATATCCAAATCACAATCATCATCATGTGTGTAGTTATACACAATCACATAAAGTAAAAGAAACATAGTTAAATGTATTGGCTATAATCTTACGTTAATGTTAACATGTAACAACAACTATTTAGGTAAACAAATACACTATAGTAACACAATATCAACTTACGAACTGAATATCCAAATCACAATCATCATCATGTGTGTAGTTATACACAATCACATAAAGTAAAAGAAACATAGTTAAATGTATTGGCTATAATCTTACGTTAATGTTAACATGTAACAACAACTATTTAGGTAAACAAATACACTATAGTAACACAATATCAACTTACCATCTGAATATCCAAATCACAATCATCATCATGTGTGTAGTTATACACAATCACATAAAGTAAAAGAAACATAGTTAAATGTATTGGCTATAATCTTACGTTAATGTTAACATGTAACAACAACTATTTAGGTAAACAAATACACTATAGTAACACAATATCAACTTACTCGCTGAATATCCAAATCACAATCATCATCATGTGTGTAGTTATACACAATCACATAAAGTAAAAGAAACATAGTTAAATGTATTGGTTATAATCTTACGTTAATGTTAACATGTAACAACAGCTATTTAGGTAAACAAATACACTATAGTAACACAATATCAACTTACGAACTGAATATCCAAATCACAATCATCATCATGTGTGTAGTTATACACAATCACATAAAGTAAAAGAAACATAGTTAAATGCATTGGCTATAATCTTACGTTAATGTTAACATGTAACAACAACTATTTAGGTAAACAAATACGCTATAGTAATACAATATCAACTTACCATCTGAATATCCAAATCCCAATCACCATCATGTGTGTAGTTATACACAATCACATAAAGTAAAAGAAACATAGTTAAATGTATTGGCTATAATCTTACGTTAATGTTAACATGTAACAACAACTATTTAGGTAAACAAATACACTATAGTAACACAATATCAACTTACGAACTGAATATCCAAATCACAATCATCAACATGTGTGTAGTTATACACAATCACATAAAGTAAAAGAAACATAGTTAAATGTATTGGCTATAATCTTACGTTAATGTTAACATGAAACAACAGCTATTTAGGTAAACAAATACACTATAGTAACACAATATCAACTTACGCCCTGAATATCCAAATCACAATCATCATCATGTGTGTAGTTATACACAATCACATAAAGTAAAAGAAACATAGTTAAATGTATTGGCTATAATCTTACGTTAATGTTAACATGTAAAGACAACTATTTAGGTAAACAAATACGCTATAGTAACACAATATCAACTTACGAACTGAATATCCAAATCACAATCATCATCATGTGTGTAGTTATACACAATCACATAAAGTAAAAGAAACATAGTTAAATGTATTGGCTATAATCTTACGTTAATGTTAACATTTAACAACAACTATTTAGGTAAACAAATACACTATAGTAACACAATATCAACTTACCATCTGAATATCCAAATCACAATCATCATCATGTGTGTAGTTATACACAATCACATAAAGTAAAAGAAACATAGTTAAATGTATTGGCTATAATCTTACGTTAATGTTAACATGTAACAACAACTATTTAGGTAAACAAATACACTATAGTAACACAATATCAACTTACGAACTGAATATCCAAATCACAATCATCATCATGTGTGTAGTTATACACAATCACATAAAGTAAAAGAAACATAGTTAAATGTATTGGCTATAATCTTACGTTAATGTTAACATGTAACAACAACTATTTAGGTAAACAAATACACTATAGTAACATAATATCAACTTACCATCTGAATATCCAAATCACAATCATCATCATGTGTGTAGTTATACACAATCACATAAAGTAAAAGAAACATAGTTAAATGTATTGGCTATAATCTTACGTTAATGTTAACATGTAAAGACAACTATTTAGGTAAACAAATACGCTATAGTAACACAATATCAACTTACGAGCTGAATATCCAAATCACAATCATCATCATGTGTGTAGTTATACACAATCACATAAAGTAAAAGAAACATAGTTAAATGTATTGGCTATAATCTTATGCTAATGTTAACATATAACAACAACTATTTAGGTAAACAAATACACTATAGTAACACAATATCAACTTAAAAATCACAAAACATCAGTATGTTTGCATGCATTAGATTCTGCATCTCGATTAGCCCAGCAGACTATGACTCGGCCCAATGATACAATCACAGTACAAGACTCACCTGTGGTGGTCCAGACAACATGTGAGTGAACAGTTTACATTAATGTTGACAAAAGTAGCATACAGCAAGGTTCCTCTTCAGAAATAACTGGTTTCATGGGTTTTGTTCAGATTTGAATTTCTAATAATGAGCCTCACCTCATAAATCTTTCTGGCAAAAATCTAGGCATGTACTAGAGGAGCAAGATCAGGCAGTTCACCCGTATCATAATTCCATACAGTACAGTATTACAGGTTTTTGCAATTGAATTCGGCGACTTTGCAATTGAATTCGTCCCGTTTGTACTAGTAATAGCATGGGTAGCAGTGAAATTTGGGATAAATATCACGAGTGTTGTATTGGAAATTTACCATTTCCAATACAACAAGAGTGGTATTTATCCCAAAATTTCACTGCTACCCATGCTATTCCCAGTTAATACCATACTCGCTGCATATACGCATGCTGTGCATTAGCGTTGCCATGTATGCAATTTGTCACTATGTACTAAACATGTGTCAACACTAATTGTTAACATAAATTCTAGCCAATGAAATTGCAATTACAACTTTTTCACTGCTACCAGTGAAATACGGGATAAATTTCACTGCTACTATTGAGACTTTTGTATGGGCAGTGAAACAGGTATGGTATTAGCAATTGAATTCATCGGTTTTGCAATTGAATTCGTTGGTTTTGCAATTGAATTCATCGGTTTTGCGGTTGAATTAGTCGGTTTTGCAATAGAATTCGTCGCTTTTGCATTACAATTCGTCATAAACAAAACGGCTCCAAGAAACCAACCATTCATTAAGAGATGAACTATTTATGCCTTGGAGAGTTACACTTGAGACACTATAGTATGTTCACGTTGAGCTGAATCCTGAAAAACGGCTAAAAATTAAAAGTGGATTTTTTCTCAACAGAGTTAACATTTCAGCCAACCAGATGATTATTGGTAACAGCAAAGGTGTCAACAACAGACATGTACGGTTTGGCTCCATTACAAGTTTGGGAAAGGACTGTATTGGGCACCGTACTTATATGGCTTCCCCATAGGAAATGTATTGTGAAAATTTTGATTGACCGTAAATATTATGTCTAACCTTTGAACAACAAGATTTTGAAATATTTTTAGCGGATCAAGCAGTACTACAAATGAGCCAAATTTCAAGATTGTGTGTAATTGCATCCATGAGTTATTAAATGTTTTTGAGGGTTCAGCTCAACGTGAACATACTATAGAAAGTAATTGGAGCTGGTAGTACGCGAAGTTGATAGCTGTCTGAGAAGTTAATTAACTTGCTCGCAAGTGACCACACCCATCACGAATGGTGTAGTAGAGTTTGGAATGTTGCTGGATAGGCTGTAGAGGAAGAATTATTGCCTTATAAAGAGTTGTTTACTACTGTTGTACTTGAACAAGTTCTTGTAGCAGCTGCTACATCATGTTTTCGTGTTTCCTCCAGCTGCCATTCTTGTTACGGACGAATTTAACTGCAAAAGCGACGAATTTGCAAAACCGACCAATTAATTTGCAAACGGGACGAATTCAATTGCAAAGTCGCCGAATTCAATTGCAAAAACCTGTAATGTCTATTAGGAATTATGTTCTTCTGGCCAGAAATATCACCCAAAACCAGCTTAACAATATCTTCCGTTAAATCCATGGTTCGTATATTATCTATGATGGAATGGTAAGAACACAATATGCTACGTGGCAGGCATTAAATAGAAACTTTGGAGAGTGCAATTTCTAGCATGGAAGGAAACTAACTCTAGCACAATTCTAGTCACTATGTGGCAATTGGAAACAGTGCAAAATCCGTTTAAAACGATTTTTCTACTAGGCACGTGCCCAACTGGTTAGGTTCCGTTTCATTCCATTCCGTTCTGGCTTTTAGCACTACCTGAATTGTTTCCCACTCGTGCCAATAACATACTCGATTCGTTGTTTACTTCACACCCCACTTAATAACTAATGTCCAAACAATTCCTGGAATATCCAATCATGAAGCTGTTTCTTACCAACTCAACTGCCATGGCAAACCCCCATCTGATGAAATCACATGACCTATTTACATATACTACAAATGCAATACAACTTATTTAAAAGCAGAAATACTAGACTTTCAATCCCAGTTTCTCACTGCTAATCCATATCTCAATTCTGTTGAAGAAAACTGGCAAAGATTTAAAAGTGCCATCCACAAAGCTATATTAACTCATATACTACAGAGACCATGCAAACCAACAACTGACCTCCTATAGATATCTCCTCCAATTAAAAAACTAATGAATAAACGCACTCAACTATATAAAAGAGCCAAACACCTCCAGACTGAGGATGCTTGGTCCAACTACAGAGCTATAAGAAGTCAAATTACAGAAAGTATCCATGATTGTCATACTAGGTATCAAAACCGTCTGTTGACTCATGATGGAGAATTGAATCAGAAAAATATTCTGGAAGTACATTAAAGCCACTCACAAAGATCAACATGGAATACCTCCACTAAACGTGAACGGTAAGACTATCACTACATCTGAAGATAAGGCTAATGTAAGCAATTGATTTTTATGCTGTATTTACCAATGAAGACCTCACTTATCAGCCTAATTGTGATGATTTCCCCAACACCCATATACCTGACATAGCTATCTACATCGATGGTGTACAAAAGTTACTTGTAACTCTTCATACTAAAAAGCTACTGGTCCTGATAATATTCCAACCTATGTTCTGAAACTTTGTGCTAAGAAAACAGCACCAGTTTTAACAATGATCTATACCTAATCCCTAAATTCTGGTCACATTCCAAGAGATTGGTTAACAGCAAATGTAATTCCCATAATTAAGAAAGGGGATTGCAGTAATCCAAGCAACTATAGACCCATTTCCTTAACATCTGTATCACCATACATCAAAGCATTTTGAAGGTAATTATATTCTGACTAATCAACAGTTTGGTTTCCGTCCTGGCCACTTATGTGAAACACAACTTATCTCTGTTGTTGAAGATATTCAGAGGACATTAGACAAAGGCTCTCAAATTGATGTAATATTTATAGATTTTAAAAAGGCTTTTGATTCCGTCCCACACCAAAGACTACTTTACAAACTTCATCATTACAGAATTCAAGGGCAATCACTTACACAGCAAACCCAACGTGTAGCTATCAATGGTCATGAATCCAACTTTGTTAAAGTTCTATCTGGTGTCCCCCAAGGCACATGCAGTACTTGGACCTTTGATGTTTCTAGCATACATAAATGACATCACTACAGGGGTTTCTTCCATAATACGATTGTTTGGTAATTACTATATTCTTTACCTACTTGTGAACAAGACCATTTACAACTTCAATCAGATTTTAATCTTATAGTTAAATGAGCAGAAATGTAGCAGAGGGGTTTGAATGTAAGTAAATGCACGATTTTTACATATAGTAGACTATTATCACCATCTTTCTTTGTTTACACTATTGGCAATCTCCCTTTAACCTGTGTTTCTCATCATCCTTATCTGGGTGTCACATTTGATTCAAGTGTGTGCTTCACTCCTCGTGTAGAAAATATTGCTCTAAAAAGCACAAGAATGTTAAACTTTATTAGACGGAATCTTACAATTGTACGATGAATATCACACGTATGGCCTTTATTACCATGGTCCGCCCTACCCTAAGAATACGCATCATCAATATGGGACCCACATGTTCAGAACTCTATTCATTCTATAAGAATGGTACAAAGACAAGGTGCTTGATGGGTGACATCCAACTACGATTAGAATAATAATGTACATCTATGCTTGAAGACCTTTAGTGGCCCACCTTATCACATCGTATGATTTCAAGACTAAAATTGTTCTATAACTCTATTAATGATCATTCGGCCTTGAAGATTTCTCCATATTTTTCCACCGCCTCCTATCCTACACACTACCAACATCCACTTCATTTCATCACTCCTTCAGTAAGAACCAATTCAAATAAGGTAAAGTAATAAGTGACAAGGTAAAGTAATAAGTGACAAGGTAAGTAATAAGTGATAAGGTGAAGTAAATTACCAAATACACATGTGACAACGTAAATTACACAAGCGGTGAAGCCATTAAAAAACCCAATCATCCCAGTCATCAAGTACAAACTTTTGTCCTTGCTCCTCATCCTCTTTTTCATCACCGTCTGCATCATATTCAATTTCCTCATCATCCAGAACTACTACATCACAATCCAAGCTTGGCTGAGAGTCACCTGCCGACTTTCCTTTCCCTTTAGAACACCGCTTCTTGTAATGTTTTCGTGGGCCATGGGAAGGTCTCCTCTGCTTGGCTCCCCACCACAAGTCTATAGATGAATCTGCCGAGAAGTCTTGGAGTGGACATTTATCAACATTTAATGAAACCACATTATCCAAACTTTTTTGACACAGGGAACTTCTCTTTGTGGTTTTAATGAGGTTCACCTGTGAAAAGGCTCTTTCTACCTTACCATTAGATGCTGGTAACGAAAACAATATTATGGCTAAAAGGAGGGCATTTCGCCACTCTGATGAGCTTGAACAATTAAACAAATGCCACCACACCGACTTGTAATTCATTGTAGACAGTGAAATAAATTGAATGGAATACTCCACCATAGACCTAAATTCTTGCTGGATTTCATTGATATCAGCCCCAGCAGATTCCAATGGTATTCAGAAATGATCCACCAACCTGTCTAAAGCATCTAAGGAATCTGACGATGGTTGAGTCATCGTTACTGTCATCCTCATTACCGGCAACTACATTATCCTCATCAATATCAATAACATACTTTTCCTCATCTTCCTGCAGGATCTTCTCCCAGCCTTGTGTAGCTAGCACAAAGATGACATCCCTGAACAATTGCCTATCTGACCACTGTAACCTTGTACGCAGATTCTCCACCACCAACTGGCAAAATTCATTATAGTGGTTTTCAAAATAGGATTTAGTTTCTGAAAAATGCTTAAGTTCTTGCCCTTGGTACATATGTTTTCCATTTACCTGAATCACTTTTTTAACAATGGTAGCATAAGTGTCCCACTTAGATAGAGGTTTTTTCTTTAGTTTCTCAATTTCTTTAACAGTTTTAAGTAAGTACGTAAGTGCACTGACTATATCTAATTCATCAGCCTGCATGGTTTTGGAAAAATTTTTGTATCTATTTTGTACGGAACCATGATTCCCCCCACACCCAAATACCTGACATAGCTATCTCCATCGATGGTGTACAAAAGTTACTTGTAACTCTTCATACTAAAAAGCTACTGGTCCTGATAATATTCCAACCTATGTTCTGAAACTTTGTGCTACGAAAACAGCACCAGTTTTAACAGTGATCTATACCTAATCCCTAAATTCTGGTCACATTCCAAGAGATTGGTTAACAGCAAATGTAATTCTCATAATTAAGAAAGGGGATTGCAGTAATCCAAGCAACTATAGATCTATTTCCTTAAACTCAGTGTGTTGTAAGCTACTTGAATAGATACTGTATCACCATACATCAAAGCATTTTGAAGGTAATTATATTCTGACTAATCAACAGTTTGGTTTCCGTCCTAGCCACTTATGTGAAACACAACTTATCTCTGTTGTTGAAGATATTCAGAGGACATTAGACAAAGGCTCTCAAATTGATGTAATATTTATAGATTTTAAAAAGGCTTTTGATTCCGTCCCACACCAAAGACTACTTTACAAACTTCATCATTACAGAATTCAAGGGCAATCGCTATTCACAGATATCATTGGTAAGTTGAGTTTTGGATAACCATTGCGATCACATTCCATGTAGCACAATAGTAAGGAGTGTATAAGTGCTATAGATCATAATAAGCAGTGAGATCCTTATAAGAGAGTTGTCGCTTATTCTACAGCAGGCTGAAGGAAGGTCCACTGAAGGCCCTTAGCGAGCAACACTCAATAAATCCAACCTTAGCATGTGTCAAAACAAAAAGCTATATCATTCCAGTAGTCCAGTCCAGTGGTTAGTTACACCCTTATCTCAGTTTACATCAGTGTAATAATTACAAATCAGGGTTCTACCCAAACTGGTCGGTAGTGGTTCAAAACGACCAGTGCCAAAAACCAACCAGTATCCTCTTAAATCCGACCAGTACAATTCTTACATAACACACAGCACATCAGTTCATGTTAACTTTAGGCCACCACTCAGCAATTTCTGGGCAGAACCCTGCACAATGAAGTTATTAAAAGGCAAAATCTAAACTTCAGACTTAACAAACAACAGACTCCGAACTGAAACTTTATGACAAGATATTCAAATGCTAGAATGTTTAGATCCTCACTCTATGCAAAGGGGACCAGGGGAGGTTGTCATATTGAGCCACATAAGTAGAGGGTGTGTAAAGAAATATTTGGTCTAGGTGCATGAACGGTCTAGCTGGACCGATGATGTCTAGCGTAAATGGTCCAGCTGGACCAATTGTGACAATAAAAATGGTTCTATGTAAACATAAATGGTCCAGGTTAAAATTTCATGAGGTATTGCTAAGTATGGTCGCTAAGTGTATCCGCGTATCCACGTATACCCTTTAAGTTTACAGGTTTTTGCAATTGAATTCGTTGCCTTTGCGATTGAATTCGTCGGTTTTGCAATTGAATTTGTCGGTTTTGCAGTTGAATTTGTTGGTTTTGCAATAGAATTCGTCCCTTTTGCAGTTAAATTCGTCATAAACAAAACGGCTCCAAGAAACCAACCATTCATTAATAGATGAATTATTTATGCCATGGAGAGGTAATTACACTTGAGACACTAGAAGGTAATTGGAGCTGGTAGTATGTGAAGCTGATAACTGTCTGACAAGTTAATTAGCTTGCTCACGAGTGACCACACCCATCGCAAATGGCATATAGAGTTTGGAATGTTGCTGGATAGGCTGTAGAGGAAGAATTATTACCTTATAAAGAGTTGTTTACTACTGTTGTACTTGAACAAGTTCTTGTAGCAGCTGCTACACCATGTTTTTGTGTTTTCTCCAGCTGCCATTCTTGTTATTAACTGCAAAAGGGAATTCAGTTGAAAAGGGAATTCAGTTGAAAACGGAACTAATTCAACTGCAAAAGCAACCAACTCAATTGCAAACGGGACGAATTTAATTGAAAATTCACCAAATTCAATTGCAAAAACCTGTAAAACATGATATTTCATGCAATTATAAATCTCACACGATCTGCTGTTTCTCCACAGGAAAATCAGCTATTCTCCAGAAGTTTAGCTAGTAGCTAGTTGTATCAGCTCCTCTTCCACTTCATGCATGATGTCAACTAAACTAGTTATGGTGACCAGTGTAATTAGCTATAGCAAGAGAGTGCAAGATGGTGCATTATGGACCACTCCTCAGACCACACTGACAGAGATTCATTGGACCAACCGTTGAACAGAGTTGAATAGTGATAATGACAATTCACTACTAGAGGATGTGTATCACCAATAACCAGTACAGGGATGGTATTACTATCAATAAAAAGTGCATTATACGAAAACTTTTATGTTTTTGATGGCAAGATGATATTTAAGAAAGAACAAGAAAAGAAATAATGAAGTACGGGAAGTTTGATATATCAGAGATCAAAAGGAACAACTTAGAATCATGCCACATAGAAGAATTTTCAGGACATCTTGGCTACAGGAAGACCTTAGCACGGATCATAGAAAATTTTTTATGGAAAGGTGTGGTTATATAGAGATTAAAAAAATAGTTGATATTTGTCAACGTGTCAACAGAAAGCTAAAAACATAGCTCCAGCATTGCACCCAGTGACAGTGAAGTCTCCCCGGTACCAATTGGGAGTAGATTTCATTGGGCCAATTGCTTACAAGTCACCAGCAGGAAATCGCTATATCCTAACAATCATGTACTATTTTACAAAGTGGGCAGAACTGTTGCATGCAACACCCAACAATTGTGGAGGATGCAATTTATTTAGGAGGGACTGGTAGGTAGACTTTTGGTGTATAAGCACACTAGCAAAACATGCCAACCTAGTGGGGGGTAGAAAACATGCCCCCCATCCCACCAGAAAATTAGGAAAATTAGACTATCTGAGATTGAACCTGAGAGTGATTTTAGTAGATACCATTAATATTACTTATTTGACTGCTATATTAGGGTATACTGATCAATGTTAGAATCCAGTCGAAGTAAAGGTAGCTATATTTGGAGTAATATATACAACCAGCACAATTATTGCTAATGCCGCAGATATTCTAGAGGAGCTAAGCCCCTCCATAATCTTTTTGACAGGGGATACAGCCCTCCTTCTCTGCTGTCCTTGGCTACAAGTGTAAGCACAACAAAATTGAAACTAACAAGTTACAGCTACTATGTAGCTGTAGCTATTAACTGTTATTAAGTGAAGGTTCTGACAATGATATGTTAATATACGTACCATGATTATAATTATAACTGTGTAGCAAAGCAAACCATTTTTTGTTCAGCACGGACCATTTTTGCACCAGCACTAGTGACAGGTGCCTACAGACACTATAGTCTTTACCCCCAACAACATGTGGTCTAGGTATAAAGGAACGACAACAGCTATCCTCAATACTGGCTATTTCTTTCGACATCTGACAGCTAAGGCAACTCGTTCACTTAATTACCTACGACACACTTTGTTTTCATGTCCATCACATGTTAAAGCAGTAGCATATAAATGTTTGGTCAGGCCAATCCTTGAATATGCCTCTCCAGTTTGGTGTGTTCATTCTTCTAAAGATATTTCACAGCTGGAATCAATTCAAAGACGTGCTGCACGCTGGGTCTGTGGTAGCAGGTGGAAGTCTGCTACTAGAAACTGGACTAAATCCTGACTCATGTTTGCATCAGCTTAAATGGCCTACCCTCCACTCTAGGAGATCCTTCAGTTCTATTAGCCTAGCTCATGATATTTTACACAATCGAATTTCAATCCCATTTAACAAGTATTTCCAATTTTGTTTTACAAACACAAGATCTCACCCTCAATCACTTTCCATTCCCTCATCGACCATCAACCCTTATCGTCACTCTTTCTTTGTCAACACTCCTTTTCTGTGGAACTCAATACCTCACAGTATTCTTCAACTGTCGAATCGTGTTGCTTTTCACTCTGCTCTTCGTCGATTTCTTTTTGTGTAGCATCAACTATATGTCTTCAGTTTTGTATAAGCTTTTAATACATCTGTTTAGTGTTTTTTTGTTTGTTTGGATTTTATTCAGTGCGAGGGGTCCGACACCTTCTAAAAATCGTACGAGATTTCATATCAATTGCATGATTTCTGATTTCAAGGACTGATTTCTGATTTCAAAGTTGATTTCTGATTTCCAGACGATTTCAGACATAAGTTTCTTTTACGGTTGATTTCCGTGATTTCACGGTTAATCACGTCATTTCCTTTCGGATTTCCGAGCGTTAAAATCTTGGTTAGAAGTCGTGGAAGTTGCTAGGAGATAAATTTGAGCCTCGTAGAGCCTCTTTATTGCGTTGCCCGGTTGATCTGTCCTCGTGGTAGTGGTAAGTGTTTGTGTATCATGAGTGCCTGCTGTTTGCTTGAGGTGTTAAACCTCCTGTCTGACCACGTGTTGAACGGAGGTGTGAACTAGCTAGGAACATTCATGCATTGGTTCTGGATGCTATTAATACCAAGCAAGAGAGATTTTTGATAACTGAGGAAAGCTTATCCTCCAGTTTAGCAAGTAGTTCCAATTGCAATCGAGATTAACTTTAGTTTACTGACACCTTTCCAGCATGCCTTGAAATCTAGCTAGCTTAAACTGATGATATGCTGTATCAATCAAAAAACAGATTAACCCATTATGTACAGCATGTACATATGAGCTATTGTGACTGACATTCCTAAGCCTATAGGTGTATCATCCATTGTTTTAAAAGCATAACTTTGAGCCAATGCATATATTGTATTAAATATTAATCAGTGCTGTAAGTGGGTTACTACTGCTAACCCGCATGACCTGTTGACGTGGATTAGTAATCTGGATGAGACCCAGATGTGACCTGGATTGAGTAGTATAGACCCTGTGTAAAAATATGAAGTTAAAAAGATCCATAACTTTTCAGGTTTATTTGTTGCGTAGAGTACATTGAGGTTATAAGAATCATCTACAAGAAACAAAACATAGCTATGATGGATTAATAAGTAGGTGTGGCTCCACTTAAGCTTTTTACAACAGGCTTGCTTGCCAGACCAGTTACCTATAGCTTGACCTATATACAAACAGCAACATGACAGTGGTTCTGTGCATATACCTGAGGGTGAAATGCTTCCTCAATGAGTGGGCATGGCTCTGCATATTTCCCTGCATAACAAAATGCATTCTCATTTAGTAAGGTAGCTCCTTATTTTTGGCTATTTAAGTAGTGCATTGTTTGCATTTCTGTGATATCATCCTGGTCAGATCCAAGTATTCAATAAAAGGAATGAGACTCACTTGACCAGGGAAAACTTGAATGCTGATGACCCAGACAACCTGGATGACCTGGCTCACTTATATTACAATGCAGATATTGGTCATGAGGAATTGTCATAGTGGCAATTAGTATTGCTATTTAAATTGAATAATGCTATGGTGTTAATGGTGTTAATACCTGCGTAGTCAATAATGTGTACCTTAATAATTTAAGCAGAACCACATGATAACTAATGTAGCTAGCGTCATGACTGCATATACATGGCTTAAACTAATTCAGTATAGGATATACTGAAGTGTATATATATGCATTATATACTCTTCCTGCTAAACATTGTAAACTAATGTTTTGTGGCCCTTTTCTTTTTAGCTGCTAGCTCAGCCCACTTCTAGTAAATTCCATTGCTTGAAACCAACCAATCCTATATTTTCCAATATGAGTATTTGTACATAAGAAATCTTTGAGGTTTGAGCAGCTAAAAGGGTGTGAATGCTATTAAGAAGTGATAGTTCCCTTGGTGACTTATACTGGCTGTAATCTAATATTGTCTCTCATTCAGTAGCATATTTATATATAGTTGGCTATCGTTAACATATACTCCCTGTAGGTCTTTCAAGGTAAAGAGCTATGGACGACAGCTTAAGCGAATCTAATTCTGAAGAGCTGATAATTGTGTCAAAAGAAGAAGAGGCTCGTCTTGTTTTGAAAAATGAGCTGCCTGATTATGTTGTCAAAAGTTTTATGGCTACTGGTTATGACACACTACAAGTAATTTCCAAAATGGATACCAGTAGGAACCCTGGAAATTCTTTACAGGAAGTTGAAGAATTTATTTCTACAGAATTTGCTGGAGACCCTCACTTTCAACGTGGTGTTACAAGCAATGGCACTTTCAAATTTTTGCCTGGCCACCGACAAAGGATTGTTGATTTTGTTGAAGCAAATAGAAAGAAACTAGATCAAGAGGGAAAAGCTAAACGATTGAATTCTAAGCGATCCAGTGGTAAGAGTAATATTGCCATTCCTTTCAAACAAAAAAATGGCTAAGAGCGATACAAATTTGGCAGATACAAATTCTTCTAAATCAAATGATGGCTTAAATCAAGCAAAAGCAGTGGCAATGGTGCGCCAACAGATTTGCAAGTGGCAAAGAGAAGGAAAAAATCCTAATCATTTAACGATAAAAGATTTTAAAGAAAACGAACATTTTGAAGTCAAATCTGTTGCCTCTGAAGACACTGATAGCTCTTGTTCTGGTCCTAACTTTCGTGTCTATATTTATTGCACTTTATGTCATAAAAATTACACGCTTGGTTTCAAAGATGGAGGAGCACTTTTATCTAATTACACTCGACATATCCCCAAGTGTATTAAAAATAATCTAAAGACATCTAAAGATAACACCATCCATAATTTTTTCACACCTAAGACAGCATCTAAAGCTGATTCCAACTGCTCACAAACAAAGCTTAAAGCTGGTCGGGATGATGTTTCAGATTTTGCTGATGTTTTGCCTACAGAACATCCATGCTTACCATTGCCTGAACAAAGCAATACTAGTTCTTCGTGTCCTTCTTCAAGTGTTTCTCCAGACAATGTTCCTACGTTAACATCAGTAGATAAAAATGTTCAGATTGATAGTATTAAATGTTCAACCATTCCCAAACAAGCCATGCAAACACAGTCAAATAATAGCGATTCTACTGTGCCGGTTTTTCGGATCCCCCCTCCTGCTCGCAGTTAAACAATGAGATAGGAGGGGGTGCATCATTTAATTGTCCAAAAGCAGTTAAACCCCACACTGATTGGTCTAGGCCAACTCGGAAAAAGCTGTCATTATTAAAGGCAGGAAGTGACCCAGCTCAAAACAAGATTACAGATTTTTGTGATATTTTGCACAATGTTAAATCCTTAATAGAATGCAATCCAGATGTAATGGAAGAGTGCCCATCTACTGAAACTTTTACTGCTGTATTCCAAAGGTTGATTGCCAATGCTGAAAGGAATTTGAACAAACAACCACAACAAGTAAGGCATGATATAATACTAAAAAAGTTTGCAACTTCACTTTTCATTTACTGTGGATCACGAGCATATACCTTTATACATAACAACATGCCACAAGCACTGCCTAGTCTCCGGACAGTCCAAAGGTTTGTTGCTAAGGATTACCAACCAATCCATGAAGGAGTTTTCAGATTTGATGAGTTACTTAACCATTTGATTGCTTTTAACCCTTCGAGGACCGTATTTAACGGGAAAAAAAAACGTTATCGACCAAAGTCCAATATATTGGACATAACACACGCATGCGTTTAAAGCCATGTATCTCGCGTATGAAGTATCCTATGAGTAAACGGACTGCACCACGCCGTTCAGCAGACAAAGACGTTTTGTTTGGTATAAGAGAGATCGTCGTACGAGTTTCTTTTCGCTATGGAACCTACCACCGCTTTGGACCAAATTTTGGATGATTCTGATTACAATGAATCGGATGGGTACTCTTCGGAAGAAGGAGAAGACTATCCAGAGGACACAACACTTCAAGCAGACATGTTGGATCTCTATCAGGTTTGTTTCCATCACTCCTGACTAGGAATTTAGACTGTTTTTGTTACCATGCGAGTTAGTTTCTCGTGATCATAAATAAAAGAGAATTCGCCATTGTTGCTTTATGTCTGGCAAAGCGAGCGAGCTTATCTGTTTACTGCTGCTCTTTTTCTTCCTCTAGGATGACCCTAGCAACTACCAGAACTACGTGGAAGGCGAGCGGGATGGCGAAGACGATGATGATGATGATCTCGATGATGGCGGAGAATCGGCGGATGAAGAATGGAGTGAAATGTGCCATAAAATTGCGGATAGAAAGCGTGGAAACTCCACTGTGCCAACTGCAGCACATAGGTTAGTTAGCCCTACACCATTGCAAGCCCGTAAGAAAAGGAGGTTGGTAGCGGCCCCCTTGCATCGTCGTTCTCTTTCTCCTAGGCCTTCTCACGATACCTCTAGGTCTGTTTCTCCTAGGCCTGAATTTGATTCTCTTCCTGGACCCCATAGATGTGTTTCCCCTAGGCCTGGCTCTGCTTCTCCTGGGGCAATTTCCAGATCAGTTTCACCAGACTTATTTGATTGGCCACAGAGATCAGATTCTCCTGTGAGATCTGATTCTCCCCATAGATCTGTTTCTCCTGATAGAAATGTGACACTAGAACATCCGAACAGTAGTGTAGTATCTGTACGAGGAAGGGGAGTGAGAGCACCACTGAGAAAGGAGGGAAGAGGTCGGGGAGCCATGGGACCAAGTTGTCAAGAACCGATTTGTCGAGACCAAGAACCAAGACTAGGAGGGAGGGGAAGAGGCCGAGGTGCTAGAGTGAGGATCCCTAGTAGAGTAAGAGTACCAAGGGGAAGGGGTAGAGCAGGAAGAGGGAGAAATAGTTTTGATAGCTCTACTTCCCGTGCATTGGACAGTCCTACCCCTACTACTCCCACTGTACAGCCATCAGGGACAAAACAGAAAAGACGTGCACCTTTGCCCCTTAGATGCCCCAGTATGGATACACCGACTGTTATTAACTTTCCGCCAAAGCATCCCTTTACTGAAACTGTTGGACCAACTAAACCTCTACCTGCGTCAGCCAAAGCATTAGATTTTTTCTTGCAAATGTTTGACCTAGACCTTATGGAGGAAATAGTAATAGAGACAAACCGCTATGCTACCACTAGGGAGAACCGCAATAAAGAATGGGAAAGTTTGACTGTACCTGAGTTTCAATCATTTTTGGGAACTATGATTATGATGGGTCTACATACCTTACCTGCATTAGAAAATTATTGGTCTACAAATTACTATCTAGGTACCCCTAATATTGTAGAAAAGTTTCCAAGAACCCGGTTTAAGAATATTTTGAGGGAACTCCATTTCAATAACAACCATGAAGCAATTCCACGTGGTGAGATAGGACATGATAGAGCCCATAAAGTGAGACCAGTCATCAGAAATGTTTTGGACAAATGTCGGACCTTGTATGTACCACATAGGGAAAATGCTGTTGATGAAGCAATGATGAAATTTAAGGGCCGTTCATCCTTAAAACAGTACATGCCAAAGAAGCCTATTAAGCGGGGGTACAAGGTGTGGTGTAGGTGTGACTCTCACAATGGGTTTACCTGTGACTTTCAGGTTTACCTGGGAGCAACTGATTCACGTGAGAAGGACCTGGGAATTAGGGCTACAAAAGATGTGACACAGCATGTTTTTAATAAAGGGTATCACATTTATTGTGATAATTTTTTTACCTGTCCTCAATTAGCTGCCCGGTTAGAAAAAGAAAAAACCTACTGCATTGGCACAGTTAAGAAAATAAGAGCCGGGTTCACGCAATTTAACGAAAACCAAGTTAAATCTTTATGTAAGGGGAAGGATGTCTCAAACGTAGAATTTATATTAGTACGAGAAGATAGCCCCTCCATGGTCTGTTCTAATGAAAGGGATGCCCTGGCTAATAGTGATCCTGTGGATGATGTGTCATCAGATGCAGCATCCAATAGTCATTTTAGCCCTAGTGAGAGTGAGGAACCTGTTTACCCTGTTCACTGCTTTTGCTGGATAGATAAGAAGCCTGTGTATTTTGTAAACAACATTACACACCCTAGAGAAGTTACCACAGTATCTAGGAAACAGAAGGATGGGACCAGGAAGACTTTAGATTGCCCACAAGCAGTCAGTTTATATAACAAGTACATGGGGGGAGTAGACATGGCTGATGCTATGCGTAGGCTGTACAGTTGCTCACGGAAGTCTAAGAACAAGTGGTACATGCGCCTATTTTGGTTCTTAGTAGATACATGTGTAGTAAATGCATACATACTGCAATGTGAGAGCCCTAATCACCTACCAACACGTTCCATTGGCAAAAAAAAGAAACCAGTGTATCAAACCCAACTTAGTTTTGTCCTACAGTTAGCAGGGCAGTTAATTAAAAAACATTCATCGCGTAAGGTAGCAGGTAGACAACCAATTATGCCCGAGAGTGAGTCGCGTTACACCAAGCATGTTCCTTGTAAGTATGATAAGCCACGACGATGCAAGGTGTGTACTACCCCAACTAAAAAACATCAAACTCTTTTTGGATGTGAAGAATGTGGTGTTCCCTTGTGTATCTATCCGTGTTATGGCGTGTTTCACTCCTAGGTAAGTTGGTAAGTTATAGATAGGTGGGTAGTGTGATTTATTTGGGGGGAGGGAAGGGATGGGGGGAGGGCAGGGAAGGGGGGGGGGCAGGGAAGGGGGGGGGGATGGGATAGGAACGAAGGGAGAAAGGAAGGGGACATGGCATTGAAAGCGAGAGGGAAAGAGGATGAGGGGGATGGCAAGGGAAGGGGACAGCAGAGGGCCGGGGAGAGCGAAAGGTGGGAAAAAATACTGTTACATGTTGATCATGTCTATTTATGTGTAGTGTGTGTTATTTTATTATCTGTCTACCACTCTACGTGGATCATGGATATGTGTGGTGTGCATTATTTTGTTATCTGTCTATACCACTCTACATGGATCTTGGATGTGTGTGGTGCACATTCTTTTATTATCTATCTGTACCACTATACGTGAATCATGGATGTGTGTGATGTGTGTCATTTTATTATCTGTCCGTACCATTCTACGTGGATCATGGATGTGCTTTTGTTGTGTGTGTGTGTGTGTGTGTGTGTGCGTGTGATTTTATTATCTGTCCGTACCACTCTACGTGGATCACGGATGTGCGTGGTGTGCATTATTTTATTATCTACCCATACCACTCTACATAGATCATAGATGTGCATAGTTGTGTGTGGTATGTCATTTTATTTTCTGTCTATACCACTCTACATGGATCTTGGATGTGTGTGGTGCACATTCTTTTATTATCTATCTGTACCACTCTACGTGAATCATGATGTGTGTGGTGTGTGTTATTTTGTTATCTGTCCATACCACTCTACCTGGATCATGGATGTGTATAGTTGTGTGTGGTGTGTGTCTGTCCGTACCACTCTACGTGGATCATGGATGCGTGTGTGTTATTTTATTATCTGTCCATACCACTGTACGTGGATCTGTGGTTTAGTCTGTGTTATTTTATTTACCACCAGAAGTGCATAGGCACCACAAGGGGTGCTTATGCACTTTCGTATTGTGTGTAGAGCACATGAGCACCACAAGGTGTGCTTGTGTGCTCATAATTCTATTCCACATGGATCACGGACAATAGATTGTATTTCTGTCTACCATTTTACATGGATCGTGGATAGTTGTGTGTAGTGTTGTGCTATTTTATTTACCACCAGAAGTGCATAGGCACCACAAGGGGTGCTTATGCACTTGCGTATTGTGTGCAGAGCACATGAGCACCACAAGGTGTGCTTGTGTGCTCATGATTGCACTCCATGTGATCATGAATATACAGTTGTGTGAGATTTAATTCTTTGTCCATTCCATTCTACATGGATCATGGATAGTTGTGTCTGTTGTGTATTACTTTGTTTACCACCAGGAGCACAGAAGTGCTACAAGGAGTGCTACTGGGCTCTTGGCAGTGTTGTATGTGTATCATGGATAGTTTGTTGTCCGCACCATTGAGTCATCCATCCCTCTATGTTGCCTCTGGCAAGAGTAGCTTCAAGTTATTGACTTTTTCAGTTTGGTCCAGCACTTATGCCATTCTGTGCTGGGGGTGGTAGGAAAGGGCATTACATCTAGCCCGGGAAGAATGACTTTGATATTAAATGCAAGAAATGAAGATGTGTGACATTCGCTGTAAATGATTGAACCGTTTTCTGCTGAAGATAAATAACAGTTTCAGGATGAGTATTTTAGATAAATTGTGATGTCAATGTCATTCCAGTTATTTGAAGTATTGTGAATTACTAATACAATCACCAACCACACCTATTATTACATTATTGCTGTATATATAACTGAATTTGTCATAAATTGTATTTAAATTATTGTGTAATTATCGGAAATATAAAATATTTAACATGAAAAATTCTGGTAAATGTTCGGACGGATTTTATACTGAGTATATCAATGCTAATGTACAACACCGCTGAATGCCCAGCAGCGCCTGTAGTGGTGGAGTTGTGCTTCAGCTTCTAGGGGTCAAGCTGCTTCCTTCGTGGAGTTACGCGAGTTCTGTACTGCTTCCTTTCAACCTGCGAAACGAAATACGCATCGTTACGAAAGGTACATAAATGCTGTATAGTTTTATAGAGGAATGATTAGAGGCTTGTTTGATGTAAAAAGCGGACGGGTAGACGCTTTGTATAAAGAAATACATGGGTCCGAAGTGAGTGCTTCCCACGCGGCTTTTACGTAAATTCGCTCGGTTTTTTATGTTCACGTCCAATATATTGGACTTTGGTCCTCGAAGGGTTAAATGCCCCAAGATAGTAAGTATTGGTGAAGATGCTACTCGGGTCATCAAAAAAGTGCAGTACAATGTAGAATCTGATAAACTTGTTGGCTTTGTTTTACCCTGCTGTGATAATGGTTTACCTCAAAGTGATGCCTTCATTGCTACTGATTTTGAGTCTATGCAAGAGTTTTTCAGTGTTTCAAGTGTAGCGAAATATGCATTTGTTTATATGGTGAAACCACTTACAGACAAAGTCCCAGCATTTTGTTTGTCTTGCATTGGAACGGATAATAGATTCAGTGCTGAACTAGTGCTAAAAAGATGGAATTACCTTAACAGTGAACTCAAAAGCCGAGGTATTCATCTCCTAAGCATTGGTGCAGATGGAGATTCAAAGGAACTGAAAGCAATGCAAGTGTCCACACAATTACTGTCTTCCTCCCCAGGATCCCTGTCCAGAATGTCTCCAGCTGCTAACACAATTGAAATACCATCAACCTGGAGTTCTTGGTTTCTTTTGAAACGACCAACATCAATAGCATTTATACAAGATCCAGTTCACGTTGCTGTTAAGCTTAAATCAAGATTGCTAAGACCATCAATTGTTTTGCCATTAGGTAAATTTGCTGCTGGAAATCACCATTTACGAATTGTACAAAGTGCGTTTTCGAAAGACCAACATGGTTTGCGAGAAAGAGATGTTAATCATAAAGATAAACAGAACTATGAAGCCGTCACAAGAATGACCAGTAATTCTGTCATGGAAATATTGATGAGTATCCCAGATGCCAAAGGTACTGTTGTATATTTGAAAATAATGAAGTCAATTAGACACATTTTTAGACAAGAGCCTAGAATGTTTGGTAAGAGTAGAGAAGGCATGGTATTGTGTTTTTTTTTACGGTACTGGCGTCAGTGGGTATTGCTCTGCCCAGAGTACAATCTTTCTGATAATTTCATCACCTGCAATACCTACACATGTGTGGAACTGAATGCTCACTCACTAATTGTGTACATCCTGTCATTGCAAGCTGTCTATGCATCAGACAGTAATAGTTTTCTCCCATGGATTCTAGGATCACAGTGCTGTGAGAAAGTATTTCGTTACGCTAGGAGCATGAACAGCGTGTTTTCTACTGTCATTAACTTTGGAATGTTAGGGTTGTTACAAAGGCTCCACAGACTACATGTTCAAGGGATCCTGGAATCTGAGTCAGAAGAAACAGAAATTAGATATCCTGAGTCTCACAAAAGAAAAGAAGGATACTCAAACACGTGTATCACAATGTTGCTTCTATCTCACTTGAAGACATTTCAAAATCTGTTGACAAAGCGTTAGATGATGCTAAGAAAAGTATTGACGAATTAGGAATGTCACAGCTACTGAAAGCTAATGATAAGTGGCCAGTATTATCTAACGCTTCAGCCAGTATTTTTTCTGAAAGAGAATGAGTTAGTAAAAGAAGAGAATGATGATCACGAAGAAGAAGTCTCTGAGTCAGCTGTGCCAGAGGAGGAACCATCTCCTGAAGATTCAAGAGAAGTAGCATCTGGAATTCTCAAACTTTCCAAAGCCAAAATCATTGATGGTAACACTGCTGAATATTTGAATGCTTTGCACTCTGCGTCGTTTAAAAAAATAGAAGCCAGTGGACTACCAGTATATGAAATGCAGTCAACTTCCTCCACAAAACACCCATCTAAAGTAAAGCACTCTCGTTTTGTGGAAGTATGCAGTGGTGACAAGAGTGTATATATTCATAAGACCACAGCAGTTTGGCTACTTCAAGAAACTGAACGGGTTTCTAGTGACCGTCTGCTTCGTGTGAGAAGCAAACAGCTTCTGTACAAATTCTAAACCAGCAAAGACCCAACTCCCTTCCGTAATGCATCCGATAGTAAACTCATCTGTTACTGTCGGTGACATGTGTGTCTTCAGAACAGCTGCAAATGAATGGAAAATTGGACGTATACTTCAGTTTTCATACTATCGAGAAAAAAAAGTAAGTGCTAAACAATACCGTGGCTTAACTGCTGATGTTTTGAACCCAAACATTGGTGTACTGTGTAGCTGGTACACTGCATTGATGAATGAAAATCATGAATTTCCACAAAAATTTATTCTTTCTAATGAAACTACTCATATGCACATTTCCATGAAGATGTACTTGTGTACTATACCAAACACAGCATGCTTTGGAAATTTAGGTGATTCTCCTACAATCCAGAGTGGTATTAGCCAAACCAATTCAGATAACATGAAACTGATAACATCAGAAGAGTTCACTCTTAATTCAAGTACCCTTTTAACTATTCAAAACATTTTTCAGGACAGCCAACATGCCGATAACCATACATCTGCTAACAGTAGAAATTCTCCAATACTTATAAACGATGGCGACATACCTGTATCTAATGCTGAAGTGAAATTACAATGGACAATATGTGGAAGAATCATGCTTACCAGCAAAGACAAACAGCTGATACTCAATGGGAGTAAACTGAAGGACAATCACATAAATGCATTTCACAATGTAGCAAAGATGCAATTTCCTCTAATTGGAGGATTACACAATACTTTAATACTCAACAAAACCTTGTTGAATGTAAGAGATTTTGCACAATCTTTGCAAATTTTATTTATTCCTGATCGATCACATTGGGCGTTACTACAAGTTGAAGGTAGTAATGTTTGTTTATATGATTCGATATTTACATCTGCCAGCAAAGATACTCTGAAAACTATTGCAATGTTAATTCAATCCAAGGAAAAGTATTTTGATGTTACAATTATGAATGTTCAAAGACAAGCAAATTCCGTGGATTGTGGGCTTTATGCCACAGCAATGCTTTCTAGCTTACTATTGGGCCAAGACCCAACAACAGTGGTGTATAATCCAGCAGAGTTACGTTTACACTTGACTGAAATTCTGAAGCACAACAAGATATCATTATTTCCAACTATAAATACTCGGAAAAGGGCTGCTACAATAGCTCGTGTAGAGAAATGCTACATTTATTGTGTTTGTAGACTGCCAGATAGTGGTGGCGAGGATATGATCTGCTGTGACAATTGTGATGAATGGTATCATACTGCATGTTTGAGCATTTCAAATCTATCTGAGATAGGGGAAACGTGGTACTGTAATCAGTGTAACAGTAAAAAGACTTGAGTTTTGATGGATACGTGTATCTTATATTATAATTCTATAGTCATATTATTTACTTGAATAAAATGATTCAAACACACAATAAATACTATAACATTATTTTACTGCATGGGTTGTATAAAAGAATCTTTATAACAGCAACATAATTCCAGCTGTATAATACGTAGCTGTACAAGTACATGATATTTATTATAATGAGTCTAAATACCATGCATGGAGGCAAGCATTTCTCCTGATGAAGTGATCAAGTTTTTATCCACCTTTGCATATTAACTTGCAGTAGCTATGGTATAGTGCAATCGCCTTCTTAATTCTTGTTACGGTTGAATCTGCAAAAAGATTGATTGACTTTATCACTTAGCTATGCACAAACAGCTAAAATTAGCTAGTCTAGATTTTTTTGTCAAGTTCACCTGCCTGTTACACCTAGTCTGGCACCTAGCCATGTACAGCTAGCTGTATGATGGCTAATCAATGATTGTTATTGTTATCACAGCTTTAGCTACAGTTAAAGTTCAGTAATGTTGGAAGGTATACATGTGATGGTAGTGGGAAGTTTAGAAATAGCAATGCTGGAAGTATAATAGTTGTCTAGATCTGCTTGAGGGTTGTATGGATTCTAGTGTCTTGCTATAGACGGGCACCTCATCAAGCTCTTGGTCGAGCAGCGGCATAGCTAGCTCACCGAGAGCCGAGTATAGCAGCCCAACTGCATGAGTCAAGGCCAATGAATCCTCATATAATCACAAGTATGGAAATCTGCGACAAGTATAGAAGTGAGTACATAATCATGTCAACCTGAAAGAGCGAGCAAAGAGAGAGTGAAAATCATGATTTCATTGTGATTTCACGTGATTTCATAGTGATTTCTTGGCAATTGTGTGATTTCTGATTTTGTTAACTGATTTCTGATTTCAACAACTGATTTCTGATTTCAAAACTGATTTCAGCAGAGAGCGTACGTGATTTCAACAGGTGTCGGACCCCTCGATTCAGTGTACATGTGTGTGTGTTGTTTTGTATGTGCTTTTTGTGAAGGGGAGCACGTTTACAGGCTTAGCCTTTTGTGTACCCTTGTCTTTTGACAAAAATGGATCAAGACACACGGTAGTATGTCGTGCGGCCCAAGTAGCCGGCGCGCCACACCGTGAGTATATTTACAGGAAGAAAGTAAACGCAATTTTAACACCCTTGTAGCTCCGTGATTCCTTATCCTATTAAACCCAAAGTTGCTACAGAAATGCCGGCGAGGTAGGGGAGTCCACATACCAAATTTGAAGAAAATCGCTCCAGCCATTTCCGAGATACGAGCGGCCAAAGTTTGGGTTTTTTTCTTCATTTTTTTCTTCTTCTTCTACTTCTTCTTTTCGCACACTTTGCAAAATCCGCAATAAAACACGAATGCGTGCTTGGATCGGGCTGAAATTTGGCACACTTAAAGGGCTCATAAAGGCGAATCTCAGTACCAAGTTTGGCAGGAATCCGATGAACATTCACGGAGTTATGACCGATTATCTGCGTAAAATAAGGTCGAAGGTCTGTCACGCCCACAGGGTAAACCGCTTGAAGGAATGAGCTGAAAATTGCTATGTAGATGGAGTAACTATCGTAGGAGTGCCTTTTTGTGGTTTGAAAGGAATCCAGTTAAAGGCAATCGAGATATGACACAAAACCCAACCTATGTCACAATTACGTGATCGACTTTTATGAATAAAAAAACTATTAGTTTTCACGCCTACCAGCCAAACCGCTTAGAACAGTGAGCTGAAAATCGGTGTGTAGCTGGAATAATTATCATACAAAGTCCTTGCAGTAGTACTGAAGAATCGGATTACAAACCACTGAGTTATGATTCCAAAGCCAACTACGTGTAGCAGCATATGCGAGATCGAGATACTCTAATAGAACAGTCACCCTAATAAAGCATTCAGCTACGTTTATAACTTACTCCATTATAGAATTTCTTTGACATTGCAAGTTATTCTGTAGGGAGTTCAGTTACAAACAGTTAATCTTATAGACAATTCAGCTACAAGCAAGTCATCCTGTAGAGAGTTCAGCTACAAATATGTTGCTGTAGAGATTCATAACATTATAAGTCACACTGAAGAGAATTCAACTATAAACAAGTCACCTTGTAGAGAGTTCAGCTACAACAAGTCACTCTGTAGAGAATTCAGCTACAAACAAGTCACTGCGTAAAGGGTTCAGCTACAAAAAAAGCTACCTAGTAGAGAGTTCATCTAGATCAGCTACAAACAAGTTACTTTATGCAATGTTCAGCTACAAGTAAGTCACTCTGTAGAGAGTTCAGCTACAAACAAGTCACTCTGTAGTGCAAACAAGTCACCGTGGAGAGAGAGTTCAGCAACCAATCAAAAAACCACCATGTAAAAGAGTTCAGCTATACAAACAAGATATAACTTTATAGAGAGATCAGGTAGAAACTTAACAGATCACACTGTAGAGAGTTCAGCTAGAAACAAGTCATCCAGACTGAGTAGAGAGATCAACTAGAAAACATCACCTTGTAGAGAGTTCATATCACCCTGCAGATAGTTCAGCTACAAACAAATCACCCTATAGAGAGATCGGCTAGAAGAAGTCACCTTGTAAAGAGTTTAGCTACAAAGAAACTACCATGTAGAGAATTCAGCTATGAACAGATCATCCTGTTGAGAGTTCAGCTAGAAACAAGTCATCCTGTAGAGAGATCAACTAGAAGAAGTTACCTTGTAGAGAGTTCAGCTACAAAGAAACAACCATGTAGGAAGTTCAACTGCAAACAAATCAAACTGTACAGAGTTCAGCTACAAACAAATCACCCTGTAGAGAGATCAGCTAGAAACAAGTCACCCTGTAGAGAAATCAACTAGAAGAAGTTACCTTGTAGAGAGTTCAGCTGCAAACAAACCATCATGTAGAGACTTCAGCTGCAAACAAATCACCCTGTAGAGAGTTCAGCTATGAAAGGATCACCCTGTAGAGAGTTCAGCTAGAAACAAGTCATCCTGTAGAGAGATAAGCTAGAAGAAGCTACCTTGTAGAGAGTTCAGCTACAAAGAAACCAAAATGTAGATAGTTCAGCTGTAAACAAATCATCCTGTAGAGAGTTCAGATACGAACAGATCACCCGGTAGAGTTCAGCTACACCCTACAGAGAGATCAGCTAGAAACAAATCATATTGTAGAGAGACCAGCTAGAACAAGTCACTTTGTATGTAGAAAGTTCAGCTACAAAAAAAATCACCCTGTAGAGAGGTCAGCTACAAACAAATCTCCCTGTATAGAGATCAGCTAGAAGAAGTTACCTTGTAGAGAGTTCAGCTACAAAGAAACCATTATGTAGAGAGTTCAGCTACAAACAAATCACTTGTAGAGAGTTCAGCTACAAACAAATCACCCTCTAGAAAGATCAGCTACAAGAAGTCACCCTGTAGAGAGTTCAGTTACAAAGAAACCACCATCTAGATAGTTCAGCTACAAACTAGTGACCTTGTAGAGACATCAGTTACCTTGTAGAGAGTTCAGCTACAAAGAAACCATCATGTAGAGAGTTCAGCTGCAAACAAATCACCTGTAGAGAGTTCAACTACAAACAAATCTCTCTGTAGAGAGATCAGCTAGAAGAAGTTTCGTTCAGCTACAAACAAATCACCCTGTAGAAAGATCAGCTAGAAGATGTTACCTTGTGGAGAGTTCAGCTACAAAGAAACCATCATGTAGAGAGTTCAGCTTCAAACAAATCACCTGTAGAGAGTTCAGCTACAAACAAATCTCCCTGTAGACAGGTCAGCTAGAAGAAGTCACCTTGTAGAGAGTTCAGCTACAAAGAACCATCATGTAGAGAGTTCAGCTGCAAACAAATCACCTGTATAGAGTTCAGCTACAAACAAATCTCTCTGTAGAGAGATCAGCTAGAAGAAGTTACCTTGTAGAGAGTTTAGCTACAAAGAAACCATCATGTAAAGAGTTCAGCTGCAAACAAATCACCCCTATAGAGTTCAGCTACAAACAAATCTCTCTGTAGAGAGATCAGCTAGAAGAAATTACCTTGTAGAGAGAGTTCAGCTACAAAGAAACCATCATGTAAAGAGTTCAGCTGCAAACAAATCACCTGTAGAGTTCAGTTGCAAACAAATCTCTCTGTAGAGAGATCAGCTAGAAGAAGTTACTTTGTGGAGAGTTCAGCTACATAGAAACCATCATGTAGAGAGTTAAGGTGCAAACAAATCACCTGTAGAGAGTTCAGCTACAAACAAATCTCTCTGTAGAGAGATCAGCTAGAAGAAGTTACCTTGTAGAGAGTTCAGCTACAAAGAAACCATCATGTAGAGAGTTAAGCTGCAAACAAATCACCTGTAGAGAGTTCAGCTACAAACAAATCTCCCTGTAGAAAGGTCAACTAGAATAAGTCACCTTGTAGAGAGTTCAGCTACAAAGAACCATCATGTAGAGAGTTCAGCTGCAAATAAATCACCTGTATAGAGTTCAGCTACAAACAAATCTCCCTGTAGAGAGTTCAGCTACAAACAAATCACCCTGTAGAAAGATCAGCTAGAAGAAGTTACCTTGTGGAGAGTTCAGCTACAAAGAAACCATCATGTAGAGAGTTCAGCTGCAAACAAATCACCTGTAGAGAGTTCAGCTACAAACAAATCTCCCTGTAGAGAGATCAGCTAAAAGAAGTTACCTTGTGGAGAGATCAGCTACAAAGAAACCATCATGTAGAGAGTTAAGGTGCAAACAAATTACCTGTAGAGAGTTCAGCTACAAACAAATCTCTCTATATATCGATCTGTAGAGAGATCAGCTAGAAGAAGTTACCTTGTAGAGAGTTCAGCTACAAAGAAACCATCATGTAAAGAGTTCAACAAATCACCTGTAGAGAGTTCAGCTACAAACAAATCTCCCTGTAGAAAGGTCAGCTAAAAGAAGTCACCTTGTAGAGAGTTCAGCTACAAAGAACCATCATGTAGAGAGTTCAGCTGCAAACAAATCACCTGTATAGAGTTCAGCTACACACAAATCTCTCTGTAGAGAGATCAGCTAGAAGAAGTTTCCTTGTAGAGAGTTCAGCTACAACAAATCACCTTGTAGAAAGATCAGCTAGAAGAAGTTACCTTGTGGAGAGTTCAGCTACAAAGAAACCATCATGTAGAGAGTTCAGCTGCAAACAAATCATCTGTAGAAAGTTCAGCTACAAACAAATCTCCCTGTAGAGAGATCAGCTAGAAGAAATTTCCTTGTAGAGAGTTCAGCTACAAACAAACCACCCTGTAAAGAGATCAGCTAGAAGAAGTTACTTGTATATTGTTCAGCTACAAACAATTCACCCTATAGAGAGAGCAGCAAGAAGAAGTCACTTTGTAGAGTTACAAAGAAACCACCATGGAGAGTTCTGTAATAAATATATGTATTATACATATAATTTGTACATTTGCTGATAAAATCAGAAATATTTAAAGTACATCTGCTTCATCTTTTCTTCTTCCTGTGGAAAAGAAAGAAAAACAGGTTTAAAAAGTCCCAAAGCCGGCCTATGGCCGGATAGGCCGGCTTTGGGGTATACAAATACAAAAAGAAGTGAAATCTAATCCAAAACAGCCAGCTGTAAAAAAAGTGTGCGGCCCTCAAAAAGGCTATGGTGAAAAAAGATATGAAATCCAAGGTGGCGGCCAAGAAATGGCTGTGATGGTAGATTAATGGTAAAAATTTTAATAACGGCAATTTAGATGAATTTTTTGCCAAGATCAAGCTGCACAAAAATTCACCTGAATTGTTGTTATTAAAATTTTTACCATTAACCTACCATCACAGCCATTTCTTGGCCGCCACCTTGGATTTCACATCTTTTTTCACCATAGTCTTTTTGAGGGCCGCACACTTTTTTTACAGCTGGCTGTTTTGGATTAGATAATCTAATCTTTCCTTAATTTAGCGTACGTACACTTGAACCTCGACTTGAACAATTCACCTTTTAACAAATCATCCTCGTCTTCTTCAGATTGCTCTTTTCTCTCCTTGTCCATCTTCGGTAAATTGACACCGAGGCCTGGCTGACACTCGATCACAGCCTCAGCTAGTAGTATTAAAGCGAAGTAACTTCTAAAATAAAATCGATAACATTCTTTCAAAAGTGACACTAATAAACTGTTTACTTCTCCGATCCACTTAGTAACTGGGTAGGGCTCAAGGTAGGGTTGATAGGGGTTTATATGATCACCAAGCTCGAGTGGCGTTAATTGCCACAGCGCTTTACTACACAACAACAAAAACAAGCATAATCACGTGCATAAGATTTCGTCCAATCAAATCAATTCATTTTTGAAATTCAAACAAACTGACGTCTTGTTGCGCGCTGTACAGTGGTGGGTGGGGTCTGGGCACGAGACTATGAGTTCACTTCAAACAATAGACTCTTTCCAAAACCACGCCCTCTTTAAAATAACTATGGTAACCGATCGGCCGCCATTTTGAATGTGGCCAGTGCAAATAATCTCGATTGCGTTGCGAAGAAATTCGGTGTTGACAGCAGCCCGAACAGAGCAGTTTTGTTGAACAACAGACAATGGAACTCTTCGAGGTTACAGAATTAGTGTTTCTGGTCAGAGACAAGTGGTTATCAGGACTGAGCAGGGCTTAAAACATCGACAGCACTAATTTCATTGTCTCCTGGTATCTCGCCTTGTGTACTAGTACAAGTGGGTACTGTTAGCATCTGTGAGCTCAGCTGCTGCTACAATCACAAGTTGTCAAATGCAGTATAGCCACTGAAGAATATTGGTATACACCTCTTGGACAAGCTCTTGGATTATTCAGGCAAATAAATCAAGCATAAGCAAGGAATAGTCAGAATTTGATCACCTGGGAGTTCCTTGTTTTTACAGTACGATTGTATTAATTTCATTGATGAGACCACCATATCTAAATCAAGCTACAGGAGAATATTTGACCTGGCAGTTTCAATATCTATCTTCTTCCTGAAGAATATTCTTGGACAAGGATTGCTCCAAATGGAATCTTGACACTATTGCTAAATTATTTTTTGTAATTGTTATTCCTTGCCACACCCATTCATTGGGTACAACCCTATCTGTGGCAGTCTGTGTCTGAGGACACACCTTATGTTATATTGTATCACATGGTTTTCATCAATAAT
The DNA here is from genome assembly GCF_963678975.1 of Dysidea avara. Taxonomy (NCBI): domain Eukaryota; kingdom Metazoa; phylum Porifera; class Demospongiae; order Dictyoceratida; family Dysideidae; genus Dysidea; species Dysidea avara. Next base: position 3,750,661 of record NC_089285.1, on the reverse strand, counting down.
AATGATGGTTTTTCTCTTTCTGACATTTTGTAAGTATATGGTACATGCTTACTATGATCCACTGAGTCAACACATTCAATGACTGAGCATAGAAGATGCATCTTTGGGAACATCTGATTATTGCATAGTGCTGCATGGTACATCAGCCCACATAGTATCCAGGAATACTTGGCAGACATACATGTCAGTAGCACAAGCAGTGATATTACAACAGCACAATCCATTGAGCCAACCCATGTATCATTTCAGTACTATTGTTTAAATTACAATACATCAACTCACATGAATAATAATACAATTAGTTCATCATACCCCACCACATACACACATGATTTTGATCATACACATATACCACAGTAGCCACCCTACAATGTCTTTGTTTCGTATCAAACTTGACCAATGTGTTATCCTCAGATAAGTGTGGGCGTGAGGAGTACATACTCACCACACCAGGGGGCAGCTATGCTTTACTTTGAAGAAGTGACTTCTTCTGACTCAGTTTGTTGCTTTCCTGACTTCTTCAGCTTCAGTACAATTTCAACATTTTCACATAGCACCAGTAGTGAGGCACAGTACATTGTCAATGTGTACCAGTAGTCACAGTATGTAATAGATGGTAGCTCTCCGTAAGCTGTATTTTACACCGGCTCACAATAAGTTTTATTTACATCGGCATGTCAAATTGTATTGCAGTCACAGGTGAATGGGCAGTGCCGTCTCTCAATTCTGTACTGGAAATTCACACCCTGTTTGTTTTCTGTTATGTGCAATGGCTCAGATTACACACACCAAGGCTACCTCGCACATACCATACAAGGCGGGTCATTTATTCGCCCACTAATAATGCAAGAGGTATACACCAATATTCTTCAGTGGCTATACTGCATTTGACAACTTGTGATTGTAGCAGCAGCTGAGCTCACAGATGCTAACAGTACCCACTTGTACTAGTACACAAGGCGAGAGATACCAGGAGACAATGAAATTAGTGCTGTCGATGTTTTACGCCCTGCTCAGCCCTGATAACCACCTGTCTCTGACCAGAAACACTAATTCTGTAACCTCGAAGAGTTCCATTGTCTGTTGTTCATCAAAACTGCTCTGTTCGGGCTGCTGTCAACACCGAATTTCTACATAACCGAGTACGCAACGCAATCGAGATTATTTGCACTGGCCCCATTCAAAATGGCGGCCGGTTGGTTACCATAGTTATTTTAAAAAGGGCGTGGTTTTGGAAAGAGTCCAGGGAAGATGACAGTGATATTGAAGAAATATGTATACCAGATGAAGATGGTCAAGATATAGATTATGAACAACATGGTTTAAAAGTTACAGCTACTGAACGTTTAGTGATAAAATTGCCAGCATTGTACCAGAGCAAGTTTTCCTTTACTTTGGTGGAACGTCGTAAGTTTCATACAGCTATACAGATCTTTAAATCTATTCACCAGAAGCTACCTTCGTATCTCCACAATATATTTCACTATTCCAGAGATATCACAGGTCATATTGGTCGAAACATTAATAGACTCTTTGTTCCTAGAGTAAACAACAATTATGGGAAAAGAAGTTTTTATTACAGGGGAGCTATGATATGGAACAGTTTACCATCAACTGTTACTGAAGCAACCAACTTATCTAAATTTGTACGGTTATATCATGATAAATTTAGTTGATTGTATCTATGTAGTTTTGTGTACTGTTCTTTGTATACCCTTTTGTGTTGTATGTTTATGTATGTATGTATGTATGTATATATGTATTTGTGTATGTATGTATGTATGCTTGTTTCGCAGGGCTCCACTGAAAATCAGTGTTTTTCACTGAGTGGAATCCCTGTTTAAATATTACAATTACAATTACAATTACGATAGAGAGCAAAACACGTAGTCAGCATCATAGTGAACTGTGGTAGAAAGTAAGGTATAAACGAATCACTGGTTCTATTTGTGGCAGGGTACTATGCCAGAAGAAGAAAACAGATTCACTACTCGAGTATTGTTTGTACCCTAAACCATTATTACATCCACTGCCTGCACCAATTATGTGGGGGCGTTGACATGAGTCAACAGCCATTAAAAAATAACTGGCAATTAAAACTCCACCTGACACTACTGATAGCACTTGCACAACAGTGAAAAGCTGTGGCTTTATCATTCATCCACATCAGGTATGCAGGCTGTGCCTTTACCCGTATTTAATCATAATCATAATCAGTACTACCTAGAGGCTTCACCTGATGGGAAAGTGAAAGATAGAAGTAGTACTCAACCAGATGGCATGCATTATAGAGGTAAAGTGTCCCTATTCAAAGCGTGATGTGGAACTGGAAGATGCCTGCAAAGATTCAAATTATTACTGTGAGTTGAAAGACTCAAACATCTGTTTAAAGTCATCTCATGCCTACTACCACCAAGTGCAACTCCAATTATATGTAGGTCTGACTTATATAGTTGGTGTGACTTTTGTGTTTTCACAACCAAAGGACTTTCAATCACACGCGTTTTTCCAGATGAGGAATAGAAGAAAGAAAAAATACCACAGCTAAAATTCTACTGTCACAGATACATGAAACCCAAACTAATTGAACCACATCATAAGCCTAGTTATTTCTTGTAATGTGAGTATGTATATACATAATATTATGTATATACATCAATACAACATGATTACAATATAGATACAAAATTGTATTTTATGTATATAGTGGAGGATTAAAATTTGTAAATACAGCACATATAGAAAACCTGATTAGCAGTGTCCCTAAAACATGGTGGTAGAGGTTTGTCAAAATTGTGAAAGTATTTTAGCTACTCCATTGCCCTTTCTACATGTATACATAGTGATGCTATTCGTCTAGTTTCAACTAGTTCAGATGGTGTCTACCTCTCAAAAATGGAGGGATATTAAGTTTCACTCCTCAGAATTGTATCTTCCTCAATGTCAAAGCCACGGTCATCCATTATTGCATCACCCTTTTCCAGCATATCTAGTAATCCAGATCTGTTTGTCAGTTCTTTGCTTCCCAGATACAGATCAGACACAAATATAACTGCACCAGTTGGTGAAATTCCTATCAGACCCTTGTATGTGTTATGATTTTTGTATGATGAAAAGGTTAGTTGCTGTAATTCAGGAAGAGCTGGCTGTTCTACAAAGATTTCTGTAGCATCAATTATCACCCTGGTTTGTGGATATCTTTCCTTGAAACATTTTGGCATATTTAAAAATGTAAGATCACGGAGAGTCCATAATGGTGAAAATTGTAGCTCCATACCTCGATTCGTTGGTAAGTTACAACCATTTTTGTAGGCGCCTGTAATTTATTTTCCCTATAATTGCTGTACAAATCGATTTTTCTGTTGTTGCTACTTTGTAGGGCTGTAACTCCTAAAGCTATTGGCATATGAGACTGAAATTGTGCCAGAGGGTACACTTGGCTATGTAGATTATAAATATTTACTAAACAGGAATTTGAAAAATGCGCGATTGTGTCGGGTTTTCGTAGATCCGGTCACATATTTTGCTAACTGCTGTTACCTTTATTTATTATTCTTTATTATTAATTACTAGGCAGACAGCACAGCTGGTTTGCCTAGGATGTAAAATCAACAACAGTGCAGTGTATGTTGCAATCAATAAGTGTACGTATGGTACAATTACTAGTTGTGAACAAGAAGTTACAGTATGTAGCTATGTGTTACATAAAAAAAAGTTGGCTATAGTGCGTATGTTACAATTACTAATTAAATTATGGTATGTACGTTACAATCACTAATTATAAACAGTAAGTTACAGTACACATATACAGCTAACAAGCAGTCAAGTTATAGTGCGTATGTTACAACTAACAGCAGGTTACAATACGTATGATACAATTACTAATTATTAACAATCAGTAACTTACATAATTGATTTGTAAAACAATTTAGAATACTAGTTTCAATAGCAGGGATGGGTAGTAAGTTCCAATCACGAAAGGTCTTTAAAAAGTAGCTATTATGATAATGATTAGATCTAGCAGTAGGTATGTTAAAGTGAAAAGGATGTTGGAATCTAGTTAAATGGGTGGTGGTGGTGGTGGTTGTGATGTAGGTTGGTATTTCTAATGATATTAAATTATGAAGGCCTTGGTACAGGATTGTGAGCCTTGAAATACATCTTCTAATGTTTAGTGCTGGCCACTGCAACTCTGAAAGCATACTGGTCACACTATTTTCCCAATTATAATTGGATTTCACCCATCTAGCTGCAATTCTCTGCACTCTCTCAATAGCTTGAATAAGTGGGGATCCCAAACTGAAGATGCATATTCTAGTTTTGGTCGGACTAATCCCAGGTAAGCAGCAGATTTTACTGATTCATCACATTTGTTTAAGTTGCGTCTCACAAAGTTTAGTGACTTTATTGCACTACTTGTAATGTTGTTGATATGTGGAGAGAATGACATTGATGAATGAAATAGGACTCCAAGATACAGATGTTGATTTGTACGAGCGAGTGCTTCATTGTCTATGTAATACTGGAATTCAGGTGGTGAGGTAGATCTAGAGCAGGTAAGTATAACACATTCGTCGATGTTTAGGCTCATTTGCCATTGTTTAGTCCATTGAATAATATAATTTAAGTCTTGTTGTAGATGACAATGATCCTGTTCTGAGTGAATTACATGGTATAGAACACATTTGTCTGCAAATAATCTGATAGATGAAGTAATATTGGTAGTAATGTCATTGATGTACAATAAAAACATAAGTGGGCCTAGAACTGTTCCTTGAGGAACACCTGAATCAACATGGACGTAAGTTGAACTGTGACCCTTGATGACAACCCGTTGTGTTCTCTTTGTAAGCCAGCTGAATATCCAGTTATACACGTTACCTTGAATTCCATAATGATATAGTTTCTTCATTAAGCGTTGGTGTGAAACGGTATCAAATGCCTCACAGAAATCAATAAACATTAAGTCAACTGAAAGATGGTGATTGGATTTCTTCTACGATATTAAGTAACTGGGTCTTACATGAATGATTGGGCCTAAAACCATATTGTTTGTCACTAAGTATTTGGTAAGTGGTTAAGTGTTCCATTATACAGTGGTAGAGGATGTGTTCTAACAGTTTACTACATATGGAAGTAAGCGAAATAGGTCGATAATTACTAGGGTTAGCTCTATCTCCTTTTTTGAATATTGGTGTAACATTGGCTGTAAGCCAGTCTTCTGGTAAGTTGCCTGAGTTCAAAGATTGAGTAAATATCACTGTTAAAACTGGAGCTATTTCATCACATCAATACTTGAGAATTCGAGCTGGTATGTTATCAGGACCACACGATTTGGATGGGTCCAGAGTACCTGTTTGGACTAACTCTCATTTGAACAGTGGCAGTAAATTCTGTTGCCTTCTTGGGGTGGAAATCAATCGAAATATCTTCTGATCACAAGATTACAACTTACAAGCTCTAACTCC